>NC_063151.1:8510000-8837500 GCF_020921035.1 Rhodamnia argentea | reverse complement strand
CATATCTAATGGGTTGGCTTCCCCGTGGGTTATCTTTCACCTCAAGATCAGTACAGTCGCAGAGGGAAACGCCCAACTCTGAAGTGACGCGTCTCCCATCGGGTTCAGATTCCCACTCGGCTATTTCCACTGGTCACCGTTGAAGAAGGAAGGGACTCCCATTCTAGACCTGCAAAAGAAGAAACGCTCCACCCCCCATCCTGGATATTATTTTCGGAGCATATCTGTCGATAGTGCCTCCCTCCCTCCCTCCCTCCCTCCCTCAGAAAGCAGTGCCTATAGTAGCAGTAGTACTACTAGTACTCCTCCTCCTCTCACTCTCGCTCTAGTCACTCACGGTGTCCTGAATTGTACGTGACCAAACACTAGAAAGAACTGTTTTCCCCACAGCTCGCAATTGCTCCTCGCCAATGGGGGACATGCTTGGTGTCTCGTATTCATTGCCCCATCCGTCCCACTATTCTCCCTCGCAATGATTGCCCAGCTTTATCGGTCCTCTTCGCTGCGAGACATTGAAGCCCAAGACCTGAGCATTCCTGCCCCCGCTAAAGACAAAGTGGACAGTCTCTCGCTCCCTCCCGGGTCACGCTCACAATCAAACATACGAGAATTTTGCTGAGTGTCCGTGGTCACATCAACTTGAACATTGGTTTTACTGGCCAACTTTTGTTAATCGCACCCCCCATGGGTTGAACCGTTGAAGTGTGATTCAAGTGTGCGTTTAGCGGGGCGTGGGGGCCCTCCCTCGTGCTTCCGTACCTCCCTTTAGCCAGAAAAACCTAAAACCAGTACACCCCTTGAACCAACCAGACAGGCTTCAACATAACCCCCTCCTCGCCCCCACAAACAACCACGTCTATCTTCTTCTCCTCCGTCTCGGGAGCTTTCTCCCACACGTTGTTTGGATTCTTCGTCTCCTCCTCCGAAGACCAGCCAACAACCATGTCCACCATGTGGTCAACGCCACGTCTGAACAAGAACGCCACAGCCAACAACGGCAACGCTGAGAACAACGGAGTCACGGTCGTTGCTTACTCCTCCTCGTCTCCCCTGCCTTTCTCGGCGCTCTCTCCCCTCCCCACCGCTCCCTCGACCTCGATCAAGTCCATGGACGACATCTGGAAGGACATCAACCTCGGCTTCCTCAAGGACCCTCCCGACCACCGCCAGCCCCCCGCCCCCGCCGCCATCTCCACCTCCATCAACGGCGTCGGCCTCGGCTTCCAGGGCACCGTCCTCACCAACTTCTTGGCTGGCCCCGCCAGGGATTACCCGCCGCGAGGATCCGGCTTCGGCTCCGACGTCCCGACTACCAGATTGAGCCTGAACAGCTCGGAGGCTGATGCGCAGGGTGTTGCTGCTGCAGGACAAGTTCAAGGGCCGTGCGGTCGCGGCGGCGGTGTTGGCGCTGATTCGCCTCCTTTGGTTCCAAGGTTTTCTTCTTTGTGTGGGAAGGGGAGCTCTAACAATGGTGACCGTAACGATCCACGCGATCGCAAGTTCAAGCGCTTGGTCAAGAACAGAGAGTCCGCCGCCCGTTCCAGAGCCAGAAGACAGGTCTCTCTACTCCTTGCGTGACCTCACTTCACTAAATGAAGCCAACCAAGTTCGTAAAATGTTAAAATTACAAAGAACACGACTTTCTGAATTTTGGGAGCAGTATGTTAACGTGTGTTGAGTCATGACTTTGCTGATCTTAGGTCTGCTTAACTCCACATTGTCGACTCTGTTTCACGGACTTTCTTTGTTTTTCTTTTGTATTCTTTCCAATTATATGTTTTTGTTTTTGTTTTTGTTTTTGTTTTTGTTTTTGTTGGGTAAGATCATTCTATGTTGTCCTGTTAGGGTTGTAAATTTGTTCTTTTTTGGAAACTTCCTTCAGGCGTACACAACGGGGCTGGAAATTGAGATCGCCCATTTGCAGAAAGAGAATGCTAACCTCAGAAGACAGCAAGAAAAGGTGCTTCCTTTTTGCACACTGGATAACTCTGCCGTCGATTGGGTGTTGGGGTCTGTTGTCGTGTTTCCTTACCCTTAAGAGTTTCCTTATCTGGGTCATCAGAATCAGGATAGTCCCATGTCCATTAATGACCCGACAGCCCGGAACTTTGAATTTCCTCTGGTAATGCCCACTCATACGACACGTTTTACGGCGATCATCTACGGAAAGATGCCGTGGCGAACGCCTCTCTCGGTTGTCATCAATGATCATGTGTCAACCAGTAAAACCTGCCGACTAATCTTTGCGACGAAGACACTTAGCATTTCTCTGCCGTCGTCGTCCTTTACTGTTACTGTGCGTTGCGATTACCATAATCTTGCTGGCGTGCGTCTGTTGTGTTGCAGCTTCGCTTGGCGCCTCCTCCTGACATTCCGAAGAAGAAGAGACTCCAGAGAACCTTCACAGCCCCATTTTAAGAAGACGTGGCAGTCTCTCTCTCGCTCTCATACAAACACTGCTACTTTCATTTTGAATCTCACCGGACATCTCCAGGTAGAGAGAGACAGGGAGAAACGGGAAGAGGTTTGAAGGGATCTTCTTCCTCGTAGACACGTCCCAATCAAGTAGCTGCAGAAAAGAGAAGGTACAAGATCCTCTGGATGCCCAAAGAAATGTAGGGGACCCATGAAGTTTCTCTCCTTCTTCTTCTTCTTCTTTTTTGAACCGAAAAAAAAGTTATCTATCCCTGTCTCTTTTTTTCTTTTTGTCCTTGCGCAAGAGAGATGCTGATGATGTAGGAGGAAAAAATTGTTAATTGATTGATAAATAAAAAAAATTCAGATGCTTAGGTTATGGTAGCTAACCTTATATGTGTTTTTATTTTCATAATCCTGATCACTTAAAAAAAAAAAAAATAGGAAACGAGTGAGTACTAACTCCCGGGGCTCGAGTGAAAGAGGCTGTGCTAAAAGGGGAAAAATGTTTAGGATGCGTATGGCAATGCTTCTAGAGTAGATTTTTTACTTTAGAAGTGCTTTTGGAAGAGAAATTCGTTTGATAATGTAATTCGGAAGTAAAAGTCTGTCTAGTTATGCGAATTTGTTTTTTTTTTTTCAAATCTATTTTAAAGTATTTTTTAAATTTCAGAAGTAATTTTGGAGCCATTTAAAAAAAATAAAAAAAATGTACATTTCTTATAAGCAGAAGTAGAAACATTAGCTTCTGATAAGAAGTTGATTTTTAAAGCAGAAATGTTATCATGCGCGTCCTTAGAGGGCCTCTCGGTTTCGCAAAATCATATGTATACGATAATGCATGTTTGAGCGATTTAGGATGATGTAGGATAATGTGTCAACTTGATTATGTAAATAATATTATATGTGTTTCTAGCATTGAAAAAGGAAATGGTTATGTACCTCCGATGTGGACATGTTTGGTTACCAATATTGATCGTCATCTCGTCTTTTTCCCAACCTTTCAGCTTTTTGCTTTTGTTTTTTTTTTTTTTCTTTCAGAATATAAAAGCTCAGGATCTCTCATAGTCATTAGGCTCGGTGCTCATTGTCTTATAAAAAACCAAATTGAGTAACATTTTTGCTAGGAATTCAAAATATTATCTTAATTAAGACAAACCAAATGTAATTACGTACCGAAGTTTTATGAATTTCCAATTCTTAAAATTAATTCAAAAGTGCATGATCCGCCGGATTTGAAAATCGAAGAGGAAAAATTTTATCGGACACAAAAGGTCGCGGGACAAACCTGTTTGTGTGGATCAAATGCATGGCACAAATTCCTGTTCTTACCGAGTCCAAATTAGTTTCACGTTGCGGATGTCCATCTAGAGGATGCAGAATTATGGTCTCTCGCCGCGTACCAATCCGCCATCTCTTCGACAGCAAACCTGCGTCCCTCTTGTTTGACTTTTGTTCACACCCAATCACTCTCCAAAAACCCTAACATGGATCTCTCTTCTCTACTCCCTCTTCATTGCTCAATCCCCTATTCACAATGCCACAACTATGCCATCGTCGCGCCTCCGCGCCGCCATCACGGCGACCTCTGAAGGATCACAATCTCTTGCCAGCGCCCGAGTGACCACGTTGGAGTGCACTCTCTCTTTCTCCCCTACAACCATGGGTCATTGGGGCTCGACAACGTTGGCATCAAGCTTATCGCCTATGGCGGAGCGTGGCGTTGTGGGTGCTGACTCTGCATTGTCGCTGTCAATGAACCTCCAAATTCAGAGGAAACGCCGATGCCTCAATGATGACGAAGGCTAGGTCGTGGCCTAGCAGCGTGCGGCTTTAGGGGGTGGGCGTGGCAAGAGATAAAGGCGGGGGAGATTGAGCTGTGTCATTGCGGCTTCAACTGGCCGGGGTGTCTACGGCCGACCGGTTGGAGCGACGGCGGCAGCGTGGGATAGCTGAAGGCAGCAAGACTGACGAGGGCAGGGGCTGGAGGAGAGATGAGATGGGGATTTGTGTTAGGGTTTTTAGGGGTGTGATTTGTTGCGGTGCGGCCCCATAAAAGACGGACCCATGGCACAAGAGACGATCGAGGTAGCTCGAACGTTTCATTCGGCTAAGACGCGGTTCATCACCAATCATTCGTAATAACAAGTCTTGGGTATTTGGAATTCGGGGTTCTCATCGAATGCGGAACACACTCAAGGTAACAGAGACAAAACATGTCGAAACGACATCGATAGACGGCATAGTATTCTTATAAAGGTCATTAAATGGGAAAACAGGATACGCGGCGAGGATCAGATTTCTTTGTTGCATGAACTATCGGACATCGTATTTTTGGGATCGCGAGTGGCACATATATTCTCGTTGCATGCTACATCCTCTAAAGTCAGCCTAAGCATAGGATGGAACCTGGATCCTACGTAGTTCCAATTGATCCTTTTACGGTGCCCCCACTCAAGGTTTGCACCGGTTGGAAATTAACATAAGACAGGACTTTTAAAAAAAAGCAACGGGGGGGCATCTGTTTACCGTTGTTTTAGCCTAAGCGATAATCACGATGGCGAGGTAGCAGATGAGATGTTGGTGGGACACATTATACTTTTGTGTCTCATATAATCATATGTTCCATTCTAACATCCCACTTAGTACAAATGCTTTTGCTGGACTTCCACGCTATGTTCCCTTCCAATGACGGGCATTCCCTTTCCAAACAAGTCGTTCTACGCCCGGCAAATGTTTGGTCGATTGATTCTCGATTCTACTTACTACAGCAAAAAAGTAAAAAATCAAAATCCATGGTCTAACTTTTGTAGCACTGACACTTTTCGAAGGCCTTCGTATCGTATGTGACACTCTCCGACATGCGACCGACACGTGGTTAGCGTTCCGGACACGCTAGCACATGCGAATCCATCATCTTGGCATACCACTTCGACATGTACGGGATTAATTTTAAACATTTTTAATAAATTAAAGGTCAAAATATAAATTTATTTAAAATATACATAATAAAATAATATACTCAGCCACTCCAAAGTTAATACCCGATCAGTTCAAAAAAAAAATTGTGAATCCCTAACAAAAAGAAAAAGAAGAAGAAACTTACTATTGATATTTTTATATATGCATGATTATTTATCATTTACATATAAAAATATATATTTAATATACGACGTGTTCCAACATGTCAAAATTCTTTATTTTTTAAGAAATTACGTGTCGGGATGTCGTGTTGCATGTCAAGCGTCGTGTGCCGGTGCTGTACAAGCTCTAACGATGAGCCGAAAAATGCATCTTTCAATGACAGGCCCATCGCTAGAGGCTGTAGCGACGGAAATTTTTGTTTTCCCTCGATATATTGCAAAGGAAACTTTCTGGGCAGAGGGAAATTTCCTTTCTTGTCATTTTGCTGATGGTTAGCAACGAAACGATGCGTATCTCGTCTCAAAGCCTTCTAGGAATGTCTTTTTCTTATCGTCGCTATAGGGTAAACTTCATCACTACAAACTTGATTTTACGAAACTAAAGTCCGTAATGTAAGATATAAGGATAACCGTCCTAAAAATCCCACGAGTTGTCAAGAAAGTGTAATTAATTCCTTAAAACTTTCAATAAACACAATTGAATCTTAAGATTTATCAAATTGATACAATCAAATTTTTCCGTTAACTCCATTCAACTTAGTTAATGAAAAACACCACGTTTCTTCTTTTTGTTATTGTCTCTTTCCTACATGAAGAAAACATGACTAAAACATGAAACATAAGGTCAAAACGATGTCATTTGGTACAAATGTGATTTTTCAATGCAAATTATTTTTAAATCATATTAAAATAGGCAAACTATAAGAAAAATACAAAAAAAAAAAAGATGAAAACTCAAGCGCCGTCGCTGACCCACCATCATGGAAAAGGGTCGATGATGGTGGGGGAATGGTGAGTGGGGGGGCTAGCCGAGCCCTAACTAGGGATTGGCAACTCTCACTCAAGTTTAGCCGAGGGCTGCCACTGTGCAAACCCTTGCCTGTGGTTGGCGAGGGTAGTCGACCATCGCCTCACAATCGCCAATGGTGAGAAGGTGGTAGCCCTCACTATTGGTTTTTTTTTTTGGGTAAAGAAAACTTTAACTTGCAGTTCCTCGTTGTTGTTAGCCTCCTTATTTTAAGGTTGCTTATTATTTTTCTTTTTTTTTTGTACATTTTATAGTTTTTGGTATTAAAAAAATCAATTTTGGACCAAAATGATGTCCTTTCAGCCACGTCAGTACTACGTAGGATATAAAAATCAATAATAATAATAATAATAATAATAATAATAATAATAATAAAAAGCCGCGTCAATATTTCTTGATAGCCAAATTGGATAGAGTAAACAGAAAAACTTAATTACACAAATTTGAGAAGTTTTAAAAATAAATAGCATTTTTTGAAAGTTCTATGATCCGATTACATTTAATGATAAGTTTTAGAGCTTTCAGCGCACATATTCCTAAAACATGAAACCCATGCTTGCGCTTTTCATAATGCGATGCCGCCAATGAACTGGAGGTCATCCGTTGGATAAGTTAAAGTTCTAGAATTAATCTGTTTATGGGCTTACATAATATTTCATAGGTTCATAGATACCTTGGTGTCCATGACCTTGGCTAAATTATGAAAAAAGATGTATTAATGAATCAAACGTCGACATGGCATGACCCCCTTAAGACAGTGTAAACGAAGCCGAATTTCCTTCATCTGATTCTTACTTTGTTCTTTTTTATATATGAAAGAAAATGTCAAGTAAGAACCTACAGTGGACCTTATTTAAAAAAAAGACCGAAATGTTCTTATTGTTTCAAAAAAAGGTCTGAACAAGGTTATTTCTTCATTTACATTTGATAATTTTTTTTTCTTCCTTTCTGTCGGTGGCCTCGCCATTTAAGCAAGGCCACCCTCAATGGTCGTAGGTGAGGGCTTCCCTCGCCGACCAGCCATCGATGAAAAGAAAGGGAAAAAAAGAAAAAAAGGAAAAAGAAATTTAAAAATGTAAACGATGGAAACACTTTTGATCAGGTCATTTTTGAAACAACGAGAACACTTCGGATTCTTATTTAAAATATTCCATATATATGATGTGGGTGGGTCCTACTCTTACTCCTTTCAATTTCCTTCGTTGAATGAAGAAAATTAGTCAAAAAGGATGGGCCCCACAATAGTACGACGTAGTAGTGGCCAAGTCGTTGGGATTAAAACTTGTACGAGGTCCCGACGTCCTCCTCCTCTCAATTCCTTTGTATGAAATCCTCTTTTTTCTTGTTATGGTAAATGACTTTATGGTCCTTAAACTTTGGTTCAATATGATAATTAGTTGTTAAATTTTAAATTTATTCAATACGATCCTTGAATTAAAGCTCAATGTGCAATATTGTTCCTAAATTTTTAATTTTTTTCAACTTGATCCCTAAACTTTTGGTACATATTCAACTTAGTCTCTAGACTATATGAAATATTCAATACCGTTCCTAAACTTGAATTAATGGAAGGATTGCACTGAATATTTTCATACAATATAGGGACTAAATTAAATATGTACCAAAAGTTCAAAAATCATATTGAAAAAATTAAAAGTTCATAAATAAAATTGCACATTGAGCTAAAATTTCAAGAACCATGTTACACATTGAACCAATATTCGAGAATATTTGTGTCATTATTCTTTTCTGATATAGTCCTTTTTCTCCGTTTGTTCCTTTTGATGTTGCTAACTAGATGAGATATATTAAGTATTCCGAGTTCCATCCGAGCTAAAGTACAAGTAGACCGTGAAATTGTAACATCATTTACATATGACAGATGAGAAAATAATGGGTCTATACCGGGCACGTGGGGGGAGGGAGTTACCAAAAAGTCCTAAATCTTAGATGTGGACGCTGACCTTCTTACATGGCATGATTGGCGTTGATGTAGATAATTTTTTAATAAAATTTTAATTAATTTCCAAATTATTTTATAATTTTCTATTTTCTTTACTTTTTTTTCCTTTTTTCCCTTGGACTTATGGTCAAGGAGGGCATCGCGGACCTTGCCTATGATCGGCAACCCTCGCTAGCCCTAGGCCCAGGGGAAAAAAAGAAAAAGAAACAGTAAAGTAAAGTAAAGAAAACGAAAAAATTATAAACATTATAAAAATAACTCAAAAAGTTATTAAAGTATTACTAAAAATTATCCAGGTCAACGCCGGCCGTATATCGTAAGACGGTCGATGTCCATATCAATGATTTTCTATTAAGATTGGCTGGATGTATTCAATTAGAAAAAAAAAACGTCAAAATACTTAAAATTGAATTGAAAGAAGTGCAATAGACATACAACTTTTTTGATAATCCTTCCCGCGAGTGCCTAATTTCGCGCACAAACCCCGATCCTTCGAACGACTGAATCGGCCCCGCCCGCGGGCCGAAAAGCCAGGTTCTCGCGTGAAGAACGGGCTCGCATCGACCGAGCAAAAGGGTATGGCGGGCCACACTGTTCGAGTGGAGTTGGTAATGATAAGAGCCAAGAGGGGTTAGCCGATGGAGCTCATCTCTTTTCAGCTTTGTACAAGAGAAAGGGTTTGTTTTTTTGTCGTATCGAGTTGGTAATGTCTCCATCCGTGTCCCATGTCTCCATCCCTCCTATCACAGATGCCATGCCGGTGCTTAAAGAAAAAAAAAAAAAAAAAAATTGAGAAAGATGAGTTATCCATCCACATTCGAATCATTGTATTGTGAGGTCAAAGTAGCGTTGCCGCTTTTTTCCGCTTTTTTCCGATGAGATGATGTCGCAAACGGTTCCTCAACTTCGATTCGGTGCGCGATATGCGGTCCCTCAATTTTTTAATTTGTTCATTGCGTGGTACGTGCTCAATTCAGTCCGTGAACCATATGAGGATATTCAATGTCGTCCTTATGCTAATTTGAGTATAGGGATAACATTGAACCTTTTTTTCATATATTCGTGGGACTAAATTGAGAACATACCAAAAGCCTAGGGACAGCATTGAACAAATTAAAAATTCAGAGATGACATTGCGTATTGGCTAAAGATGAGGGACTATCTTGAAGAAATTAAAAATTCAAGAAACATTTATGTTGAGGTTGGGTTAGTAAGGGAACCAGTCTTTTATAATAAATATATTATGTGACAACTAAAACACAACAATCCGTTGTCGTCCAGCGGTTAGGATATCTGGCTTTCACCCAGGAGACCCGGGTTCGATTCCCGGCAACGGAACTTTTTACCACTTGTTCTTGCCTTTCAGTCTGCTGTTCTTGTATTTTGACCCATCTTCTTCTCTGAACGGCCAAAAGCATCAGAAACGAGCAATTTGGTTTATTCGATCGTGGGATTTGTTGGCTTGTGTCGTCATGATGAGATTGCCTATTTATTTTTTCTCTTCTCCTGTTCAGGAGCTGACCTAATGATGGTGGTTTGACCACCTGCGCAAGCTGTTGACAGACTACTTTTCCCACCCCCTTTTTTCTCAGTGAAGTTGAGCATTCGTTCTTGATCCCGCCAAGTGTTTTTCCACTTTCATTCACCGTCTTTCCTCCCCCGTAGTTCCACCCAATGGGACGGCAAAGTGGCTTAGTACAAACTTTCCTGTGAACTAATCTCATCTTTGCTGCTTGTTGGGCCTAAACGCTCTTTGTCATACCCTGTCACTGGCTCAGTGTTCACTTTGCACCTGATCTACGAAGAGCACTGCGTTCTCGGTCTTTGGTACGGATTGGTGGTGTGGGGGGCAGAGATCAAGAACTGGGCAGGCCAGAGAGCGTAGATTGGCGAGGCTAATAAGACCAGCTTTTGTTCGGATGGCGCGATGCGGAGACTGCAACTGATCGCTGAGAGGTTAACTAATTAGTATGTTAGGCCATAAGAACAAACGGAAAAGTTACAGGGAAGAAAATCGAGAGACTGCTCCAACATGACAGGACTTAGACGAATGCTAGAGTTCAGCATATCAGGTTAATTTATTCGAGACTCAATCTAATATTACTGCGGTATCCGCAGAAAATCGAACTGATAAGGTCAATAAGGTTTTTTCCGGGATCCAACTCAGGTCTCGACAAATTAAAAACTGGCATCAGTACAGCACCATAGACATGGTGGCACAATTAGTGTAGTGGGCTGTGCGGTTGTGCCACTAGCGAATTTAACTCAGACTCGGCATAATAATCCACTTCGGACGGAAAGAGAAGTGTCCATGCTGATGGTGCTGCTATGTATGTTCCTTAGCAGAGGCCTTTGTATGCCGAAAAGCCCTATTCATGGCGGTGAAGTCTTTGACATCAGATGAAGTGTGGGTACAGCTTCCTAGAGGTAATTGGTTCACGTTGCCATTGACCCAACAAAGAAAGAGATGAACACTTTTAACCTTCCAATTCCATCGTAGGCTTGGAACCCGAAAGCTACGTCCACCTGATCCAGCATTTAGACTTTTTTTACTAGCCAAGTAAGAGTAACCAAAAGAAAAGGCAGATCATTGCTCACTTCCCCTTTTCATGCTTGTAGGGAAGGCATGTTTCATGGTCATAGTGTTCCTCCAAGGTGGGAGAAACTATTCCCATCTTTTTGGCATGAATCTTTCGTTTGCTACAGTTCCTAAATTTGTGCTGAGAAAAGCTGAAAATTTGCACACACAACGTGTGCTGTCTTCACTATGCAGATATTCCTCTTCTTATCTGCCTAATTCCACCACCATCAGCACCACCTCACCACCACTGCCAGGTGCCAACACCGGCACCGGCGACACATGTTATTGGGGTTTCAGATAAGTTATGACCCACTTCGAGTGGATAAATAGACATTTGCAGCACGTAAGCGCAAGCTCCACTGAAAGATGTGCTAAGCATGCCTTGCTTCAGTCACCGCCCTTTGCCCCTACTTTAAACATAGCACCCTGTTTGGAGTGGATTCTGTCATTCAAGCTCACCAGAGAGAACCTGACAGCTCTGTGCGACCATGAAAGGCGCTATCGCTAACTTCCTGTTCTTCCTGTTCTTCCTCTTGTCTTTCGTCTCATTCCCTGGAGGTACCAAAGCAGCTCAAGCAAAGGACAATGGGGTTTACATTGTCTATATGGGAGCGGCTGCTTCCACAAATGGATCCTTAAGATACGAGCACACACAGCTTCTCAGCTCTTTGAAACGGTGAACAAACACACTCCCTTAAAAGTCAGTTTTGCCTTTCCTTCTTCATGCTAGACGAGAATAACCGCGCCATCTAAGTGAGACGATCAAATGACTTACTGAAGCTCAATGATGTTGCTGATTGTTACTACTGAATCAAACATGCCAAAGGAAGACAATTGCATTGCATAAATGGACATAATACTTCAGTTATCATAGCTTATAGCTTTCTGCAATGATTTTTATTTTCTTTTCCTAAGAAGTTGGAGTAAGAATTTTTGCTTCTGATTTAAATTTATAGTCCTCCATCCCAGAAGTCCTGTGGTTATAATAATCTTGTTTTCCAACAAAATAATGCTCAGACTATCAGGATCCTCAGATCGTAAAGAAAAGCCGTTTCTATGATCAGTTTTAAAAAGAAAAAGTTGGTCCAATAAAAGGAGAAAAAGATGGTTACAACCTCTCATCTTTTCCAAGATGTCCAGGGAAAATTCAGAGAGTAAACATCGGTCGATTTTTTGCCAGGAAGGGCATTACATTGGTACACAGCTATTCGCACAGTTTTTCTGGGTTCGCAGCTCACTTGTCAGAAGAGGAGGCGCGATCAATAGCTCAGAAGCCGGGAGTCATCTCCGTGTTCCAAAGATCCAGTACTACAACTCCACACGACTCGTTCGTGGGACTTCTTGAAGCATCAGATTGATCTGGAAATCGACTCGAGCCCCAGCTCCGAATCGGACTTGTCAACCCAGGAATATGATACCATCATCGGCATCATGGATACAGGTAAAACTGGGAGGCTGAAACATATTCCACCAGGGCACCACGATCTGTGTATGTGTTCTCATGTATGTGAGCTGTCCTAATTTAGCTTAAAACTTCAAACCATAACTAGGCATATGGCCAGAGTCGAAGAGCTTCGACGATAAGGATTTGGGAGTGATCCCGCCACGGTGGAAGGGAAAATGCATGGAAGGGGATGATTTCCGTCAGTCCAACTGCAACAGGTGAATCGAAAACCACTAAGCACTTGATGCAGAACAAGCAATCACAGCCCAATCGTTATTTCTTAAGTGAGAACTTTTGAGTGCGCGATTTTCGAACTTGAAAGGACTAAGTTCAGTTCTTCGTATCACCATCTAACTGTATAAGAATACTTGGCTGGAGAATTTCATTCTCAGAATGTGCTCCTTTATTCCTTTGCCAACCACATTCAGATCCTGCCCTTCCTTATGGATGAGCCACGAGAAAATCAAAGAAGAGTACGCAAGTGACTCTTCATTTGCAAACAAATTGATCCTAACTAAAGAATCTGCCTGTATATCCTTATCTTCCATAATTCAAGTCAAAGAACAGAGATGTTTTGATCTATGCAGAAAGCTGATTGGAGCTAGATTTTACGCTGATCCTGATGAGGCAACAGCAGACCGCACGCCCAGGGACATGGTCGGCCACGGAACCCATGTGGCTTCAACTGCAGGAGGAAGTGCCGTGCCAGGTGCATCTTTCTATGGCCTAGCTGCGGGGACTGCAAAGGGCGGATCCCCCAGGTCAAGAATTGCCATCTATAAAGTATGCTCGCTGGAGGGATGCCGGGGGTCTGCCATAATGGCAGCTTTTGATGATGCAATTTCTGATGGAGTCGATGTGGTGTCACTCTCACTTGGTGCATCTGCGATGGCGATACCGGAAGTCACGAGGGATCCAATAGCGATAGGAGCGTTCCATGCGGCAGAGAATGGGATAATTGTGGTCTGCTCAGCAGGGAATGATGGGCCTAACGCAGGAACCGTCGTGAATGCTTATCCTTGGATTCTGACTGTCTCTGCCTCGACCATCGACAGGGATTTCGAGTCTGATGTTGTTTTGGGCGGAAACAAAGTGATCAAGGTAGTCAATTAAATATTTTGGTAGTGTCCATACATTTTTGCATTTACAAGAATGTGTCCATAGCTTGATCATAATCAGAAGCTGCTTAAATTGGAAAGCTGAAGTCTGTAGCAGAGACTTGCAGGTTTGCTGACAGGGCGATGAACGCCTTTCGCATTTCAACAAATAGTCACGTAACAATGTCACAACGTCGCATTGTCTTCCAGGAGCGTTAATCACTGTTACTCTTTCTGAATTTCTACATTTGGCCTGATATCTACTTAAGCAGAATCATCAAATCTAGTGTATTTTGCAATTATCAGTCTGCCCTTGCTTGTAAGCCGACCTAGAGTTGTTCCCAGGTCACCTACGACCCTCGGCAACTGAAGAAGATTTTAACATGCTGAGTGTCTGTGATGCATTTCAGGGTGAAGGCATAAATTTCAGTAATCTCGATAAACACCCGGTGTATCCTTTGATCTATGCCAAGTCTGCACGACAAAGTGAAGCGCTGGAGTCAGAAGCAAGGTACTTGAAATCTGTTCCTAAGTTCATATGACAAAAATTCTTGATAGCACTATATCCGCCCAGCTTGCTCAAGAGACAAAGCAAAAGCAGAAGGAATTTATGCAGCAAGATGCGAGTACTAAATTTGCGATTTGAAAACATTGTGACCAGAAACTGCAACCCAAGTTCCATGGATGCTGCCAAAATCAAAGGCAAGATCGTTGTCTGCGACAACGATGACAAGGAATTCTCGGAGACGAGCAAGTTCGAGGAGGTGAAATTTCTTGGAGGAGTAGGCCTAATCTTAGCTGACGATGAAGAAAGATCTGTTGCATCTATCTACGGTGCATTGCCTATGACGGTGGTTTCTTCGAAGGACGCTTCCGAGATCCTCTCCTATGTGAACTCCACCAGGTATGCAACTATTCTGTCACTTCACTTTAGTAAACGAGCAAAGAAAAAATGTTATCTCACCATTCTTAATGCTTTTCCAATGAATCAACTTTCTGGTGTGGTATATATCCTGAAGCAACCCAGTGGCCACAGTCCTAGCAACAGTTGCAGTTGGGAACTACAAGCCAGCACCTTCCATGGCATACTTTTCATCTAGAGGCCCTTCATCCATCACCAAGAACATTCTCAAGGCAAGACCAAATCTCTCTCCCTAATTATCTTCATTCGCGAGCAAACTAAGCTAAACCGTAAGACGATTAACTGACAATGCGCACATTGCTCTTTTCAGCCAGATGTCACTGCACCAGGAGTGGCCATTCTTGCAGCATGGATAGGAAACGACACGGCAAGCACTCCAGGCAAAGCCACCCCGCCCTTCAATGTTCTCTCCGGGACTTCCATGGCGTGCCCACACGTGTCGGGCCTTGCTGCAGCCGTCAAGTCTCGAAATCCCACTTGGGGTCCATCGGCCATCAGATCAGCCATCATGACCACAGGTTAGTTAGGACAGAGAATTATAAGGAGTTACTAATGATATCTCTCTCTCTCTCGTAGCCATGCTCCTGCTGAATTCCATAGCAATTGGCAAGTGTCCAAAATAAGGTCAAGCCTAAAGCCATTTTCATCAGCTGACCAGCTGATGTCTCGTAAGGCATATCTTTGCTTGCTTTGTGGAATTATTTCTGAAGATAAAACATATCTTTGTATCCATCTGCAGCCATCCAAACAAACAACTTGAGGGGCCCAATAACTACATACACGGGCACAGCCGCCACACCGCACGATTATGGAGCAGGAGAAGTGAGCACAACTCGAGCATTGCAGCCTGGACTCGTTTACGAGACAAATACTACGGACTACTTGAACTTCCTCTGCTACTACGGCTATAACATCACGCAGATCAAACACATTGCAAGAAATGTTTTGGCCGGTTTCTCTTGTCCCCAAGACTCTAGCTCCGACCTGATTTCCAGCATCAACTATCCCTCCATAGCAATCTCAGGTCTCGAAAGAAAACGAAGCAAGACCGTCGTCAGGACCCTCACAAACGTCGCAGGAGATGATGCAACCATTTATATGGCAAGCATCGATGCTCCGGAGGAATTGGCTGTAAAGGTAGTTCCGAGTAAGCTTGAATTCGAGAAAACGGGTCAAAAGCAAAGTTACCAGGTCGTTCTCTCTTTGACGTCATCAGTAAAAGAAGATTTGTTCGGGTTGATTACGTGGACGAATGGACAATACAAAGTTCGTAGTCCAATTGTAGTACTTAGTAAAAGTGACTATATGTAAGTAGAGGAATATTGTACCGAGCCGTACCGTATTAAGATTTAGGACATATCCATTCATCCACTTGCAAAATCTATTTCCTTCTCATACACACCTTTGTCCATAATCACCTTGTTCTTAATAATTTAATGTCACTAAATACCCCAGACGCACCTCGGTAATTAAGCCAACATAACTAATCGTGATCACTTTATCAGAGTCAAGCTCCATCGAGAAGATGCATAAACTTTGCACTGGGGCTTCCATTCCGAGCCACCCTTCTCTAGGAGAGGAGATATGTCTTAAGTTTCACCAAAATCCTTAAGAACTAATACTAGGGCGACCAAAGAAAAGTATACATGAACACCAGCTCCCTTCATACGAGCATGTCGTACCTCAAGTCGAGGCATCAGTATCTCATTGCTTGCAGCTACGTAACGGCACCTATCATGGCAATGGCAAGAACAGGAGCAACTATCAGTTCTAACTAGTTTTACCAATGCATACAGAAAATATCAACTAACAATCGTATGCTGGGCTTAGGCTTTCCATTAAGCCGAACTTCATTTCGATCCATCGGCATAAGTTAAAATTCAGAATAAAGACATCGAGCCAAAGGGAGCTGCGACTTAAAATACCAAGCTCTGCGCATAACAACTAATTAAACAAAACCTTCGATCATTACCAACCCACGGTTATACCATGAGGACCACTAGAGGTACTTATTTTCCTAACTAGCAATTGTGTTCAGTAGGGCTGTCAATGATTCAATTCAGTTCAATTTTTTGAAAAATCAAACTGAACCATTAGACAATATACTCAAATTGAACCAAAATTTATCTTAAACCGAATTGAACTTAATTGAAAAACTCATTTCGGTTAGGTTCAATTCGGTTCAGTTTTCAGTTAGACACCCACCTTGTGCAAGACCCAATGGCCACCCTGAGGCTCAAGCCGGCCTCCTCCAAAACCACTGCCAACCACCACAGCTTCGCTCGCTCTCTTCTTGATTTGAGCTCCCCAAGTGCTCCTCACTATCATCAATATCGTAATCCCATCTCTTCATCGTCATCAAATCCCAACATGGGTCTGGGTCGTGGTGGTTGGAGCTTCTTGCACGCCATCTCGACCACAGAGAACCCACCAGACCCGACCAAGAATCACCCGTTATCGTCCACTCTCTGGTGAGAGCTTCCTCGCTCAGGCTCAGCCCGCGGAGCTTGGAGCTATGCACGGAGAACCTCGGCAGCAAGAACAGCAACACTGTCCCCTTCGGCAACCCCCGGGGCGAGATCAAGAAGGACGAAGAGGGAACAGACAGCCCCGAGGCCTCAGTCGACACAAGCGAGAAAGCAAAACCTCGAACTAATGTTAATAAAAGCAAAGAGAAGCCGTTCACTGCTCCAATGAGAGAGAACACGAAGAAGAAAAGGGGGAGAGAGAATGAAGTAGAAAATGGGGGGAGAGAGCGCACGAAGATAGAAGAAGAGAGAAAAAATAAAGCAGAAAAAGGAGGGAAGAGGCAGAGAGAGCGCATGCAGACAGAGGAAGAGAGAATAAAGCAGAAACAAGGGGAGTGAGAGAGAGCGCAGAGTAGTGAACAGTAAGAGAGGAGAGAGAAAACCGTGATCTGAATCGAATTGATCTGCACTGAACTGATCTATTAAATTATCCATATACTATTAACTGAACCAAAATTGAACTGAACTGAAAATGCACAAAATTTCGGTCCGGTTCAGTTTAGATTTTGGTTCGGTTTTCAGTCCAGTTTTGACACCTCCTAGTGTTCAGACAGTGGGGCACATATTTCTGGCGCACTAGAGATAAACTAGCAACATCTTCAAGCAAGCAAGCAAGCATAACCAAAGTAAAACAGGTGAAAACAGAGGCCTAATGCATTGCTGCAACCAAGAAACAGAGCCATCATCTCTTAAACGCGTGCTGTGTAAAAAGTAAGACCATATATGAAACAAAGAACAAGGTCCAATCACACTAGCAAGAAGTTAGAAGACTGATCTGGAGTTCGAAACTGCGACCCCAGTTTCCCTGAGCGAAGAATGACTAATGCCAGAGCGAAACGTTGGCTTTAACACTAAGCACGTCGTTTCACTCAAAGGCCCATTGATTCTCCCTTCGAACCTCTTCCTCTTCCTCCAGCGTGAAGTCATTCTTGATGTTGAATGTCTTCCTGATCTCCTCAGGTGTCTTCCCCTTGATCATGTCAGCCACAGTCTGGCAGGTCAGATCCAGTAACCCCTTGATGTTCAGATAATTCGCCGCCTGTCGCATATCAAGCAAAACGCCATACGGTAAATAATAAGTACTGCAATCCTTAACGAGACGAGATTCAACTCAACTTCGAAAGCTCCTGAGTTATCTATAATTGTGCTGCTGAAATAGTTAATCCTCAGCATTCACTAAGCAAAAACCCAAGTGATAAGACATCATCGCGTGAAAACGAAACCGAGATGAGCTCCAAAAACCGTGCTTCAATCTTCAAAAGCCACGTGAAACAAAGAACTTCCACTAGACTTGCACGTACAAAACATAGCCCGATTAAAAAGAACAGATTCTCAACCATATTAATCAGCAAAATCCAACATCAAAATCCTCGCCCTCGCCGAGGAACGCCTAGACAAGGCAAAACAACATCCCCGCACAGAATCTCCCACGAAACCCAAACCCTACGCGAAATCCCCGGAATCGAAGAGTGAGCAAAGGGAACGAGCACCGACCTGGATGAGATCGAACAGAGGGGCCTGGTCGACCTTGACGAACTCGGTGTCCCAGGCCTTGAGGTCGTCGTCGGCGACGGAGGGGGCGCGGTCGGCGTCGACGTGCTTCTTGCAGTACTCGATGACCTTGGAGAGGGTCTTGCCGGTGACGTTGGGGAGGGGGATGACGTCGTCGACGCACACGTCCTCGCTCACGTACTTGATGATCTGGGACTCCAGAGCCACCGCCTCCTCCACCTCAAAGAACTCTTGGTCCAAGCTCTTGAGGACGATCTTGCCAGGGGACGACATGGCTCCTCGGCGCACAGCCTTTCTCCGGAGTAGAGGAAGACGATGATGCAATCAAAGTCCCGCTGAAAAGGTGCTGTAACTAAAAATTATTTACTGCGGTTGTGATTTATTAGGGTGTGTTTGGCGGATCGAATGTAACATCGGATAGGATAATTTCCAACCTATATGATATTTGGAGCAATAAAAAAAATCCAAACATCGTATGGATATATATATATTTTTTTTTGGGGGTAAAAAATGTATGGATATATTCTATATAAAATAATTTTACTCTTTTGACTCAAAAATAATTCTATTCAATGGTAAGATATGCTCGGTTAAGATATGTGTCACGCTTATCTCTTTTCTCTATCTCCTCTTCCCACCCAAGGCCATCGCTCAACGCCTGCCACCGAGCTCTCTCTCTCTCTCTCATTGCCATTGAATATGACTGGAATTTTTGCAATTGAAAAGTATCTAACACTTCATCTTTAAAATGAAATATTTGGGTGGAAGGGGTACAATCTTGTGAATTAAAGTTAGAAAAACATAGTTGGGTTACTCTTTAAGCCAAAGTGATTACGTTGAAATGATATTAAATACATTAGAACATAGTACTTTCAAAGAAATAAGTACTTTATTTGATTTTAGTGTTAAACTAAATTATAATACTGGTAGAACAGTAGCACAACTTGAATATGCGAGTGCTATATGATCTTTAATGTATGCAATGTATTGCACTAGACTTTATATTGCTTTTTCCGTGCGTAAGTTGAGTAAATATGCTAGTAATCGAAATATAGAACATTGGAATGTTGTTACCAAAATTCTTGGTTATCTTAAGAGAATTAAAAATTTGGGATTGTTTAACAATAATTATCCAGATGTATTAAAAGGATATACCGATACTAGTTGATTACGAATGTGGGATATAAACATTCCACTTATAGATGGACTTCACATTACAAAGATGTGCAATATCTTGGGCGAGCAATAGATAAACATGCATTACTCTCTCAATGTTGGAATCTAAATTCATTGCTTTAGCAACAACTAGGAAAGAGGCTAAATGGATAATAAAATTGTAGTTGGACATCAAATTATAGCTTAGTCATATGCTTTCTATTTCTATTTACTATGATAGTCAAGCTACTTTTGCAAGAGCTTATAGTAGCACTTATAATGGCAAGTCTAGATATATCGACTTAAGATATGAGTACGTGAGGCAATTGATTTCGGATTGTATCATAACAATTGTATATGTAAGGTGAAGCAAGAATTTGATAGATTCCTTCACAAATGTTCTATCTAGAGAAGTAGTAAAGATGACCTCAAAAAAAAGGGGTTGAAACCCATTGACTAAAATCACTACTAATGATAACTCAGCCTAATGCTAGTACATCACTAGTTATAAGTTTTTTTTTTTTCCAAACACTAATTGGTCTAATGGATAAGAAAAAGTTGCTGAAAGTGATTGTTTAATATTGCCATTAGCTTAGACATAAGAAATCAGTATCATATATTATGTCATTGTAGAGTGATTTATACTATTGATGCAATATAATATAAACTAGTAATATGTTTATTAGTAATAGAAATACGTGGTAGACGCTTCACCTATACAAACTTAGAAGTAATGCCACTTCTTATGAAAGTTAGGGTTATTTTCTAGAAGCTCATGAAACAAGAAGAAGCACAATGCTATAATAGTGCTAAGTACATTATAGAATTTTTCATTGAAACAAGAGATTAGTATATGAGTGATGTATCCGATTTTATCATTTAAAGTAACAAGTTCAAAGCTATAGCAAATTGTAACTTTGATAGAGTTTTGTGGTACATGCATTAAATAAAGATTTAACTCGAAAAAGACATTTATGTATGTATATTAATCTCATGCATTTGGCTATTTATATATATATATATATATATATATATATTAAAAATGTATTTTGTAATTTTGTTAAAACAAACAAAGAGATGACTTTTCTCCCGTAGTGGTTACTATTAGCAGTTATTTCGGAAGGATACTACCTTTCAAAGGTTATATCCGTTCAAACGTAATTTTCACTATTATATATTCAACGTTTTTGTCCAATATTCACTTACTTCAACTTTCATTGTCATATCTTTCTAAAGCTATATAGTCTTCTTTCCAATTTTTTCCTGTGAGAGTTCTTGGAGAAATATCACAATTGCTATATGATATTCGCATTATGAGACTTTATTGCATCTCGGAGGATTTTTGTCAGTAGCCATTAGTAATGTTGTGGGGCAAATAATTCCTCAAAAAGAATGAATTCAAGCCTTAAAGTCCGAATTCTACTTCTTCCCATTTTAAATGTTTTTCCCAACAAAGTAAACACCCATCGGAAGATCTTAATTCCTGAGATTAGGATCCAAATATGCCGATACTATCCCCCGCTGAATATTAAATAGCCGTACTTTAAGCTTTCATGAGATTTATTGTTAAACAAGCGCCGCCACAACGTGCGAAATCACTTTAAAAATTTGTAGAAAGTAGACTTCGTGAAGTGTTGTCCTTACTTGTAGCATATGTAGGTGAAGAACAAATTCTAATTAGTGTGCTCGCTTTTAGCAATGCAAATGGGTACTAATTTTTCATATGGTCACTTTTGAAGGGATAATTATCCAAAAAGTCTTAAACCTATTATACGACGGCCAATTCAGTCTTAAGCTTTTCAATTGTGCCATTTAATCTTAAACATTTTGATACTTTGCCAATTTAAAAATGAACCCCCCCTTTTTGTGTATCAATTTAGTCCCAAAATTTTTTAAAATTTTTCAATTTAGCCATAAACCTATTATTTGGATATTTTGCCGAAAGGACTATATTGGCAAATCATCAAAAGGTTTAAGACTAGATTGACAAGTTATCGAAAGGTTTAGGACTAGGTTGACGCAATTGAAAGGTTTAGGACTAAATTAATAAATTATCAAAATAGTAGGACTAAATTGGTACAATTGAAAGGTTTAATAATAAATTGATTATCCATATAATAAGTTTAGAACTTTTTGGGCAAATTTTCCCCAACTTGGGACTTATTGCGTCGATTTATTCTATTGCCCACTTAAAAGAAAAGGATTTTTATATGGTACACCGGCGTAGACATGGCCATATGGAACCGTGAGCCCGGAACCGGCCCGTTGACCAAGCCCACGGTTCCAACCCGGAACCGGAACCGGCCCTACACTAAATTACTTTTAAAAAAAAAAAAAAAAAAGAGGAGGCTTGGGGAAAGAGCCATTGGGCCAAGGGCGGTTCCACAACTTAGCTAGAGCGGTCCGGTGACCAAACACCATGTCTACACCGGTACAAATAAATTATTGTTAACAAAAAAATTACACTTAGAAAGGGTGGACAATCAGCTAGAGTTGGTGACCCAAACAATCATTTACGAGAAAAAATATGGAGAATCATGTTCGAATAATGCAAATCTTATTCACCTACTTCACTCGAGAGATCAAAGAGCCCAAGTCCGAGCCCATCAAGATATCCAATTGAACCCATCGCCCAATGAGTTATAGACCAACTTGGATATATTAATTGTTTTATACCACATCAATTTTTCGACGTGAGACTTCTATAACATAACTCACACATGCATCCTAACATCACCAATGGGGCAAAATCCTTGCTGGAGTATAATTGCATTTGGTCACGGTCTTGAGATCATTATTGTTGCCACAATGCACGTTGAACCTTGGACTGCCGGAGGAAGTGCTGTGCCAGGTGCATCTTTCTATGGCCTAGCTGCGGGGACTGCAAAGGACGGATCCCCCAAGTCAAGAATTGCCATCTATGGAGTATGCTCGCAGGAGGGATGCCGGGGGTCTGCCATAATGGCTGCCTTTGATGATGCAATTTCTGATGGAGTCGACGTGGTGTCGCTCTCGCTTGGTGCATCTGCGATGGCGATACCGGAAGTCACGAGGGATCCAATAGCGATAGGAGCGTTCCATGCGGCAGAGAATAGGATAATTGTGGTCTGCTCAGCTGGGAATGACGAGCCTAACTCAGGAACCGTCGTGAACGCTTATCCTTGGATTCTGACTGTCTCTGCCTCGACCATCGACAGGGATTTCGAGACTGATGTTGTTTTGAGCGAAAACAAAGTGATCAAGGTAGTCAATCAAATCTTTTGGTAGCGTACATAAATTTTTGCACTCACAAGAATGTGTCCATAGCTTGATCATCATCAGAAACTGCTTAAATTGGAAAGCTGTAGTCTGAAGCGGACACTAGCAGGTTCTCTGGCAGGGCATCATCGCCTTTCGCATTTCGACGAATAGTCCTGTAACACTATCACAGCGTCGCATTGTCATGCAGGAGCATTAACCACTGTTACTCTTTCTGAATTTCCACATTTGGCCTGTTATCTATTTAAGCAGAATCATCAAATCTAGTGTATTTTGCAATTATCAGTCTGCCCTTGCTTGTAAGCTGATCTAGTGTTGTTCCCAGGTCCCCTAAAGAGAAGTTACGGCCCTCGGCAACTGAAGAAGACTTTAACATCCTAAGTGTCTCAGATGCATTTCAGGGTGAAGGCATAAATTTCAGTAATCTCGGTCAACACCCGGTATATCCTTTGATCTACGCCAAGTCTGCACAACAAAGTCAAGCACTGGAGTCAGAAACAAGGTACTTGAAATCTGTTCTAAGTTCATATGACAAAAATTCTTAATAGGGCTATATCCGACAGCTTGCTCAAGAGACAAATCCAAAGCAAATGACAGAAAACGATGAAGGAACATCTGCAGCAAGATGCCAGTACTAAATTTGCGATTTAAAAACATTGTGACCAGAAACTGCAACCCAAGTTCCATGGATGCAGCCAAAATCAAAGGCAAGATCGTTGGAGACGAGAGGTGATGAAAGATCTCGGAGGAGTAGGCCTAATCTTAGTCGACGGCGAAGAAAGATCTGTTGCATCTATCTACGGTGCATACCCTATGATGGTGGTTTCTTCAAAAGACGCCTCCGAGATCATCTCCTACGTGAACTCCACCAGGGAGGCCACTATTCTGTCACTCACTTCACTTTATTAAACAAGCAAAGAAAAAATGTTATCTCACCATTGTTAATGCTTTTCCAATGAATCAACTTTCTGGTGTGGTATATATCTTGAAGCAACCCAGTGGCAACAGTCCTAGCAACAGTTGTAGTTGGGAACTATATGCCAGCACCTTCCATGGCATACTTTTCATCTAGAGGCCCTTCATCCATCACCAAGAACATTCTCAAGGCAAGACCAAATCTCGCTCCATGAGTATCGTCATTCGTGAGCAAACTAGGCTAAAGCAAAAGACGATTAACTGACAATGCGCACATTGTTCTTTGCAGCCAGGTGTCACTGCACCAGGAGTGGCCATTCTTGCAGCATGGATAGGCAACGAAACGACAGGCACTCCAGGCAAAGCCGCTCCACCTTTCAATGTTCTCTCCGGGACTTCCATGGCATGCCCACACGTGTGGGGCCTCGCTGCAGCCATCAAGTCTCGAAATCCCACTTGGGGTCCATCGGCCATCAGAACAGCCATCATGACCGCAGGCTAGTTAGGACAGTATTATAAAGGGTAACTAATGATATCTCTCTTTCTCTCTCTCTTAGCCACGCTCCTGCTAAATTCCATGGCAATTGGCAAGAGTCCAAAATAAGGTCAAGCCTAAAGCCATTTTCATTCGCTGACCAACTGACATTCAGTATGATGCTGCGGAAATGACTAGATCGCTCATCGTATCTCGCAAGACACTATATCCACGGTCATGTCCAGTCCTCCCTTCTTGCTTTGGGGAATTGTTTCTGAAGATAAACACATCTTTGCGTCCATCTGCAGCCCTCCAAACAAATTACTTGAGGGGTCCTATAACCACGTACACGGGGCACAGCTGCCACGCCGCAAGATTATGGAGCAGGAGAAGTGAGCACAACACGAGCATTACAGCCAGAACTCATTTACGAGACAAATACTACGGACTACTTGAACTGCCTCTGCTACTATGGCTATGACATCGTGCAGATCAAAAACATCGCAAGAAATGTTTCGGACAGTTTATCTTGTCCCCAAGACTCGAGCTCCGACCTAATTTCCAACATCAACTACCCCTCCATGGCAATCTCAGGTCTGGATGGGAAATGGAGCAAGACCGTTGTCAGGACCCTCACAAAGGTCGTAGGAGGTGATGCGAACATTTATATGGCAAGCATTGATACACCCATCCAGGGTAGTCAACGACTATCCACAACCAAAAATGGTTCAACTGCTTACAACCACAACTCCGTTATATACATGAGCAAACCATCCCGTTTCCCCCACTACTACTTTCCTTACTTACCCATCATTAGGACCATCATTGTCCTCAACGAACAGGAGAGGACCTAAAAGTACATCGTTCTCACCAACTATGCACAGTGCTATGAAACGATACATAACTGGGCAAGACATCAGTCCTACTTCAATAGACATGGTACTACTCAACTTCTTAAACTTCACATTAGGGTGATCCGTATCTACATAGTCCTCTAAGGATGAAATCCATTCTCGAAGAACCCATAACATAGCACCGATGAAGCCGCAGCCGCACTAACCTATGGCATTCTTACTATCCGAAAAACCACAATTCAACAACAGTGAGCTTTCGCCCCACAAATGAACGTCTAACATAATGGAATGCAAGCATGGAAATCAAAATGCCATCTCAATAATTTGTAAATTCAATGCAAGGATCTCAAGCATAGGCATTTCATTTCCAAAAACTCATGAATTATATGCAATGTCTCCTACTCCTTCACAAATAAACCTCATGCGGGTGTGCCGTTCTCGGGGATAAGCCTCACCCAACATCTTCAGTCCAAAGGCATCTCCTTTCAAGAATATATAGCAAAGGCATCCCCAACCTACGGAAAAGCGCCGAGGGACATCCCGATTTTCGTTCGGCTCCCACAGGGCATCGCCAGATAAACCTCATAGCTGTATAACGTCAAATAAACCTCACGATAAGTGTTACACATGTTTCATCATGAAATGCCATGCCATGTACACACAATAAAATCTTGCCATCGTTGGCATTCAGGAATTTCATAAAATGCATGAATCATTTGTAACCATGATCATATTCTTTCAAAAAGTCCAGCAATGCAAATCAAGCGCATCAAGCATAATTTTCAAGAATACGGTCCAGTTTTTCAAACTACTGACAAATGATTCTAATGTCAATCCAAACAAACCATAAAGGTTAGAAATCCGCCTGCCTAAATTTAGGAAATCTCAATTTCCAGATCAACAAATGAACAACGGGCGATAGATGAAGGCGGCGGAGCACGTCTTCACAAATGGCGACGGCTAGGGCGACGCGGGACACGGGCGATTGGCATTCGACTTTAGGAGGCGGATGGTCAACGGTGTGAGGAGGAGGTTGGCGGTCGGTCGATTCCAACAGAATAATGACGAGATTTATTATTAACACCGCTGAATGAACTAACAGCAATTTCTATTTATAATGATTTAGTCGGCTTGGTTCGATCGGCGACTTGCGGCGACTTATGATTTGTCGTGCTTGTCGCGTCAGCGGGTTGACCTACTTGAAGTTGAATCGGGACGTGACACGTGTCACGTGCGCTTGACACGTGTCCCACCGCCTCATGCGACGGTGACACATGGCAGCCACGTATCCAAGTCGGCCGCACGCATGACACGTGGCCCTTTGCATGCCCACATGCGGCCCAATCCAAATTCAAGTGCTTAATTTCGCACATACTTGACCCAATGAGATCTAATTCCAATATATCATGTCCTTAAAACAACATTTGGTACATAATGAATTTTTAAAAACACCCGGGAGTTCAGATAAAAATATCCTCATTACTTAATCCAATATTCTAATAATCCGAACTCATCATTTTCCAATTCACCGTTCAAGCAAGTGGAGGTATTCGGTCATCACACGTTCTCTCTTTGAAATCATCAGTAAAAGAAGATTTGTTCAGGTCGATTACGTGGACGAATGGACAATACAAAGTTCGTAGTCCAATTGTAGTAATTAGTAAAAATGACTCTCTGTAAGTAGAGGAAAATTTTACCGAGCCATGCTTTATCCCGGATACTGATGCAAATGTAGTACTCGGATGAAGAAGTTCAAGTCCCGAAAATGACCAAGAATTTGAGAGGAATTAAAGGATCAACAACCAAATCAAATGAAGCTTCTGCCTTTTCATCTTCATCGGCCAATGTCACTATTGACCTGTTCAGCTCACAAGTTCATTGCCATAGACAGAGTGTTTATTAGAAGTGAGGACATATGCATCCATCCAGTTGCAAAATCTGTTTCCTTCTCATACACCTTTGTTCATAATCACTTTGTTATCAACAGTCATGTTACTAACCAAGGAAGAGTATACATGAACACAAGCCCACTTCATACGAGCATGCCATGCCTGAAGTCGTGGCATAGGTGTGTCATTGCTTGCAGCTATATGACGGTACCTATAATGGCAATGGCAAGAACAGGGGCAACTATCAGTTCTAACTAGTTTTAACCATGCATAGACAGAACATGCACTTACAATGGTATACTGGCCTTAGGATTTCCATTAAGCTGAACTTCATTTCGATCCACCAGCATAAGTCAAAATTCAGAATAAAGACATTGAGCCCAAGTAAGCTGCAACTTAAAATACCAAGCTCTGCGCATAAAAACGAATTAAACAACACCTTTGATCATTATCAACCCACAGTTAGTAAAACAGGTGAAAACAGAGGCCTCAATGCATTGCAGCAACCAAGAAACAGAGCCATCACCTCTTAAACGTGTGCTATGTAAAAAGTAAGACCATATATGACACAAAGAACAAGGTTCAATCACACTAGCAAGAAGTTAGAAGATTGATCTCGAGTTAGAAACTGCGACCCCAGTTTCCCTGAGTGAAGAATGACTAATGCCAGAGCGAAACGTTGGCTTTAACGCTAAGCACATCGTTTCACTCAAAGGCCCATTGATTCTCCCTTCGAACCTCTTCCTCTTCCTCCGGCGTGAAGTCATTCTTGATGTTGAATGTCTTCCTGATCTCCTCAGGTGTCTTCCCCTTGATAATGTCAGCCACAGTCTGGCAGGTCAGATCCAGTAACCCCTTGATGTTCAGATAATTCGCTGCCTGTCACATATCAAGCAAAACGCCATACGGTAAATAATAAGTACTGCAATCCTTAACGAGACGAGATTCAACTCAACTTCGAAAGCTCCTGAGTTATCTATAATAGTGCTGCTGAAATAGTCAATCCTCAGCATTCACTAAGCAAAAACCCAAGTGATAAGACATCATCGCGTGAAAACGAAACCGAGATGAGCTCCAAAAACCGTGCTTCAATCTTCAAAAGCCACGTGAAACAAAGAACTTCCAAACATGTTCAGGACAAAGGAGCAACAAGTACGCGATCCGTTATTACTACCGTAACATCTCCTCGAACCCTAGACTCCGATGACGAACTTACACTAGACTTGCACGTACAAAACATAGCCCGATTAAAAAGAACAGATCCTCAACCATATTAATCAGCAAAATCCAACATCAAAATCCTCGCCGTCGGCGAGGAACGCCTAGACAAGGCAAAACAACATCCCCGCACAGAATCTCCCACGAAACCCAAACCCTACGCGGAATCCCCGGAATCGAAGAGTGAGCAAAGGGAACGAGCACCGACCAGGATGAGATCGAAAAGAGTGGCCTGGTCGACCTTGACGAACTCGGCGTCCCAGGCCTTGAGGTCGTCGTCGGCGACGGAGGAGGCGCGGTCGGCGTCGACGTGCTTCTTGCAGTACTCGATGACCTTGGAGAGGATCCTGCTGGTGACGTTGGGGAGGGGGATGCCGTCGTCGGCGCACTCGTCCTCGATCATGTGCTTGATGGTCTGGGACTCCAGAGCCACCGCCTCCTCCACCTCGAAGGACTCTCCGTCCGAGCTCTTGAGGATGATACTGCGAGTGGACGACATGGCTCCTGCGCACGCGTATTCTCGGGAGCAGAGGAAGGCGACGATTCAATTGCAGGGAAACCCTAACGATTTGGGGGAAATTTCTTGAAGGACTTGATTTTATTATCTCCGTCGGGGACTGCGGGCCGTTTCTTCGAGGGTGTTTTTGGGTTACGTGGGGCGAAATAACCGTATAATCCCGCTGATGACGTGTTGTAACTAAAAATTCTTGACCGTGGTTGTCATTTATTAGGATGCGCTTGGCCAATCGAACATGACATCGGATAGGTGATAGGATATGATCGGATAAGATATATGTCCCGCTCATCTCTCTTCTCTATCTCTCCTTCCCGGCCAAGGCCGTCCCTCTACGCCTCCCACCGAGCTCTGCCTCGTTGCCGTTGAATATGATCGGAATTTTTGCGACTAAGAAGTATCTAATTTTTATCTTTAAGATGAAAGATTTGGGTGAAGTAACTATTATCTTGTGAATTAAAGTTAAAAAACATGGTGGGGTTACTTTTTGAGCCAAAGTGATTATGTTGAAAAAAATGTAGCATTTTACTTTCAAAAAATGAGCATTTCATTTGATTCCAATGTTAAATTTAATTATAATACGGGTATAGCAATAAAAAAAAAACTTGAATATGCGAGTGCTAGCATTGTGCCTAGACTTGATATTATTTTTTTTATCTGTAAATTGAGTAGATATACTAATAATCCAAGTATAGAACACTGGAATGCTATTACTAGAATTTTTTGTTATCTTAAGATAACTCAAATTTTGGATTATTTAATAATAACTATCCGGCTATATTATAAGGATATAACGATGCTAGTTGATTACGAGTGTGGGATATATACGTTCCACTTATGGATGGATCTTCACGTTAAGAGGATGTGCTATATCTTAGGCAAGCAATAGCAAGCAATAGACAAACATGAATAATTCATTGAATGATGGAATCTAAATTCATTACTTTAACATCAACTAGCAAAGAGGCTGAATGGACTATACATCAGTTGTTGTACATCAAATTATGGGCTAGTTTTATCCCTCTTATTTCTATTCACTATGACAGTCGGGCTACTTTTACAAAAGCTTGTAGTAGCACTTATAATGGCAACTCTAGGCATATTAGTTTAAGACATAAGTACGCAAGACAATTGATTCAAGGATTGTACCATAACAATTGTCTATGTAAGGTAAAGCAAGAATCTAACTAATTTCTTTATAAATGTTTTACCAGAAGAAGTGATAAAGATGAGCTAAAAATTAATGGGGCTGAAACCCTTCGACAAAATCACCAATAATAGTACCTAACCTAATATCAATACATCACTAGTTATAATTTTTTTTTTATCGGACACTAGTTAAATGGTTTAATGGGTAAGAATAAGTTACTGAAGGTGATTGTTTGATACTAACATTAGCCTAGACATGAGAAATCAATGTCATCCGTAACGTTATTGTAGGGTGAGTTATACTATTAATGAAATATAATATAAGTTAGCAACATGTTTTAACATAAACACGCGGTAGATATTTCACTTATGTGTGCATAGAAGTGGTATCGCTTCTTACGAAAGTTAGGGTTATTTTGTAGAAAGCTCATTAAAGAAGAACAAGCACAAGGCCATAATAATGCTAAGTAAATTATAGAATTTTTCGTTGAAACAAGAAATTAATATATATATATATATATGCATTTATCCGATTTTATTATTTAAAATAACAAGTTAACTTTGATAGAGTTTTGTACCACTACATAAAAGTTTAACTCGAAAGAGATATTTTTGTATGTATATTAATCTCATGTATTTGGCTATATTTTTTTTTTAAAAAGTATTTCGCTACAAAGATGTGACTTCTCCCACTTGGCGGTTATCTTATTAGCATTTATTTCACAGGGATACCACATTTCAAAGGTCATATCTGTTAAAAAAAATTCTCTATTATATATTCAACGTTTTTGTTCAATATTTTTTTATTTCAACTTTCATTGTCATTTCTTTCTAAAGATATACCATCTTCTTTCCGATTGTTTTCCTTTGAAAGTTGTTAGAGAAATATAAGAATTACTATATGATATTCTCACTTCGAGACTTTATTGTATGTAGAAAGATTTTTACTAATAACCATTAGCAATGTTATGGGATAAATAATTTCTTAAAAAACGTGAATCAACATCTCAAAATCCGATTTTGTTTCTCCCCATTCTAAATATTTTTCCCTAACAAAGCAAACACCCATCGGAAGATCTTCATTCCTGAGATTAGGATCCATTTATGCCGGTACTATCTCATTGATTCGAAGCTCTCCCACTGAATATTAAATGGCCGTACTTTAAGTTTTCATGTGATTTATTGTTAATCAAGCTATGCATAACGTGTCTGAAATCTCTTTGAAGATATGTGGAAATTGAATGTCGTTAAATGGTCTTCTTACTTGCAACATATATGTAGGTTAGGAAAATTCTAATTAGTGTGCTTGCTATTAGGAATTCAAATGCATACGAATTTTTCATATGGTCACTTTTGAAGGGAAAATTATCCAAAAAGCCTTAAACATATTGTACGACAACCAATTCAATCTTAGCATGCTAATTGTGTCATTTAGTCCTAAACCTTTAATCATAACCCCTTTTTTAAATCAATTTATGACAATTTGGCAATTTAGATATAAATCTTTTTTTTGTATCAATTTAGTCCTAAGCCTTTTTGAAGATTTGCCAATGTAGTCCTAAAATTATTATTTAGACATTTGGCCGAAAGGACTATATTGGCAAATCATCAAAAGCTTTATGACCAAATTGGTACAATTAAAAAATTTATGATTAAATTGGCATATCATCAAAAGTTTATGATTGAATTGAAAAAATTAAAAGGTTTAAGGTTGAATTGACTGTCCGTATAATAAGTCTAGAGCTTTTCGGGCAAATTTCCCCTAGCTTTTGAGCTATGCATGCAACTAAAGATTGATTGTTGGAACTTATTGCGTCAATTCATTCTATTGCCCACTCAAAAGAAAATGATTTTTATGTGGCACACCGGCGACATGAAAAAATGATTCTTAACATAGAAATCACACTTATTTAGTATTTATTCGGGCGTCATACATGGACATGGAAAAATATTAAGTGAACAAAAGATTAGTGCAGGAAAAATTGAGACTGAAATTGTCGAATGTCGATGGACATCATAAAATTCTCTCGATCCAAATCACGACTCGAGCCATAAAAGAAGACGTTGGTTTCTAGGGAAGACGCGTTCGACATTCAATCGAAGCGATGGTGGAGCTCCATGGATGTACATGATGAACCTCATCTTGCCCAAATCAGAAGAACTTATTGAGATACTTAGTGATGAGGGGAGCCACTAGGGTTTTGTATGCTTTCTCCGTGGGGTGGTAGCTGTCCCAGAACACGTAGTCGGACACATCGGTGCACGTGGACGGAGTCAGTTTGTTGCACAGTATTGCCACCTCGATGTTCCCCGTCCCGCAGCACCCTTTGTCGGCAACCATAAAACCTGGTTTGATTCATTAAAAGAGAGAGAATCGTTAATCCATCTCTATTTATGCGGTATAATGTTAGAGCAGAGCTTAGACATGTCTCTAGAAGATCTTATGATTGATCGTGCCAATTTGACAAGAGGGACGATGACACGTGTAGGACGATAGTCTATCGTTCGATAACGGTGAAAGAGCGTGCGGTTTTAGAATCATATTGAGAATTTAGATATATCGTTCATTGCTTGCTTTAAATTCATTTAAGTGATTCGAATTTTGAAATATTATGTCCTTTGAAAAGTCGTGATGGTAATTTTACAAAACATTTTTGTTTTCCTTTCTCCCTAATCTATGATTGGTGGGTAGTAAGTTATAAACATCACTCACATTCTTACTTAATTAAAGAATAATGACATGGATATTTTTTGAACTGTTTTCCATGTTCAATGTAGTACTTTAACTCTATTTTTTCAATCTAATCCTTGAATATTATAAAATCCACTCAATGTGGTCCTTTCGTTAAAAATTCTAGCATTGTCAATTGATATACTGTAACTTATGTTAACTTGACATTAGATTTGCCATACTGGCGTCATTTAAAGGAACAAAGATTTGTAGCCTTGGGAAAATGTCGTTACAATCCAAAACATAATTTTGGCCTAGGATGTAAACTTGACCATTTATTTTATAAAAATGTACGTAACGACACATTACACATAATGAATGTCAAGTTCAATGATTAGATCGAAATGAAAAAAAAAAACCCTCAAGGATCCACCTATATCATTACCCTTTAGCGAAATATAAATATGGGTGCGTTCCATGTATATAACCACCAATCAAAAGATTGGTTGGAAGAAGTTTCCTCAAATCAAGAACGGGGAAAACCCCGATTCTTCCATAAATCCCGCCTACATATATGAAACCTATTTTTTTGTTGTTTTGCCACACCTGAGAGCTTGTAACGATAAACTCGACCTTCTATGGGCGATTGACCTAATATGACCAAAAATAATGTGCCTACACACCAAGTCGAGAATCTAATGCTACTAGAAAAGAGAAAAAGGCATGAACATATGGACGGGTCACAACTTCCTCTAATCACTCTTAAGATTAGTGGGTTAAAAGTTAGAGAAATGCTTCCCTCACAAGATCGTCGGGGACGGTACAACCTCGATCGTAGATCTACACATCATCACCTCGTGTTTTGCATAAAACACTTATTGATTAAGAGATTGTGTGATGAAAAATAACTGGCAGTACTATCAGACTGTTAGGCTGACAAAACCCTAAAAGTTATGAGCATCACCCACTAGCAAAATTAAAGAAATATAAATACGAGTGATGTATCCAAGATTATAATCCACTGATCAAACAAGTAGTTTCCTCTAGCTAAGTTGGAGGAAAACGTGGCACTTTATGGATGTATGTATGGATAATTACGGACATGTCCGTTCACTCTGCACGACAAAAGACTTATGTTTTGTTTTCTTTGGATCCAGGAAACAGGGAGCAAACCCGGGGCAACACGTTAGTCACCCCCGAGATTCGAACACTCAACATTTTGCGAGAGGAAGAGTGCCCGAACCCCCGGCGCCCCCCCGGTGGGTGATCAAAAGACTCATAAAGTATTGCTTTGATCTTACCGTGTTTTTGGGGAAATTTGATTAGGTCGAGGAGTGGGTTGTAGACATCAATGTAGACCATCTTGCTGTGGGGCAACTTGCCGTTGAGAGAGTCGATCTTGGAAGAGAGCTTGGTGTTGAACGACTGAGCCGCAGCGTTGTGCTCCTCTGCACAACCTCGTACCGCTCCACCTGCTAGTGTCCTTTGGGAAGGAACGCACCCTATTGGCGGTGCGCTAAACACTGCTATTCTTCGAGCTCCGAGGTCATATAAATCCTTCGACGATCAAAGCCGATGTTAGGGTGTATTGCTAGGGTTTCTTGAACACTTGAAAGCAAAAGTAGATGCAAAATTCCAATCATACTCAAAATTAGGTGGCTCTTGTGGAAGACAATAGGAAACAGCTACCTAATGAAGCCGGGTCAACTTCTATGCAACGATTTAACTTGCGCAACCTCATGAGTTTCTCGTCATGGGATGCAATTTCAGCAGGCTAACAAATATATTATAGATGTGAGTGTGTGTGTCGTCGTTGTACATACTTATAGACTTGCGAAAAAGATATTGAAGCAAGGGCACTTTTAGCAACATGATCCATTAATCGTTCTCTCCAACCTTTCAGGCATCACCATTGAAAGAATTTCATATTCTAACAGGTAATTTATGTTACACATCTATCTATGGAGAGCCAAAAGAACAAAATGATACCTGTAGGAAATTGGAAGCCAATCCGACCATGAGGTCAGTATATCCAGGCACGTCGTATTGCAACTGCCTCACACGAGCGGTGAAATAGTTGTTGGCGATGTCATCGCTCCCGGACACCACCATGTACAAGCTTTTGGCCAAGATGAAGTTGGCCTTCTCTTCACCAACGAACCCTTTCAACCTTACTATGTACTCTTTGAAGAGACCCAGCTGATCCGACATTGATATGACCGACTGTCCAAAAGATCGAACAATTTTTCACCAATGGTAGACGCATGACTTAACATGAGTTGTCTAAAAGTACAAAATGAACATAAACTTGATGTGCAGATGTACCACAAGCTTGGGCGTGAGCGGATCATATCCGGAGCCACCGGAAGCGAAGGTCACCCCGGTGACTAGGTCTTGATTTTGTAGATTTGGATCCAAGTATGCGGGCACGGTATCTTTAATGCCTAATTGTTCCGCTGAAATAGGAGACACATTAGGCAATATTAACTAACGTACAAGAGAAAGTAATGTCTGAACCCTAAACAAAACAACAAAATTTCCCTATTATTGTTGACTTGTCGAGGAATTAATGACTAGATAATACGTCGTCGTTAGATTAAATTGAGCCACGTTGTAGTGCTATGATGTAGCTGAGGCGAGACTCAGATTCGGATGACTGGAAAACAAAGTTGGCGAGACTTGTTACTCGATAATGTCAGCTGGGTCATTAAGGGAAAAACATTCAAACGTTTTATAAATAGATTTGAAAGAAAGGAAACAAAATTTTCTACTTTCAAAACATAGAAATCTTATTTTTCTCAAATACCCGCCCCCCCCCCCCCCCCCCCCCCCCCCCCCCCCCCCCCCCCCCCGCCCCCGCCCCCCCCCCCCCCCCCGCCGCGGCCCGCGGCCGCCCCCCGCCGCCCCCCCCCCCCGGTCGGCCAACATATTTTGAGTAGAAATTTTATATCGTTATCAAACACATTTTTTTGTTCAGAAACTCATCCAGAAATAGAAATAGAAAAAACTATTTCTAGCCAGAAATCAATTTCTGAAAAAAAATGGTTATCATTCACGCCCTAAGCTTTTCCCACAATCTGATTCTGACTTGTTGATGGCACTTTGGTGTAGGGTGGTGTTGACTTTGATGGCTCTATTTTCCCCTCTTTTCTGGGCTTCCTTTTTCCTAGATTATATCTAAACGTCCAATTTATGAATCAATTAAAATCGGACGGTTAGAATTAAGATACAATTGGGGAGAGAGGGAGAGATTGGGTTGCAGTATGGGCTTGAGTTTGAGTTTGAGTTTGAGTTTGGATGTGTTATTTGATTGAGTGGGTTTATGGGAAAAGGAGACAGACGCTAATCATTAATCAACATGAAGTGAGTTAAGTAGGTATTGGGGGCACATATGGGACATAGGTAGTGCTAACCTCTTCTATTATTTGCTACAAAATCGTGCCTAACGAGAGACTAGGAAAAATTACCCACTTAATCATGAACTCATTGTACGGATGTCAATTCAGTCTCCTACTTTTCGATTTTGCTATTTTAGTCCAAAAAAAAAAAAATTCCTTGCGCGAAATTTCAATGTAATCTTTCTAGTCAATTTTATCCGGAAGTCACCGACACGACGATCCAATCATCGTCAGCCGTCCTATATGGCACAACGCCACGTCAACGATTTCCGGCAAAAGTTGGCATGAATGACTATATTGAAATTTTGCGCAAAAGGTTCGAGACTACATCGGTATTAGGTATGGTCGATCAGATTTATCATATTGATCACAAATTAAGAGAGAGAGAGAGGAGAAACCCATGAGGTCGGATGGCACTTTGCCGTCGCAGAATCTTCCTGTCGAGATGCCGCCTTGGAAATCCTCGCCATAGGGGGGGAAGTCACACTTGACGAGAGTCAACATATTGTTGTTGTTGCCGGCATCAACAATCGAGTCTCCGAACACGATAACGGCCGGGACCGTCTCGTTCGGCGGCAGCTTCACCACAGCCCTCGCCGGCAGAAACGTAACCGAGACAGACAGCACGAACACGGCCGAAAGTAATGCCGGGGAACGGACGAGCTCGGAAGACGACATGCTTCGCTTTTTGCTCTCGGGTATGTGCCGGTGAAATGGGAAGGAGAAAGGAAGCGAACGTACGTGCGGCAGATGGATGGCGATGTTCTTGCTCATGGCATGAACAAGTTGTAGGTACATATAGCGCAGAAAACGGGGGAACTAGATATGATTAAAATAAGAGAGGGTCTAACATATGAAAGTATAATATGCCAGATTTTCTTTTTCCCGTTTTCGTTGAAACGACACATGAATCATTAGAACCCTAACAAATTTACACTTGTTAATCCTTCTAGAGTTAGCTAGTGAAAATTAAAGAGTTGTGGAGGGGAGAAATTCGGCTTCGTGTTCTAGAAAGTGATTAGAACTACGTATATAGCTTGACTCAACATGGACTTATCACATTAGTTTATAAATCAAACTAAGTATGTTTTTTTTTTAAACTCTGGCTAGCTAGTATTGTCTTTAATTTCTTATTGTAATACAATATGTACATATATGTACACATATCTTAATAATAAGCAAAACCCACTTGTGCCTTTGCCACATTGGGTTAGACTCTACAAAATAAAATTCTTACATGATCTTATGTATACTCTTAAATTATTTAGCTAGGTCCCCATCATAAACTTATCCGATTATCTCTCCGGAGAAACTGCCATATTTGGTCATGGACGTATGCCTCTTGCAAAGAGCAGACGGTACCAAATTTCTCAATCCGGTTCGGAAATAACATATACTTAGAATGGCATTGCATGATTATCATACGATTAAGGTGGTGCTGAGACATAGACATGGATTCTACTGGTAAAACCTCACAATGCAACAGATTTTAGCACGACGGAAACAAGTACTACACCTTTTGTTATCCGTCCGTTTTGCGAGTTGGCGCCATAGTCGGATTCGTTTTTCGTTCATCAGGTATTCTCAGAACGAGTCTACGGTAACATTTTTCGTATGAGGGAACATGTGCTATAATTAGTATTTCCCAATTAAGGTTAGTCTTAGGACAGGAGCTATAGCAAGATTTAGAAGAAATTTCTCTTTCGGGTTGGACCGACAAATGAACCAGGTTGGGTGATTGTTGAGGATTTGATGGGAGGGATTTTGTGGCTGCTGAAACGACACGGAGGAGGGTTTTCTAGTCACAACGATCGGCATATGAAGTGTCTTGCGAACGTTGCCCGGAAATGGGGCTTCGTCTTTCTGTCCGTGCAAAAGGTTGGTCGTCTACCCCTCCTCGATCCGGCAAATATCCTGAATCTTCTGTTAATTAATTAATCAAACGACTCTGAATTGATTAGTCAAATCTAGGATACGCTGAAACAAGCGCACGTTGTGACCTAATGTTTTAATTTCCTACGGCCACGGTGTTTGGTCAACAACCTGATTAAAACGTTGCGGACATCCTCGTTAGGTGTGGGTTACCAAAGTTAATGTTGGTGATTTAGGCCCTTAATCGATCTCTTTCCTTTACAGATGTGAGATCTTGCGTGACCCGTGATTAGAAAGTTGTAAAGCGACCGTGTGATGCTTGCAAGACAAAAGGACAACACTAGGCTCTGCGGCAATTTTAATTTTGTTAGGCTTTGATCACATTGTTGACACTAAAAAATGATCAAATTTTGGGTTTATTATCGATAAGTATTAGACTTAGTCGATGAGAGCAGAGTTTGGTCAATAATGAACATAATAATTGACAACTCGCTAAGGAAGTTATCTATAAGAGCCTTCATCAAGACTTAAGAAGTTGATCGACAAAGTCATTGATTGCCCTACATAAGTGCTAGGTGGTTATGTTTTGCTAGATAATAGGAGTTATTTCTTTATTCAAATGGAGTAACCTCTATATGTAGCTGTGTGTAGAGAGTTATAAATATCCCAAATTATTTTATTGTAAGAGGTACCCAATCAATCAAAGAACTCAATCTTCACGCAAATTTATTTTCTATCTTTACTTTCCTACAATTTACATGACCATCGCAATAGTATCTAGTCTTGGTACTTTTTTTTTTTTTGTCATTTATGTTCTTGTTCAAAATCAATAAAGGACCCTTCACAACTTTTGTCGATTTACTCATCGATTCATTCACATTTCTAAAAGATACTTAGTTGACTTATAATAAGACGGCCGTGGATTATAATACTTCAGTCGCATAGGGAGAGCGGTAGAAGATAATCAAGGGGAGAAAGTTGATCTTTTGATGCATCATACTGATGAACATTTGATGGAGGGTTACCAAATCCCAACATGGTGTTAACCATGAGAAGAATGTTCAAAGAGTAGCATAATGACATGGCCAAATACATTGTGAGTTATATATTCGATGTGATCAAGCCGATCGCCATCAATGTTGCGCCCTCTTAAGGCCAAGGTCGTTCAACAGGTACGTTCCTAGTCTTTCTTGTTTATTGATGCTAATAATGTTGGTCAGAGTAGTCAACCCTCTTTGAGAATTATGCAAAGATCTGAATCTTCTAATTGAGATCAAAATGATGGGAATAAATAGGCTAATATTTGTCAAACTAATCAGATTGGTAACAATAATTTAACAAATCAAACTGATCAATAGGCCGATAGACTGTCAAATGTCGAAAATGTAACATTAGTGGCTCCATTGGTACCACCCAATGCAAATATTCTTGTTGGGCATAACATGTCAATTAAATTTGGCAAGGCCAACATTAGCTAAAATGGCCAACACAAATCCATATCTGGACCCTACACGGTTCTCAAAAAAATCCGACAACAATTGGGTTGGACATATTTACGAGAAACCACATCCCAATTGAGTCAATAACCAGCCTTTTTTTCAAGAGGTTTCAAATTGGCCGACTTTGCCATTTTTCCCTAGGGAAGATGAGCAATATACATTCAAACACATTGTTGATTTATAGCTCGATGTGGGGAAGCTAGGACAAATGAATTTTTAAGACTTAGATCATTTCTTTTGTCTTTGTCGAAAATTGCTTGCACTTGATACATTAATTTACCATGTAGTTAAGTGTAATTGGGCGAAGATGGAAAGATAATTTCATTATTTTATTTTATAGAACGATATCCTAAACATTGGTCGCTAATGTGGCTAGATTTTATCAATATATTAGCAAGTCAGTGAATCCTTTTGTTTCTTGATTTAATAAGGCAAAAAATGGCAGAAGGATAACATAAGTGCTAAATTTTGTGTAAGGCGCTCACTTTGGTGCGATTTTTTTTTCGAATTACTTAAACACTAATTTTTTTAAATGATTATTTGAGTGCCAAGTCCGATGAGCTCCGTAGAAAATCTTACGTGGCATCTATGTGGCTTGCCGGAGGGTACTAATCAGCAATAAAAAAAAAGTAGAAAATTAATAAAAAATTTCATATAATATTAAAAAAATAAAAATAAGCTAAAAATATAAAAATATAAAAACAAAAATAAAAAAAATACAAGCTGCAGCGGTGAGGGCTGTGCGAACCCTTTCTTTTTAAAAAAAAAAACTTTTAGCTTATTTTTTAGATTTATTTTAACTTTTTTAAAAAGCTAACTTACTTTGTAAAAACTTAATCCATGTGGAGTGAATTTTTGGAAAAAAAAAATTGCCACGTGGACTGAGTTTTTTTTAAAAAATTCCATGTAATATTAAAAAATTAATAAAAAAAACCACGTGGACTATTTTGTCGGAATCTCTCGCTGTTAGTACTTTTTTTTTTGTCGAATCATTGTTGATACTTAAGTTATCGTTTTTTCTCCGATTTGACACTTAAGTGAGTTAGGAAAAATTTTGGCTCCAAAAGGAGCGTCGTATACAAATTTTGGCACTTCGGGTGTCCTTTTACTAGCAAAAATAGATATCTCACTTCGTTCTCACATAAAGAATTCGCTAATTTGGCTTTCAATGGGTTAAAATTTAACTTCCAAGAAAGATTTAAAGGTCAAGATTTTGCCGATTTATTTCTATTGACAACGAGAGTGTCTAAGTATGAACAATTGTTAAAAGACATATATAAAGAGACGAGGATACCTAACACAAAATGCAGCTCTAATGGAAAACTATGAGTCGGAAGATGAATGTGACCTGAATGAAAACATCAAAATAAATGTGGCAAAATGATGCTCGATAAGTCTTACGTTTGTTGACTCTTAAAGCTTGATAAAATGAAAGACACAACAATGCTAGGGATAAAGACACTCAGGTTTACTCATTCGACATTAATATGTTGGACGAAATCTTCAACTTACTTTGGAAAGATGGCCTGATTAAATTAACTGAAGGCCAAGTTATTCCGAATAAAGAAAATTTAGCACATAATTGTGCTGTTTTGAGAAAAAAAATCAAGAACCAATTGGGCAGGGAAAAATTAAATTTGTGGATGACAGGGGGCATATTATGGATCTTGATTATCTAATTTAAAAAATGGAATGAATGCTGAATCATTCCATTCTTTTAAAAGGGGTACACATTGACACCCAAAAATAATCAACTTTTGATTATTATCGACAAGTATAAGGTTTAGTCGATGAGAGCAGAGTTTGGTCAACAATGTATAGAACGATTGACAACTTGAAGGGAATCAACAACTTGCTAAGGAAGTCATTGACAGCATTATAAAGCTATTGATGAGAGCCTTCATCAGGACTTAGGAAGTTGATCAATGAAATCATAGATAGTGGACAATCAATAATCAAAACGTAACGACTGGATGGTTATGTTTCTTGCCGCTATTGTAGGACTTTTATAACTTATTTTGGATATGTTGGGTTATATAAATGGGTGGGGCCGCCCAAGATGGGCTAACCCAGCCCGTTACCTATCCATGAGTTAACTGCCAAAAGATAATGTTCACGTCAGTTCTCACGTTCAATATGAGAACGACCTTTTCTTCTACTGTGAAGAACAGAGAAAAAAACGTAAGAGAAAACGACGACGAACTCCCTCCTCAACGAAACATCAAATGGACGGACGATCTCTCTCGAGGGACTGCAACAGGTACATTTAATCTTTGAAAACGAGGTATGTCCGTTCTGTGATGTATTTCTCCGACTAGTGATTCAAGTAAGATTCTGGACATGTTATTTTTTACGTAATCCGCTGCGTATGTTGTGAGATGTGCTTCCTTCAGGATAAGTGTTGTGAGATAATAGGAGATCTTATAACATCTTATATCCACTAAGGATTAGGAAGTTATCTCTCCATTCAAATTCAGTAACCATTGTATATAATCATTATGTAACCAAAGGGTGAATACCCAAATGTCCTTATTGTAAGAGGATCTCTATTCAACGGAAGAACTCAAGATTCTAGCAAATTTATCCTTTTTAATCATAGCTTTCCTATGGTTTATATGGCTCGTCGCGATTGCCTTCGGTCTTAGTATCTTCAAAGTTCTTGTCATTTATATTTTTGTCCAGAATCAACAAAGGACCATTAACGGCATTTGTCATTTCACTCATCGATCCATCCATATTTGTACAAGGTATTTCGTTCACTTAGTGAAATAACAACTATTTCTCTTATGAAACTTTGTCGTAATTTTTATTTTGGGCATGCGTATGTTTTCTGGTTAGAATCAGTCGTTAGCAAATTAAGAAAGTTTTATGTTTCTAGATATATTATTGAAAAGGAAAATTAATTGAAGTCCGTCACTACCTTCCAATTTTCTCTTGATAATTATCGAGTAACTCGACTAATCTTTTTCAAGGGAATTGAATCCTGATATGTATAGAAGAATACGAAACTAATATAAGAATCAAAATACAATAAATTTTTCAGTCTGTACAGCTTATATCAATTAATTTTTCTAGCTAAAATTGGTAAATCTACTTCTGCCTTGGAAAGCTAAAGCCTCAATCTATTTATCTTGGGCCACCTAAGTTTTGGGCTTGAATCCATACCCTTCACTTTTCCAAATTTCACTAGGAATGTAAATATGCAATTATATATACCTCAAAATGATTTGGGCTTGAATCCATACATACCCACCAAAGTTTTGGGCTCATGCAGGGATGATCGGTTAGTGAGAGTGACTTCCCAACTTGTGGAATCGGGAACCGACCCTGCCGAACTTGGAACCGGTTAGGTGTTCCATGCACCAAGCTTCTCAATCACTTTGGCCTTGGAAACGCAAAGATCTTTCATATCGGTGATAGATCTACACAACAAGTGAGGCCAATCAACCATTTTCAATATTACTGTCGGCCATGGGGAATTTCAGCTCCAATCCAAGGTCTCAAAATTCACAAAATCTAAAACTGGGGGTAACTGACCTGTATGTCTGATTATGGCTCCATACATGATCAATGAACACATAGGCTCAAGGGATGAGCTCACAGCTTGGGGAAATCCAGATTGGAACCAAGCTCCTCATCTAGTTCTCTGACGACGATTATGCAAAAAAAAGAAGGACTTGGAAAAGAACAATGAAAGTATTTATATCGCCGGTTCCATTAGTTTGATCCTTTGATTCGGTTCAACATACGGAATCAAAAACCGGACAGGCCATTGCTTATTTCAAAGATTCGAAATCGAGAATCGGGACTGATGCTCACCCCTAACATTATGGGTACCATAGACAAACCCAAAGAAGGTACCACCTCAGCTGGTGGTTGGAAACTGGAAAGGCAAAATCTCATCGGTTTTGAGGATTAACAACGGTAACTTTCGACGATGTTAAACTAAGTGATAAGCAGGCATAGCTGAGCAAAATGGTCAGGGTGGCCGAGTGGTCTAAGGCGCCAGACTCAAGTTCTGGTCCTCGTGAGAGGGCGTGGGTTCAAATCCCACTTCTGACAAGTTTTCCTTTCTTTTTGTCTTCTCTTTTGGGGCCCCGGGCTACAAAAACGAGCTTGGATCATTTGAGTATATATGGCTCGAAAGAGGTGGTCCCTAGAAACCTTTTCGAAAGGATATTGGTACACAATTTTCAAATTGAATTATAGACTATCGAGGACGAGCCTCCATGACGATAGGTTCAGCATGCGAATCTCCAAAGGACATATGCCTCACTAACCACAATTTTTTCTTATTCTTTTTTAAACTCGAATGTACAGAACCAAAAGAAGAGTTCAAGATGGAGACCTGCTGTTGATGAAGCACAACCCTTTAGAAAACAATCCTTTTAATCACGATTTCGGACATTTTAAATGTTATCAGCATCTTATCCGCAACCTGTCATATTGTCCTCGGAGTTGGACCAACTTTTGTTAATCATGCAACTGGGAGAAAGTAAAAATGAGGCACTTGCCCTATACTATGAATTAATGTCCTCCATGGTCGTCGTGCCTCATAAAACACCATCCTCCACCATAAACACCCCCCCCACAACCCAAAAAACAAAAAAGAGAGAGAGAAAAAGAAAGCATTTATATTTATTTTTATATTTATGAATATTGATGTGTAAATATGTATTTTATACTGTATTGGCCCTCACCATATGTGGACATCACACCTTACAAAGAACATTTGACAACCCACCAACCGAGCTTATTATTGAAGTACGAATCCAATCCCAAAAGATAATAATAAAGGAGAGGGTTAATTAGTAATTTCCCTCATCTATACCAAAAATTAGGAGGCAAAAAAAAAAAAAGAGGAAGAATCTAACTTACGTGAAGAAATTTTTTTTTTTCTCAAAAAAAGGACATATTTTCACCCTTCCCTTTTTCTCCCCAATTCAAATTCAACCTCAATATGTAGTTGATGACGCCATACACCGACAGGTAGGCTTTTCCATCACCGACTCATCCATTTTTAGACCACGTCATCTGGGCCCACGCGACGGGAACAAAAGGATCGTGGGCCCGAATCCGACGAGATCCCGACACGCCGCCCCATTTGGGCCCAAAGTGGAAAAGGCCAGCTCCGGGTCACGGGGTGGGGGGGGGGTGGGACAATCCTACGCGGGCCCGCCTCATGCCGAAAGGAGATGCCGCAACCGCCATGTGGACACCGCCACGCCGACCAGGCCGACCGCGGGCACCTGGGTACGGGCGGAGCGCGACGCGCGGCTCGCCTCCGCCACGCCGACATAGACCATGGTGCCGTTGATGAGAGGCGTGTCCGTGGCGGCGGCCCCCGGAGTCTGGTCCTGTGAGGAAGCTGCCTTTTGGCTGCCCCCGGAAAAAACCACCAACAACCACATTTAGTTAAATGACCAGCTGGGGAGCTGTCGATTTCCTCATCACTAAAGAGCAAATAGCAATGCAATATCTACCGCAAGATATTTTTGGTCCTTCCTCAATTGCCCAGTGCCCACTACACTAACAAAGCGTGACAATAACGACAAGCCGCACGCACCTCTTTCGCATCTTGCCTTTTTACCCACGTCTCTCGAGTGGACGAAAATACTTTCCCTCGAATTGCCGAAACTGCCCTCTCAAATCCATGATAACTCCAATGTGCCCTGTAGCCTAGCTCTCTTCCCTTTCATACTATGTTTCTTTTGAGGGAAAAAAGTCACCAAAAATCTTAAATTATGCTCACTGTGATACATTTACCTTAAATTTTTTTTTCGTGGCATCAAAATTCTTAAACTTATACATGTATGATTAGAGTTTTTCAAAGAAAAATCGTTAAAAATCTGTTTATATAGACATCAGAAAATAAATAGTCTTGATATGAGACAATAAAAATGACGTTATTTTAGTCTAAAATTTCATTAAATGGAATCTTGATGGAAAAAAAAAATATGTCACGTAGGTACTTAGGTACGTCACTATATTTTTAAAGTAAATATGTCATAATAAAAATAATTTGAAGGTTTTTATGGAGCAAATATGACGCATTATGCATGATTGGAATTCTTGCGACTTTTTCGCTCTGTCGATGACTTTTTAAAGCTTTGTACGACGACACATCGAGTAACGAGGACTGAAGGGTAAAGTCACCTGGTGCTGGGAGTCGGGCAGAAGGTGATGACGTAATCCGCGCCGGCGCACGTGAACGTGCTCGTCTCGTCGTCGTAGGCGTAGCTGTACGCTTGCGGGCAAGCGCTCTTGAACACCTCCGAGTACGACGTCGGCTTGCACGCCTGAGGGCTGCTGTACGAGCCGCTGCAGCAGTACTGCGGCTGCCGGAACGCGTCGCACGCGCTCTTGCACGCGGCCACCCCCGACCCGTCACCCCTGGCCGTCACCCTCAGCTCCGAAGGGCACGCACCTTCGAGGTCGACCGCGCACCGGACGCTCGTGCAGTTCCCCCGCCCCCCGCCGCCGCCCCCCTTGGGCGCCACCAGCACGGGCAGGTTGTAGCCGTCGACGAGGCTCACGTCGAAGAAGTCGAGGCCGCCGTCTCCGTCGAGCTTGAACTCGGCGAGGGTGGCGGGAGGGACGGCGCCGCCACCGCCGCACTCGAGCTGGCCGGAGCCGCAGTCGCCGGTGAGGCAGGAGAGCTCGCCGGTGGCGGGGTCCTGGGCGCAGCGGGTCCGGGCCCAGAAGCGGCCGCCCCAGCCGGCGGGGGCGGAGAGGGGACGGGACTCGCCCTTCTGGAGCGCGAAGCCGGTGGTGGAGAGGGGAGGTTCGCCGGCGTTGGCGAGGACGCCCGGCCATATGGTGTACTCGCACTTGTTCACTAACGTGAAGGTCGTCGCATCAACTGAAAAGAGCAAAAGGCGAAAAAGAAACAAATCAAAAACGGAGAAGTCACAAAAGGGCAGGCTGTGCTGTTGAATGTTGATGGGAATACCTGCCAAGAACGTTACGGAAACGAGCAGCCATGGCAGAGATATCAATGGCGAGAATCTCGCCATCAATGCCGCGCCTGTATAATTGAAGAAGAGGAAGAAGAAGAAGAAGTAAGACTCGTGGTGGTTGGATGGAGCAATCTCCGCGTTCCCCTCCGCCTCCTCCTCCTCTTCTTCTTCTTCTTCAGGAGTAGTGGGAGATTCTGGGGGTCGCAACGACAGTGAGATATGTGCCGGCCAATCGACATTTTATAGAAGAAGTCAAAGGAGTAGGAATGAAAATGTGGTGGCACGTACGTAAGCTTTGATTATGATGTGATTTGCAGCGGGAAATGGTAATGGTCTCTTCAAATTTCAACTACCTTTTTTACGTGAAATCGCAGAAAATTCAGGCGGAATGGAATTGTACAGAGCCTACGGATTAATGAAGGTGTCTAGGGTTTGAATTCCCACATCTGCAAAAGGCCACACCTGCTCTCTCTCTCTCTCTCCCGTAAAATAACTGATACATGATATTGCCATTTCGTGCACGAGTAACCTTAGGCTCTGTTTACTTCGAATAAATTATGACTCTTTTGAAAAATATTTTTGTCAAAGTTTTTGTTTTCGATTGACATCTAAAAATAAATTGAAAAATTTTTTTTTCACCATTTAATAAAAAAAATCTTATTTAATTTTCCGGGTCGTCGTTTGGTCTAAAATTACTTACGCGGACCCGGTCATCACACGTGGCATGGCCAATATTAACGTAAATGGTTATTATAATTTTATTAAAAATGAATACTAATTTTTGAATTTTTTAACAATTTTTAATTGTTATTCTTTTTTTCTTTCTTCCTTTGCCGGTCATCGGCCAAAGGAAAATAATAAATAAAATAATTGAAAAATAAAAATAGAAAATCATTAATAGAAATGGATGGTGAAGGATGCAGGGAGGAAAGATGATGGAGAATGATTTCTTTTTTTTCAAAAAAAGAAAATCATTTTCACCACTTTGGTATGTGCTTCTTTCATTGAAGGAAAATATTTTTTAATTATTTATTTCTATAAAACAAATCGCCGAAAAATCCAAAAATAAATTCTGAAAGCTATTTTTTGTGAAACAAACAGAGCCTAAACGTAATGATATTCGATTTCCAAAACAACGATTACACATGAAATGTACACTACAAAATTTTCTTCAACGGTTTCGTGATTAATGTAACTGGGCCCTTTCTAATAAAACCTATTTTTAATCATCTCTTTTCAATGTTTAAAGTTTGATATGTCTTCGTAAGAAACTGAAAAGCACGTTATTAAATGCAATAGCGAGAACAAACGAAAAGATAAATCTGGCTAGCACTTCTAAAGTGTGTGTTTGGTATAAATGCAATATAATGAAGAAAATTATCCAATCAATCCTAAATATATTGGACCGATGCCAATTTAGTCAAATTTTTTAATTTTTTGGTCAAATTTGATTCTAAACCTTTGTACAAACAAGATATCAAGAATTGAAAGAAAAAAGCGAATAGGAAATTACCAAATAAGTCTTGAATATAACGCATTTCTGCCAATTCAATCCTAAACCGATTTAGTCTTTTAACAATTTGCCAATTTATTCTAAATTTAAAATTATGCCAATTAAGCCCAAAGCCTTTTGATTATTTTCCAACATAGACATTCCAGCTTATTTTGGTAGGAAATCGTTTCTTGGATAAATTTTTAATTTTTTAAAAATTTTCCTTAGTTTTTAGTTTTTTTCCCTTTTTCCTTTCCTTTCTCTCTCTTTTTTTCTTTCCAACCTTGGGCAGATGAAGTGGCTAACCGAACCTTGCCTGGCCCTTGCTGGCCTAACCTAGGGCCGATCAAGGGTGAGGCAACCCTCGCCCGGATATAGCGAGGGTCGTGATGCCCTCGCCCGGTCCATGCAAGAGTCATCGGCCAAGGTAGGGGATGTGCCCAAGGACGGAGGATTAAATTAACAAAGCGAAAAGAATAAAAAATAAATAAAATTTAAATTTTAATTTAAATAAAAAAAAAAAAAATATTTTTTTTTTTTTTTTTTTTTAAATTTTTTTAATTTAAAAATTTTTTTTTTTTAATTTAAATAATTTTTTTTTTTTTTTTTTCCCCATTTTTTTTTTTTTTTTTTTTTTTTTTTTTTTTTTTCCCCTTTCCAAAAAGGACTAAATTGGATCTTACACAAATGTTTTATGATTAAATTGGCAAAACTGAAAAATTAATGATCGATTTGACATTCATACAATATATCTAGGATTGATTGGACAATTTTTCTTAACGTAATGTGCATTTGGATGACATCTGTGTTTGCGCATTAGCCATGTACTTGGGTTGACGTGGTTATAAATCGAATTTAGTATAACGGATCACCGATAAGGTATTGGCTCATATGAAGATAGATTTAGCTTTTCCGTTTGTGCCATAAAGTTCGGATCTTGTTCGAAAAGCTTGTGGGTGAAGATACCCAAACGCGTCCGGCCAACGTAGGGGATGTGCCCAAGGACGGAGGTGAACTTCTGGAGGTGCGCGGAAACGGATCCCGGATGCTGCCTAATCGCTAAATCGAAAAACTGAAAAATAAGACCGCCAATCCAATAGTGCGTCGATCGTACTTTGATTTGATCCGGTCTTGACTTCGTCCCTTCGATTTCACGTCATTTAAAGATGACTAGACACCAAATGACTTCGACAAAAGCGTAGGGCAAATGGCGATTCTATGGATGTCGCCACGGAGATTAAAAATTTCGCTCTCGACGGTAATGAATGACGTGCGAAACTTGTGCATCAAAGAGCCTGAAATAGTCCTACCTCGCTTGTCGGTTTGCACAAATGCTCTGCCTTCGTTTGTTGTTTGTGCCGACTTGGTAGGTAGTTTAGGTAACTCTGTTTTGTCATGACAACCCTTGATCTCTTCTCTTTTCTGAAGTTAACTCAAGAGGGTTCAGTTCCTCACGTTCAACTTCAATCTGTCAAATTCCAAAACAGAATGAAAACGCATTCCCCTGACTATCTATATATAATGAGAAATCCCGTAGCGGGAGAAATTGCCGCGCCTCTGCAAATTAAAGAGCCTTGAATACTAAATTTCTCGTTTCGATTTTGTCAAGTTTAGTCCTCTGCCTTTGCGAGAAATATCAATGACGTCTTCCTGCTTAACTTTGCTGGAAATCGCTGACGTGGCGGTGTGCCACGTTGGATGGCTAGAGATGACTAGACCGCCACGTCAGCGATTTTTCAGGTGGAAATTGGCTAAAATGACTACATTGAAATTCCACGTAAATATTTAGGACTATCTCGGCAAAATGGAAAAGTTTAAAAAGAATGTATTCGCATCGTTGCAATAAGTTTATGATTGATTGTGTAATTTTCTCCTCAATAGAGAGCCATGATCTTTTATCACATCAGAAGGGCTTGATTAAGGTAATATTGGGTTTGTCTCATCATCGAGATATGTTCGATCTATGTTTCAAGTTAGACCTCGTCAACGATTTGAATTGATTTGCAAGAAAATCGGATCATTAATTAAAGGTCAGAGAATCGGACTCCGCGGGATATCTAGAACTGTTTCGATGCAAAATACGGTAATTTCCGCATTTGAGTCCAAGTTAGAGGAGGAAAAGAATTTTCCGTTTTCAGTGCATTTGCCATTTGTGTTGCAGAAATTGAATGATTTGGAAATCATTTTCCTAAGAATGATGACTCGTATACCTTACAAAAATGATTGAACGAAACATAATTTCATTATTCATGAAAATATCTAGACGTAAACTATTGTCGATAATGAAAAATGTTTTTCATTATTTAATTATTTAAGGCGACACAATCAATCATTTTATTTTCAAATCATTCATTTTTCTTGAAACAAATGCATTTCGTGGTTCTTGGCCATTTGTCTTTTTCAAGAGCAAAGTGTAAGCGTATACACATACTTGAGGTTGGTTTTGTTTATTAGGAAATCGGTGCAAAGTGAAGCCTTGCGTGAACAGTTGCGGCTGCATGTGTGTAAGGGCTTCGCCAACATAACAATTTTCGGGTGATTGAGAGAATAAGAATACGTTGTGAGCCACAAATGTTTAAAAAAGCAAATCCCGCAGCAATTTCTAATCAATTATTATTTATCTTTTTGCGATCCAAAACAGACTGTTAGTCCAATCGAAAGACTGTCAAATGATAAATTCTCTGCGTGTAGGACTGTTCGGTGTGCAATCCAAGGTGCGACTCGATCGTAAATTACATCCAACAATTGATGTTTGTAGCTGTAAAATTCCGCGGTAAAGATTTGACAACTATTTTGCGAGATTGAAAGAGTATTTTCTAGACGAACTATAAGGGACTAAATACTGTGTAAGCAATGTGTAATTAGAGTGTTTGAGTGCTCGAGTGTTGATCCAACCAATTACTGTATTTCAAGAAAGCCATCGACTTCGTGTGCTTTCTAGTTGGTTTGAGGCTACATCGTGATATTTCAATCCCATCGCCGCCTTCTTACACACTGTGTTGGACCCCGTTATGGTAACTGTCTGCCTTAAAATGGTCATCATCTCATGTGTTCATTTGTAACATTTTTTTTTTCGAACTTCACCCATGTGAAACAGAGTCTAGTCGTTACGAACAATGTCGTAACAGGACCCTCTCAAATGGATGTTGGGATTCGTCGATGGACTACGGCCCGGTTGTTACAGTTTCATGCAGAAATGATCTCGCCCAGATAAAACTTGGAGGTTGGATCATGTTCGAGAACTGTTGACACTTAAAATAAATCCAAGAGAGACTCGTGACAAGCACGTGAGGAAGCGATAATCAGCTACGGGAAGGGACATCGAAGCAAGGAACGTATCAATCAGAAAGATGCCACGTGTAGAAATAAATTCTGGCGCCACTTCCTTCTAGAGCAAGAAAAGCGCGCGAAGGGAGGCCACGATCGAAGCGGTTGGCGGTAATCCCCACGAGGTAAAAAGAAAAGGCGCGAAGACTGGGAAACCGTTATTCACGTGGCTTATGGAAAAGAGCAAAGCGTGGGGCCAAAGGAAGAAACCGCTCGGCGGTTACCAAAGAGCTTGCCTATAAATACCTCGCAATAGCAAGATACAAAGACACACAACAACAAATCCAAAACACTTGCATTTTCAAACTAGCTCTTAGCTCTTAACCTTTAGCCTTTAGCCTAGCCTAGCTGTAGTTTTCGGATCCCCGTCGTCGATTCAATTCCGGCGAGTATCATATCCAGAGTTTGGTGTCGTCGATTAGATTCCGGCGTCTACTCGTTAGGTTCGATACCGTCGATTAAATTCCGGTGTTGCACCCTTCACCCATCTTGTCCAGTGCCGTCGATTCAATTCCGGTATTGTGTCCTATAATTCCCCGTCCAGTGCTGTCGATTAAATTCCAGCATTGTGTCCTACGTTATCTCCCGATCCCGTCGATTCAATTCCAGGGTCACGTCGAAGTCTGTCACATACTGTTACTATTGCACATTGGGCCATCGAAGTTGTCGAAAGCCCGTTTGTAACGCGCCCTTTTGTGTAAATCTATTGCATTTGACACTCTCTGTCCAAAACCGACCCAGAACCCCTTTTTGGAAAACGAACGGATTAAGTTCGATAAAAGATTCTCGCGTAAGCAACCTTCATTGGGCCATAGTCAATCCGGGCTTAGAACCCATCGCCGACAAAGCCTTGTCGAGGGATTTTAACGCGCAACAAGAACTAATAGAATCATCGGGAAAATTACAAAAAAAAAAATTCTTAAACCTAGTGTAATTGTGTCACTCCAATCATGATTCTATTTTTTTTTTTTTTTACTGATTGGATCACAAATCTTTTATGTTTGTACCAATTCATTTTTTCCAATTAATTTTGGCTGAAAATTACTGATATATACACACCAACCATCTTACATGGCGCGACCGATAGTAGAAAATTTTAAATGATATTTTTATTTTTATTTTTTATTTTTTTTCTTTTCTTATGGCCGGAGAGTGATGGCCACTCTAAAGGAAAAAAAAGTCATGAAAAGAAAAGAAAAAATAAAAAATAAAAAGAATATTATTAAAAATTATTCACATAAGTACCGACCATGCCACATAGGACAATCGGTGTTCAAGTCAGAAATTTTAGACTAAATTGATCGGATGGATTGAATTAGCATAAATTTAAAAAGTTTATGACTCAATTGACAAATGAAAAAATGATTAAGATAGAATTGGCACAATTTTAATAAATTAATTTTTTTGTTTTGGTAATTTTTCCATAATCATTTCATCTCCATAACCGGGACCAACCTGAGGATGTCACCTAAAAAAATTGTCAAAAAAAAAAAAATGTTGAAAAGTCCCTTCACTGTGTGACAATCCAAGCGGAGTACAACAGCTGGCCTTCTAATTGATGAAAGAAAAGGACAGGGCATACCTGTGTAATCCCTTCAACATTCCTTTTCTAAAGCTTTTTTTTTTTTTTTTGTGACTACAACATGCCTAGCCATGAAAATGACGCCATTTAATCCGAAAACTTCATTAATCTCAGGCGCGCGAAAGTTAGTTCGAGACATACGATCTCGCTATGACGCTAACCGAGCTTAAGGTATTCCCGTCCGGCCGGACCGTCTTCGACGTTTCCCCGCGGAGCTTATGCCGTAGTGATCAGGGGGCAAATTTGCCATAGCAAAACAAACAAGTAGGCATTTTGGCATCAGCAGATACGAACCGTTCACGGTTTCTTTTCCTTTGGGAGATGACGTTTTTGTCACTTACAAAGCTGGCATTTTCAGGTAGCTTCCGTCACTCGGGAGGATTCAAGAAAATCCCGTTCATGCACGCACCCGAACCCCTCGAAAGAGACGGGCAATCATTCACGCCCGTTGATATTTTGCATTATGGTCCGAGGGATAACAATCTTTAAAGCAAATCCAATAGGGCACAAATCAAGTGCATGGAGACAAGGTTTTGTAGTTTTCGACGTGGAGACACGTTGGGTTCGCCATAAAGGAGCTCTTGTATCAAAGGATTCCCGTGTGGTAGAGTTACGGAATTACCCTCTTGTGCTACATCTAATTGTGTGAATTTTTAATTGGGATAAGACTGGATTTGATATGATATGACATATAGGAATTCAGAAATTCTGCTATATTGTATACATTGTTTGGTGAATCTCAATAATATAGCCGGATATTTTCATATCCGATCATGTTCATCGATTGACATAAACGGCATATCGGTGTAGATGAACTTAAAATTTGCACAAACGGTGATAGTAAGAATCTCTCCTGAAACTATTGCCCATTTCATTTTTATTTGCTTATTTTTCTCTTTTTATTATCTAATAAATTTTTGAAAAAATTTCAAAAAAGGGCTTCAAATGCTCTTATTTTCTCAAATAAGGGTATAAAATGGAATTTATTTCAAATAAAAACCTGCAGTGACATTATTGTCTCATAGAAGTATCCGAAGTAACTATGGTTGTTTCAAATAAGGGCTTGACTTTATCGATAGACCAGCCGGCATGCCAATTTTTTCGACCGATCAAGGGCATTTTTATAAAAAAAAATTTTAACCCAAATTTTTGTTAAATTAAATTAAAAATATATATAAAAACACAAGCTAAAAAAAGAAAAAGAAGTAGACAAGCGAGAGGACCGACCTCCCGGTGAGGGCTAGCGACCTCGATGGCCATAGCCGCCGCCCCACCAATGGGAGATCAATAGACCTCTCGCGTGTGTTCTTTGTTTTATTTTATTTTATTTTTATTTTTCAAAATATTTTTTGTTTTTTTTACAATTTCAAAATATCTTAAAAAATAGAAAAGGGAAAAATAAAATAAAATAAAATAAAATAGTAAATTGCCAAAATGTCCATAACTAAAGTAACTCAAGCCTTTTTTTTAGACTAATATAGTTACTTCAGGTTATTATTTGAAATAATGTACACTTCAAGCCCTTCTTTGAGATAATGAGAGTACTTTGGGCCTTTATTTGAAATAAGGTCCATTTTAGGCCATTATTTGAGAAAATGAGGGCATTTGGGATCCTTTTTTGAAAATTTCACTAAAATTTCACCAAATAGTAAACTATACTAATATACCTTTAGTACTAACATACCTAAAATATGCACTGAATTTTAATACGATATATATGTATTTATTTATTAAATTTACATTATAAGGTAAAATGAAATTTTGAATATGTAAATGAAAATAAGAATCTAAAAACGAACTTTTCGTTATTTTGAATTTTTTTTATATTATTATTTGACTATATAAATATTATTTTATTAATTCAAAGAAGTTTGTTATACGAGAAGAATAACTTTTTATATTATGGATATTAAAAATCCTATCTTCCCTTTATTCCACATCCCTTATGGGATAAATTTATCTAGGCTATATCATTCTTATATCCGACTTCATCCTGTCTTGAGCACCCACCAAGCGTAAGATATGATAAATATAATCATATTCGAAATTCTATCGTGACTACCGAAGGAACGGTTGGTAGATTGTAAATCCGATGGTACAGAACTTAGGTTAGACACCACTTAAATCTTTTATCTATTGGACGGCAGCAATGGGGCCGCCACCGACTGTAACCCGTGCACGTATAGAGACCTTCATGTTGGACTAGATCTCTTCGGAATCCTAAGAAGAGTCGTTTGTATCCTTCTTCTCTTCCAATTACCGACTTGATCATCGGAGGGCAACTGCGGGGCATCCGTTGGCAACGTGGTTCGCACGTTTAACGTTAGCAGGTCACTTTCTCAATGCCATGCGAGGGCCCAATCTAATTCTTCTTCTATGAAGAAATGCAGTGCGAAAAAGGGACCACATAAATTGCACGCGCATATGCTCCATTATATTTCTACTTTTTTCGGTATGTTTCATGCCGGATTTCCGCCTTTTCTGCGATTGCATATCGGTGACATGAACGTGCGAAATTGTGTCGGGTCATTACCAAAAAAAGTATTAAACCTATTATAATTGTGTCAATTTAGTTTTAAACTTTTTTTAGCTAATTGAGTCCTAAACCTTTCGTAATTGTACCAATTTAGTCTACTTTGCCGGCCGACGCTTATGTGGATTATTTTTAATAATAATTTTATTATTTTTCGTTATATTTTTCTCTTTCTTTTGTTTTTTCTTCCTACTCGTATTGTGGCCATCATGGGCTTTGCGGCCCTTGCTCGAGCAACAATGACCACACGGGCGAGGCCATGGTGAGGCCGCCCTCGACCAAATCTAGGCGACGCCGCCTCGATTCGGCGACCCTTGTCGGCCCCAACTCGCCGGCCACGGTAGGGGTAGGAAAAAATAAAGAAAGATAAAAAAATAATAATAAGAAAAAATAAATGAAAAAAATTAAAAATTAAAATATTATTAAAAGTTGTCCACGTTGGAGACGCCACACGTTAGCGCTGGCCAACAAAGTGGACTGAATTGTCATAACTATAAAAGGTTTAGGACTCAATTGGTAAAAAAGATTTATGACTGAATTGACACAATTATGATAGATTTAGTACTTTTTTGATAATTTTTTTAATTGTGCGTGATGGCTTGACCTCAAAACTAGCCTAGTAATCGATATTTGGCCTTAAATGGTTTTGTGAACTTGGAAGTATATTGGTTTCTTTTTTGGCTCGGACGGCAGATAGCTTTAGACACAGAACTTTGAGTTAAGACGACATTGCATAAAATCAGATGAATAACAATTTGAGGACGGACTCTAATTTCATCGATCAATATTGAAATGTTCTCGCTTTGTCGGGATTTATGCCGGGCAATATTGACATGAATCTTGTATGTTGCTCGTGTGTTCTTTTCAGCTGCTCAAAGTTTCCTTCAAATATCTCGAGAGATCAATCTTTTTGTCCAATTCCTCTTAGTATTTGCAGTTCTGTTTCTTTCATCTACTCACAGGTGAAGGGTCAAACGCATTTGTCATATCATCTCAGGCGTTAATTATATGACTCGCGCGGTCGCAATAGATAGATTCTAGCAGATGATAAGCTAATCTGCTAAAAGTGAACGTAAAATCAATGCAAGTTGCAGGAAAAGTCACCCATTTGCACGGTAAATATGAATCAATGGAAGGACTGGTTCTTCGGTTATTTGTGTTGATCAGTAAACTTCAACATTCCATTGCTCTGCCTTCTTCAATTGCCTCTTGTACTCTATCCAATCGTACCTGCAAATATGCGAGGATGAAAACCATGTCGATGTCCCAGTCACTTAAAATTTGAAATCTGATACAGCACAAAGATGAAACGATTCACCGTCTTCCGCAGCCAAAGAAACCATCATGTCGCTGGTGCCTTCTTCCATTCCCTCAAGTCCATACTTCCCACAGTTCCTCTGCATAATGAACCATTCTGGTCTGGATGTACATCTTCTCGCGCTGATGTTTCGTCTGTTCTCTTGTCCTGGAATAATCGTCTCTAAAGGTTTCCGGTGTTTTCTCTTTCTTCTCAAACTCCTATTGGCAAATGCCCAAGATACCCATTAGGCATGAACACGATAATGTCTACTTAAAGAAGCAGCGAGAAGAAAGGTAGAGTCAAGAAGACTTGCCTCCATGTAAAGCAAGGAGCTACTCGTTGGAAATGCCCAAGAAGAGCCATGCTAACCCATTGAACTGCATCGCATTGCCGAGAGTAAGTCACTTGTTGATGAAGTGAAACCCAACCGTACAACGTCAAACTGCGTAAAGTCGTTTCTAACCTAATACTCATCGTGTTAATTTCTTGAAGAACATCTTTCTCAAGTATGAGCAGAAAGGCGCAGTGCCCGCTCTAGTAGGCTTGTAGCCAGCTGCAACGAACAGCCCAGCGAGGAATGCATCCATTAGAGCTCAGATGTCGTGGAGCTAGAGCACAGACTTGGACTGATGAATTTTTAATTTCTTGACATGACAAATCAAGTGTCCACACACAAGGTTTGGCATGATGCAGCTTCACATATCGACTTTCCCTGAGGGTAGGCTACTCCAAAAGGAAGTTGATCATGAATTATCAATAAGCCTAGAATTGATTCTTCTGGTGTCGATGCCCAAGCGGTTAATGGGGACGGACTGTAAATTTGTTGGCAATATATCTATGTTGGTTCGAATCCAGCTTGGCCCAAGAATTTGCTGATCCACCGTGAAATCATATAACCCATTTATTCGTCAAAATTTTTTCCGGTAATGAAACGGAAGAATAGAAAAGAAGTACAAGTTTTTGAAAATGATTGTTTGTATCGCTTACGAAAATGACTAAACCTAAAATATTTTCACCGTTCACGAAAATATTTAGACATAAAGTGTTATGGACAATGAAAATATTTTTGATTGATTAATTATTTCAATCGATATGAGCTATCAATTTTTTAAAAAAATTATTGTTCAAATCATTCATTTTTCGTAAAATAAACCTAACGAAAGTGCCCCAAATCATCTGCCTGATACAAGAAAACGGCTTTCCACTCGATGTCAAATGCATCCTCGATCACTTTACACTATTTTTTAGAGAGAGAGATTACGGAAAAAAGTGATGGCAAGCCAACAAAATGATTGAAGAACACAAAACAAAACTGATCATGAGTCTCCTCTCGGAGACCCCATTCTCAAAAGGACCATTGTCCACCAGCCCTTCCTGGTTACTGGCACCAAATGGCTGGTTCAAGGTAGAAAATGGCTGGTTGAAGCCCGAGAGACTCTGTTGCTGTGGATAATTCATCGTCTCCTGTTGCTGCTGGTAATTATTGTCATAACCCATTTCAGATTCTTCACCATTGTGATCCAAACTCTGCCCAAGAGATGATGAAGATGACGATGACAGAGATTCGGGTTCGCCTTTGTAACTAGGACTGCCAAATGGCGGGGAAGCAAAGTTTTCTCTAGGGGTCCCAAAAGACCCACAGTTCTGGTCGACTGCTTGACTTCCACTCGCCATCCACACGATCCTTCCACTCTGGTCCCTGATTTGCAAGTCTCCCCCATCAAGAAGAAGCAGGGTCTCTGGATTATGACGATGACCCCCATCCACATTAGTTCTCCAGGAAGACCGGCTTCCATCGAATATCTCAAGGCCTGAGCCGGAAAATACAAGGCTGCAAGAGTTGGCTTGGCTTACAGAAGCACATGTCGACTTCCAAACTGCGCTGCCCCCTCCTTGGATTTGGATGTAACAGTAGTCGTGACCACCTGCACTGGCGGAGTTCACAGGCCTGACGAGGTAGGCCGCAGAAATCCCTGAAGGGGAAGTGAGGAACAGCTGGGAAGAGATTGATCCTGGTGAGGTCGACGTTGCTTCGGTGCTTGGTTGGAGGCTAGCTAGCAATAGTTGGTCCTTGGTTCTTTGGATCGCCCCAACCCCTGATTGTGCTAGTGAAGCTGCGAAGTGGGAAAAGAGAAGGGCGAGAAGAGAAAGAAGGGTCGAAGCTCTGAGAGAGATGCCCTCGATTGCCATTGAGCTAAAGTAGCTTGATCAATGTGGTAAGTGGTTGCATAAAGGTGGCATTTTTATGGTGGTATAGGCTGTTCAAGCCTGTTTTAGAAAATGAAAGGGGAGTGGTTGGAACAAAGTTGCGAACGAAAGTGAATTAGGATATATGTAGATATGTCATAGCAATAAGGTCTATGTAGTGAGGAATCATAGAGTATGAAATTCTTCTTTTGGCATGATTATGTATAAAGAGTTCACGGTCGTGGATAACGCGCCCTGCAATTTTCTTTGCTCTTTTTTCACCTGAAAGGACTTGATGAAGGAGGAAAGAGAAATTAGTGGAAGGCATTTTAAGTGACCTGTGGTTTAGGCGGAGACATTTTTTACAATGTGGAACCAGTAAAGAGGTGAAGTAGGCATAACCAATTCATGGACATATTAACAACTATACACATTGCGCTGCTTCATTGGCTCTGCAATGTTTATAGGGTGTTCTTAAATGGTTTGCTTAGGATACACTGCAAAACAGTATTTGATCAGAACCACGGCGTATGATCTCACCTTCTCGAGTCACTGTTGAATTACTCATGAAATTGGGGTGGTTGGAACGACACATTCTTTTCCAAATTAGATAAATTCTTCAGGAGGAAAGTTTCTGTCAAAATTAGACAGCAGCCTATATGTCCAGAGAGCAAATGAATCCCAGAACTACTGCAATCGTAAAGAGAGAGAGAGAGAGAGAGAAAGAGAGAGAGATTTAATTTACACTACTGGCAGTTTGGTCATAGTACAAGAAAAGGGTCAACTGAGGGTGAAGTTGGAGAAAATCCTTGAGTGCCTTCAACACCATGTACATTCTCACAGGCAAAAACTGATTCTCTATCACATGCTGATTGGTGAATCAATTGAAGAACTTAGGAAAGGTTTATGTACTCAAGGGAAAAGACTTTCTTGCTTAGAGCTACTTACAGAGCAACGACGGCCATATGTTACGGTAATTCAGTGTTTTTTTCTCTACTTCAATCAGCTCACTACATTGGAAACATTCTGGCACACAGAACCGTTTTCTTGTATTTTCATGAATGTCGGTCTCCTTTGAAATACCTCTTTTGTTGAGATAGTTCAGTCCAGGGACTTGGTGTTCCCATGCTACGTCCTGGAGACGTTAGAGGCTGCACTTTGGGGTGAAACTTCTTCCCCTTGTGAATGGCAGATTGAATAGGCAAAGGCTGGAAAGCATGGATTCTCTGCTTCACCATGGTGACGAGATGGTGTAGCCAAATGGCTAATTCAAGGATGTATAGCTCTGTTTTTTCCTTATCTGCATGATACAATGTCTGGAGGCGAGTCATGCCATTTCTTGTAGATGTGTTCTTAGGGGCCTCTTTACTGATAAAAGCACCAAATGATAATGCTTAATCCATGTCATATTGGCAAGAGAGAGAGAGAGAGAGAGAGAGAGAGAGGGAGAAAGAGAAGAGAGGGAGAGAGAGAGATACAAACCTAGTCTTTGCCCAATCTCCAACCCATCCAAATCCTTCGTGAGCTCTGTGCAAAGGAAGTGGTGTGGTCATGAATATAATGACATCCAATGTGCTTTTTTCTTACTCTTTTTTGGGCAAGAAACGAAGCAACAGGTGAGAAAGTCACTAACTGAAACTTACTTAATTGTATTTGTTGCTAGAGGGACAATCCATTGTAAGGTCTTGTTCATTTCAGCCTTTACACGACAAACCGGCAACTGTCGAAGGATAAATCCAAAACTAGGACAATATTAGTCAGGAATCACGACTGGAAATGTTTGACAGATGTCATAGTTCACTGTTGTGGTGAGACAAACTGCGATTGTTCTTTATGCTGAATGGTTCTGAATAGGCAAACTCAAATTATGTAGAACAGTGGAAATAGATATGACGGATAGAGGAAGGAAGAAGAGTCCATGCACGACTGAAGTCATTTGTGAAAAGAAGAAAAGAATGAGAACAGATTACCTGATCCTTGGCATCAATACTCTGCAGACGAGATTGAAGTGCTGTCTTAACAACGGTTGGCAATGCGTGGTATAACGTACTCCGTACATGAGGAGGAAGAGCTGCTGGGTGAGATGCCTGATGAAATATATTTTACACTTAGCAGTTGGCATATATTCTGAACTGAAATCAGATGCATCGGAAAGGAAAGGAAGGATCAAACTCACAATCATATCTATCCGCTTGACTATGTTAGCATAGTTAAGTGCAAGACCAGCTTTCCCCAATCTTTGGGGGCCTCCGATATTTTTTGTGCATTCTTCGATGAAGGTCATCATGCCTGGCACGGGTCAGACAGACTGATGCTTGAGAAACAATCAACTGAAATACACATTCTATATGCGCATAGTCCTACAATGGCAAGCATTGGCAGCCAATGTGAAAACTGCATGAGACACCATTATATTACATGTTTGCTTCTTGAGGTGATTAATGTGGCTGGGCTCTATTCAAGTTTTACAGCATACCAACGTGTGCATCAGGGGTAAAAAGGAAGTTGGAAATGATTATGCTTGACAAGGCCGACAATCAATCGTACAGTATATAGCAAATGCTATGGGGAAATTTCTTCCCTTCCTTGAAATTCTCATGTAAGGGATCGAGATTAGTACTTTCCTATTTCGTGTCCTAGATTAATGACAGTTGGTCAAGACCCTTAATATTTCATTTGTTATGATCTCTCCAGAGACCCAAAACTTAAGGGTGTCTTTACTTAAAACTGCTGGAGAATGGTTATCCAGGTATTGGCAACAGGGAATTCATGAGAATGAGAAACTTAAGTTACTTTGATGTTCGAATTCTGCTAAGAAGCTCAAGATTATGCATTTCCAATCAAAATGTGTCCTACTTTCGCTACCATCCTCCAAAGCAGCAAATGATGTGAGAAATGTCTAGTGGTAGGCATGCAACTAGAGCAGCAGCAATGAGGTCAAATGCCTTCCTAATTGTACATCAGGCAAGTCCATACCATTGTCTCCAAAAGCCTCCATCATTCTTTGATGCATGTATGCTATAATATTGACAAACTTCGCCATGATCTGCAATTGACAATTCAAACAGGTCAACACCATACATGAATAGAAGGCAATGAGGAAGCTAAATCAGGAAGTGAATGCCGTAGTAAGTAGCCTGCATAGGTATACCTCCTCCATTGTCATTGACCAGAGAGATCTTTTCTTCAGGCTCTTTACAAGCTTCTTTTGATGTTTGAGTTCACTTTCTAAGTTCATGAGATCTTCTCCTGTAAATGAATACATGAAAAATGAAGGAACTGTATAACAACAGACTATTGATGTTGGACATGCTTAACAGATTAAATGCAGAATGTGAAGTAGAAACAAACAACTGGTGACCACATATTTCAAATCGTCAGAAGCCAAACACATATGTCAAATAATAAACAAGACCTGCTGAATTCACAAATGGGAATATGTAAAAAGGAGCTACTGACACCACTCAAGGCATCACAAAGACATGTTAAAAAGTTTGCTCCGCTCCAATCGTAGTTTCACGAGTTCTCATGTGAAGCCTATTCATATTGAGCATTCATCAGGGAGGAAATTATCAAAATGGATGACAAGTTGCTGATAATTTTGTGAGCCACGGGGATGATTCCTTCATCTAATTATATTCATGACATTAATGTTCTCTCCAACGTGAAAAATGGCACACGAGCTATCGGACAGGACATCCCAAAATGAAAATCAAACCTAGCTTGCATAGAGCTTAAGCTTCATGAACATAAACGAAGTACAGAAAAAAAAGAGTCTTAAGATCTGCAATATCTCACCTCTCAAAGGAAGACTGTAGGACTCTGCTTCTTGAAGCTTGCTATGATAATCTCGTTCAAATCTGTCCAGAGAATTTAACGCATGGTATAACTCCTGCAAATTAGCAACAAAAAAAAAAAATTCTCAGATCACAGAAGAAGATAACCCCCATTATCTGAACTTTTTCGAAAGGCAGGGTTTAGAAGGATCATGGTCGAGTATGAACAGATTAAAGGGATGCTCCCAAAAGTTGTAAGCTAGTTGCTGTTTAATTGTATCTGTTTTTTCAGAAGAAAAAATGTGGAAAAATTACCAACAGTCTAGGAATAGCCTTTTAATGATCCAGCCAAGACAGTCGGAACACTTGACAGGAGCATGTGCACAGCTTGTCCAATGACCAGTACAACACATGTGAGGCGAGAATTGAGAGATATCGAATTTCACTTCATTTTTAAAGAGGTACCCGACATGTATTCCGGATATGGTAGGATGACAATGTTGATGGCACAAAATGTTGACATTTCACATGCGAGAATCATGTATGGCAACAGGGGATTCTAAGTAGAAATGAAATTGTGCAGAACTCATCTCAAAGTAAACTTACCAAGGTTTGCTGTGCCAAAGAACTCAACTGTTGCATTGATGATTCTGCTTCTTCTCGAGAAAGCTTGCATCTTGGATTATCCAAATCCAATCTGCCATATCACAATCGTTTCCATGAGCATGTAAACTGTATCAGGAAAACAAGGAATTTTCCTGAACACGAACTGAACCAAGTAAAGCTACCTTACTTTGAAAAACATTGACCCAGGTTGTGCCACCGGGGGTCTTTACATTGATTTCCAAACCTGATGACCTCTCTCAAGAAGACTTCAAGGTCCTCCCTGAGTATAGATAGAAACAACCATGTTTTGACTTGACATGCATATAGGATAATCTCCCGTATAGACTCGCCAACAAGACCACCAACCTTTTGTCAGCAGCTGCAATGGTTAGCAACTCTTTTGTGTCAGTGGAAACCAAATTCTGCACTCCTTCTGAAGTTAAAATCTCCTCCTTTAGAAGCTGGAGTTGCTTTTCAGAAAGAGACTGTAGAAAGTTTGTGCCTTTAACAATTGTGTTAGCTACTTCAAATGCCAGTATCGAAATTTCACAGCCCCGGGAAGCCGCGCCCGTGATGAGTCCCTTGCTGACATTAAAATTCCAATTGCCTCTTTCTAGTGTATCTAAAACTTTAATTGCCCTTTTGATACTCAAGATGCCGACTCTTCCCGAGGATGAGCTCTTCTGGTTGTTCTGAAAATGATCGCATCAGAAATCAACATGTAGAGGAAAGGCTCAAACAGATGGAGACTCAGAATATTTAGATGATAGCAGAAGCACCTGATGAGAAATTATTAAAGGTCTTATCACAGAAAGCTCAATTTAGTTAACAAGAACTTCCAAACTCCCAGTTCCCACCAGATAAACAACTTTAAGATCATCAGTGAAATCAAGGAAATGGAAAATCCTATCAAAATAATGTACGTACAAGCCACTCAGGTTCTGGCATTTGAAATTGTTCAGGTGCAGAACAGCTATTTAAGCAGTGACCAGTAAAAATTCTACGGGCATGACACATATGATCCGATCTGCGAATAGTTTTATGCATCTTTGCACAATCCAGATTATGAGTAACAGTTGTAAAATTGAATCTTCGCTCAAGTCCGATTTTACTGGAATCATTCCGTCAAACAATCAACCAGCTAGTCCACACCTACTGAACATCATCAAAAGTGAACCAAGTATCTGCACTCTAAGAATTTCAGTAAAACTCAAGTGTAGCATCCAGCTATTTTAACTTATTATATAGCTCGCCATATGCATTGGTGAGTCTATTGCCAAGAATAATGATTCCTTCAATATTGTTTAATGAGCAACCAGGTTCCTACATTAGTTATGAGCAGCACGATACACCATGGTTCCTCACAAAATAACTAAATAAAAAACAGAAAGACTGCACCACAGGAAAAATGTACCTTGTTGCCCGCTTTTTTAGGCGTCAACAGAGTCGGTCGCTTCGATTCAAGCTCACCCGAGTCGCACTTTGCCAGTGCAATCTGATTGCCATTGCCACTGGGTGTAGAACCACCTTGTGGTTTAGTGAATCCATCAACTGAGTTGAATTTGGCAGAAACTACTGCAATCTTCGTCCCTGGCTTCTCATCGTCTAAGATTACGCAGCCAGAGCATACCCCTCCCATTTCGGCTTCACTGCTCTGAGCTCGCAACAAAATCTTAAGAACTTGGAATCAACAAGGATTTAGTAGGACTCCAGAGTTCAGATTGTGATGAGCAAGGAACAAGACCAAGCCATTGGCTCTTCATCTGAAGGTGAAAGATCTGGTTCCCAGCGCATTTATCAGAGCTCTCGTCCATGTGACAGAACAAGAGAATGAAAACTTCAACAAGAGAACAAAAAGGACACAGGCTGTGTAGCCATTTTCTCAGAAAACAAACGGAAACCCAACAAGAAAAAGCTAACAGCTCCCAGAGACTTTCAAAAGGGGAAGAGAACAAGAGACGATCGACATATATATACATACCCATTCAACCAGAAGTAGCTCAGCAGGGCACAAAAGACCAATTCATTAGTTTAAACACTCTCCAGTAAAAGACAACAAAAGTGAGAAATTTTCAAAAAGAAGGGCCAGTGTTGGGTTAGTTAACAAAGAAACAAAGGAAGGTGACATAAGGCCTTATGGTTCTTGGTTTATAAACAGGGATAGGGCAAGATATAGATCATTTTCAGGTGGTGGGTGAATCTGAAAACACAAAAGATGGTGGTTTTGATTACATCAATGGAAATGATGAGGGTTATAATTGGATTAATTGGATTGTTCAATTCTCTTCATAGAAGATTGAGTAAAGCACAATAAAGGCCGGCCAATAGGGAAGTTATTTGCAGGCATTGACCTCCTCCACTCTGTTTCTTTCTATAAACAATCCCATGAGTAGAAATACAAGAAAAAGTATCAAAAAAGTTGGTATCAATTCAGTACTAAACCTTTCAATTAGACTAATTTAGTCCTATACCCTTTTGCATTAATATCAATTCAGTCATCCAGCTAATTACGTTGGAAGTCGTTAATGTGGACGCCTGTCATCCCAAGTGACATCGCCGCGCTAACATGGACATTTTCAATAATTTTTTAAATTTTTTTCTTTTTTTCTTTTTTTTTTTTTCCTTTTCCTTTTGTTGGTGGACAGCCGACCACAGGCTATCGCCAATGAGGGCTAACTTCGCCCGGGCGAGCATCAACAAGGTCCCCCTCACCCAAGCCACGGCGGCCTCGACCGGGCAAGGTTGGTGTCGGGGCCGCGCCTAGGGAAGGGTCTGCTTGCGTCCACCTCTCCGACGCGAGATCGAGCTTCCAAGGCGAGGCTCCCCGGAGCTCACCCCGGTGCGGCCCCGAGGCCGACCCTCGCCCGCCAACAGCCAAAAGAAATGGGAAGGAAAAAAGGAGGAAAGGAAAATTTTCAATAAAAATATTAATATTTTATATAAAAACATGTATGCCGGCGTTGAGGGTGCCATATAGGACGGTCGGCGGACACGTCAGCGATTTCGATTTAATTGGCCGGATTAACTCAATTGGTACCAATAAAAAAAAAAGTTATAAGACCGAATTGGTATAAATGCAATAAGTTTATCACATTTTTGGTACTTTTCCCTTGGAAACACAACAATGGTGATGCAACACAATTTGAATGCTTTCGATGGATTTTCCTCTATGCTAATTGAACCCATCGATCTTTTGGTACCATCTTATCGGTTCGTCCCCGAGAATTCGAGAGCATTTTTAGTCATTTCATACGTACATTTATCAACATCTCGAGAAAACCTTGTTGATTACAAAATTGGCATATCGATCGTCCGAATTTTTCTGGCGTCACGCAAGCATGCTCTCTCGCGAAAGTGGCACGATCCGGCCTAAACCTATCCTTTTTACCTCGGCTAGTATCCGGTTCTTTTATTTGGAGAATATATACGTTGGTCATCGATGGAGGAGCATATTCGGAGTTTAGAAGAGATATGCAGCCCAAGTGACCAGCCACTACTACTAAACTAAACCCCTCAAAGAAGGGTTGACTTTAGCTCACTCAACTGTTTTTATTAAAATAGGAGGAAAAATGCATCGTTTACGCCATGCAACCCCGTTGACTTTTGGGATGAACATTATTATAAGGAAGAAAGCAAACCTCGTAGGCCGCTGCATCGTACGATACGAAAGGGCGCTACTTGCATCTAAGAAAACCCTAAATTTAGTTCTATTGGGGTACGATTCATACTTCCCAACCAAAAAGCCCTGGATACCAAAGAACTTTTACAATTTAAGTCCATATTTTTCATTAGTAGTTTGAGTTTGGGCTCGTGAATAGCTACTATTATTTATAATCTTTTTTCTTTTATAATTAAATGATGTAACGAGAGGTGCGAAATGCTAATTATAGTGGAATCATCTGCTGAACGTAATCCTAGTTTAAGAGTGAATCATGATAAAATCTCGTGTCTCGATTTCTTTTTCTGGATTTAAGTTTTTGATTTGATTATGCGATGAATTCTAACAAGGTCAACCCACACGAAGGAAGAGAGAAGAGGCTTGCAATTGCGATTAAAAAATCACTAATTCTAGGGGATTGAATTGAACGGATTGAACATGTCGAAGTGGGTAGGAAAATTGGAAAAAGGTGTGATGAGGCAAATATGACGTGGTTCTATCTCATTGGTCAACATGCCAAGCATTTGTTGCTGGCGTGGCCCTTTTTTTGCACGCAATGGGGGTCACTCTGAAATTTAGGGAATAAGCCTTTGCAGATGGTAGAATTACCAAAAAAATCATAGACCTATTATATTTGTCTTAATTCGGTTCATGCGATCAATTTTATCAAAAAATCGCTAATGTGATCTTGTCTGTGCTTATGTGGCAATTTTTATTTTTATTTTTTCGAATTTTCTATTATTTATTTATTTTTCTTCTCTTTATCTTTTTTTTCTTTTGGTTCCTTATCTCGTTCTTTCTCTAGCCAATCGCCGAGGTCCAGCGACTCGTCAACCTCGGGCAAAGCTCGCCCGGGGACGGCAAGGTTGAACTTTGCCGGATCTAGGCGAGAGTGGAGCCTCACCGAAGCGTGGCGAGGTTGAGCCTCGCCAAGGGCAGGCGAGCTTCGCTTGAGACCGGCGAGTCACCAAATCTCAGCAACTAGCTAGAGAAAGAAGAAGATATGGAAAAAAAAAAAATAAATAAATAAATAAATAATTCGAAAAAAAATATTAAAATGCATTATTACAAAATTGCCACGTCAACGCCGATAGTGTCACGCCTGCGATTTCTGACTAGATAGACTGCATTGCCACAAATGTAAAAGGTTTAGAATAGAATTGGTTAAAAAAAAAGTTTAATATTGAATTGGTACATAATTACAATAAGTTTAAAAAAACTATAATTTTCTCATTTGCAGAAAATTAATACTTCAAAAATAGTTTTTTTCTACTTACTATTTTCAATCATTTAAACCAATAAGCTAATGAAAAGTTAATTTGGGGCAATTTGTTTCAAAAACTTAAACCCGAGATTATAAGAAGAGGAGCAAGCTCCCTGCAATTTAAGGGGCTGTCTAATCCTACAAAGCCCAACCCTCTCTTCTTAGAGAACGTAAAGCCCAAGTGGGCAATCAAGCCCAACTCAAGCCCATATGGCAGTTATGACAGTGCGATCCATGATCTAAATTCTATGTCTACAAACAATTTCATGGAATTAGATCATTCCTAAACGGGCTAAGATGAAAATGAAAAAAAAATATATATAAAAATATAAAATATAAATTCCATGTTTTTAATATATAAGCACCTCCTTCACATCAGTGCTATTGCCCGACGGTCCGACGGAGCACGGTTGGTTGGAAATTCTCAAAAAAAATTTTAAATAAGAGCTTGAAGTAAGGAGCCGTATTCTTAAAAGATGACCCAAAAGGGATATTGTAATTTAGTCTCAAATAAGGACATTGCTTCACCAACTAACCAAATCTCGTCCCGGTCCATGGGTAGTAACATATGACATATACTCTTGATGCATTTTAACATGGGTTGACTTAATGTAGGCCGAAGAGGCACAACCCGTGATGAGAGGGCCCGTGCCAAAACCACTATAAAAGGCACAAGTCCCCTCTCTAGCCATTTGTCTCAAAAATTTTCAAAATGCACCCCTCTTCGTTCTGTGGTGGCTCTCTCATCGGCCAGTGACAAATCAAAAGAAATAGAGGGAAAGATTTGGTCTTGAGAATCGTCGTCTTTCTACATAAAGATGGATTCCAAACCGGGTATGTTCGCTAACCCTTTTTATCTATGGCATGTGTATTTCTAGTTCTTGTTATGGCAATCCCGGGTGTGCCACATTTTTGCGGCCTAACATTCTCGTCCAAGTATACTTTTACTTTATTTTTCCTTTTCTTTCTCTCTTTGTCTAGCATTTTTTTTTTTATTTTGTTTTCTTTCTTTGTTTCCTTCATAATCAGCACCTTCTTGCTAGTCAATCAGTTCTCCCAAGACTAAACCGTCAATCTCCAGCCAAGGCTCCCTTCGTATCATGGTCCCGACAACTAGAGGTGTGCAATTGGACCGGATTTATCCGAAATCCGTATCGGCCTATCCGAAAAATAGGATCGGGAATCGGTTCATGCTCAAATTGGTCCGAGAATCGATTCTAATTTTTGGGAACTGGTTGAAATCGGTCCAATTTTTGATTCTAGGTGAAGACCCACCTGGACCGATTTTAGAACCGATTTTTAGTTATTTAAAAAAAAAAAACCTAGTATCCAATCCAGCGTCTCTTGCCCTTTGATTGCCTCATGGCCCTCACCTTCTCCGCCTTAGTTCCCTATCTCGTCGTATTATCTATCCCATTACTTTTGGTGGATTGTAATTTTATTGCTTATTCATGATACTCTATTATATTAAAAAAAAAAAAAAACTTGGATATATCCTAGAACTTTTGGTGGATTGTAATATTTATTGCTTATTTCATCGATACTGATATTATTTTGATAAAAAAAAAAAAGAAAAAACAAAAAGTTGTACTTGGACGAGATTGCCCCTGAACGTAGATGAGATTTGGTTAGTCGGTGAAGTCAGGCCCGTATTTGACGTTGAATTGGTTTCTCAGCTCTTCTCCTTTCATCTCGGGGCTTCTCACGGGTGTTCAAAACCGCGAGTTCGTTCCCTAAACCCGCCTTCGTCGCCGTCAATCGGAGAACAAACTTCCGGTTGAAGTTCCGCGAGCTCCGCAATCAAGTCTCGACGATCCGAAAAGAGATCGTGCGGATTCCTGAAAATTCACTCCTCGCCAATCTCCAAAAACCGCAGGTCCTCCAGAAAACTCCAAAAACATCTTCGCGGCGGCGCTTGGATCGGATCTTCATTTTAGTGCTGAAATCAAGCGAGGATGGGCGACGGGGTGCGACGGGTCCGCTCCTTGAGGGTGGTACCCTTTCTCCGGGGGAATCTGCGCAGGACTGCTCATTTCTTTGGTTTCAAGGGTTTCTCAGTAGGGAACGTGATGATCGAAATTTGAGGATCCATGAAATCAGGCAATTCAAGGCAAGCATAGATGTAAAGAGCCGATGGGAAACTAATCCTAATAAAACTGTCTGGTTCAGAACTGGTCTTGTTTGTTTGTCATGGCGGGAAGAGGGTTTAGTACAACCGAGTTTGACCTTTTTAACTACTAAAACTTTCCTATAATAACTCTGTCCAGCTTGGAAGTGGGGGAAAAATCAATCTAGGATTCCTCCTAAACTGAACTAAACCGCTCTAAGACGCTCGCAGCTTTGCTTCTAGTCCATACAGCTTCACTGCAAATCCGGTGTTATGCGAATGTATCGATGAGGAAAAGTCTGATCTCACTAGTCACCACATAGTGCCGGCACCGGAGCTGGCAAATATCCGAGTTAATCATGTAGAACTGGGTAGGTGTTCACCTGCAACGCTTGGCATCAAAGGGGCAAGCTTTCTTGGGACGATATTATCTGAAAGCTGCTACAGATAGCAGACTCCGCGGATGAGGATTGAGCATAGACAGCAGAATCGGTAATTGCCCAGAAGAGGATCTAATCTTCACACCGTGACGGTGCTGTAATGCGCACTTCTCCGAGCTTTCTTCCTGGTCTTTCAAAATCCTACTTTGTTGAGCTGATTCCTCTGAAGATGAGGTTTACCCATTAGAAAAGGGTGGCCACATTGTACCGTGGCTAAATAAGATGATATATGATGAAAAAATTAGAAGTGTCAAGTTTCGCATAAGCTCTTTCCTGATCATAAAATCCCGGTCTATAGAAGGATCCCCTAGGGATGGACTCGACAAAAAAAGCTGATGTGAAAATCCCCACTCATGCTGCCAACAGCCACAAGAAAGACGAAGCGTCTAGCATCTAGCAAAAGTGTTCAAAGCTAACTGCAAAGCTGCTTTAAGCTCGGGGACAGCTGACAGCTTAGCATAGTGACCTGTAGGGACATGAAATAGTTGGGTCGGACTGGATTTAAATTAAATCGAAAATGATTCGATCCATATTGACTCATTTCACTCATATTAATTCACTTTTATGCAATACAATTTTGACGATCCCATACCATTCAACCCATATTGACGCGGAAGTCGTCGAATACGTTTAAAAAGTTCGTTTCCGTTTTGCAAAAACACTCTAAATACAACAGATATCTCTGTTCATCCGGTTCGGATCACAATTCCACGCAACCACACTTCTATATTTCACCAAGACAGCAACAACAACCTCTGTCAAAAGTTTCGCTCTTGCAAAGGCAAGTAAACATTTCACCTTATTTTCAGCCGAATTAATACAAGATTTTCCCATTTTGACCAAAAAAAAAAAGACGCAAGATTTTCCCATCAAGAAGAAAAAATGGGTGAGATCTTCTCTTCTTTACAGGAGTGACGCAACCAAGAAGTAATCAGAGCTCAAACGAGCACATACCATAGATCAACAACATCGAACGCTTTATAAAGCGCGGCATTTTTATTATACGAAGCGCCATCGCGAGAGAAAAAGAGAGCACCTCCGGCTCAAGAAAGCTGGCCACAATCAGCAACCACGACCGGCTTGGAGGTCCGGCCGGAGGAGGACCCGACCTTCTCGATGGCCTTGATCACCTCCATCCCCTCCACCACCCTCCCGAACACCACGTGCTTCCCATCGAGCCACTCCGTCTTCGCGGTGCATATGAAGAACTGGGACCCGTTCGTCCCGGGCCCCGCGTTCGCCATGGACAGGATCCCCGGCCCCGTGTGCTTCTTGATGAAGTTCTCGTCCGCGAACTTTGCTCCGTATATCGACTCCCCTCCGGTCCCATTCCCCGCCGTGAAATCGCCTCCCTTATATGGAAGAAGTGAAAAAAGATTCAGCATACGCTCCGATCATGAGTCGAAGAAAATTTAGATGAACTCAAATTCTCTGATTGTCGACGCTTAAGATTTCTCAAGTACCTGGCACATGAAGCCGGGTATGACCCGGTGGAACTTGGAGCCCTTGTAGTGGAGCGGCTTCCCGCTCCTCCCGATCCCCTTCTCGCCGGTGCAGAGGGCCCGGAAGTTCTCCGCCGTGCGCGGGGTCGTGTCCGCGTACAGCTCCATCACGACCCGCCCAGCCCGCGCTCCGCCGATCGTCATGTCGAAGAAGACCTTCGGGTTCGGCATCGCGCTGCAACTCAGACGGTCGGCGCGGGTCCGCGGGTCAAGAGAGTTTTGCGAACGGATCGTTTTTACGGGTACGTCGCGGCGGAGGCGTTGATATATAGGAGCGTGGCGGTGGCGATAATATTAGGACAGTGGCGGTGTGGCGGGTTCGAGGTGGACGCGTGTCGAGCGTGGATTGGGTAGTGGGAGGTTCTGGGAGGAAAGCAACTGCGGGAGATCGACGCGACCCTTTGTCAACTACAAGTGGCTGCTAATGGCTGATGGACGAGGAACAAAAGTTACTGGGGGGTGGACCCCACTTTTTGGGCAATCATTATGCATGAAGTGCGACGAAATGGATATCGAGAGATTTTTCCTTCGCTCTTTCTTTTTTTCTTCGTGATTCTCCCGGACGAATTTCAAAATTTATTCATGTTGATTCTTAGAAATATATCCAAAAATAAAAAATCTATTGTACGGAAGTCAATTTAATTTTAAATATTCTCAATTTTATCAATTTAAATCTTAAAATTTTTGAAGATTAGCCATTTTAATTTTTTTCTACTAATTTTGATAAGAAATCGTTGACGTCGACGTCGGTTATTTTATATGACACAAACAACGCTGATGCTTATACTTCTTCTACTTTTTTTAAAAAAAATTCTGAACTTTTTTATAACTTTACCTTTTTTTTTGTTTTGTTTTCTTTCTTTTTTTTCCCTTCTTTCTCCGCTGGTCACTCAACAATAGCGAACGAAGTTGGACCCTTGCTGAGATGGTGACCGGTGGAGGAACACCTAAAAAAAAAATAAAGGAAAGAAAATTTGAAACATAATTATAAAAGTTCAAAATAAAACTAAAAAGGAAAATGTAAAAATTTGCCCACGTAAGCAAAATCTGGACAAAATTGGCTTGAATAACTAAATTGGTAAATCGTCAAAAGGTTTAGGATTAAATTAGTACAATTGAAAGGTTTATAGCCAAATTGACAAATTGATAAAACCTTTAAAACTAAATTGACAAAATTGAAAGGTGGGCTGAATTGACTGCCATACAATAAATTTATGACTTTTTAAACAAATTCTCCTACGTAGAGTGCTCAAAAGTTATGCTTTTTCTTTCTTGTGTTGTGTCATGTGTGGTTCATATACTGAAAGTGACAAATTTATTTATTCAAAATGACTGACAAGTGACTCGTGAGCACTCATTAACGAGATCATTTCACATTCGTATATTTGAATGTTGCGGTTCCTATCATATGATTTTCATTTCAAATGCGAAATATTTACAAATTCTCAAAAATAAAAACCGCGAATAATTTTGCATGAATCTTCAGAGCTAGAAATATTGTTATTTTTTAGCGAGAAAATCTATAATACCTGAAAAGTTTCATCAAAAAATAAAACACGACCCGGAAAAACCATCCAATACGCCCGTCCTTTAATTAGCGTGGGAGCGAAATCTAGGGAAGGCCACATGACATCATCACGACCCGTAATTGACATTTTGATGTTGTACATTATTGTCTGTGAGATATTAAGCTTATATTTTATAGAAGATATTGCCATGATGAAGATGAACGCCGCCTACTTTCGAACGGGGACTTGCCCCCATCGATCTTTGTCTACGTAGATCACACACGCACAAAGAGTAGAGAGCAAGGAAATGTTAGTCTCGTGTGACGTAGTTGGGCGACCTATTTTAAAGTCGTTGAATAAAATACTTGCCAACTTTAAAATACTAACCAAAAGAGAAGATATAATTTCTTAGTTAGGTCGGCAATGCTGACTGGGTTGGATATGAGAAAATTCAGAGGTTTATCAAAAAAAAAAAAGGTCCTAAATTTATTATATTTGTGTCAGCACAATCTTAAACATTTTAATTTGAGTAACTTAATCATAAATATTTTGACAAGTGCAAATATAGTTCATACGGTTGATTCAAGAAATTGATGACATGGACACCAAGCGTCCTATGTGACGTGGCACGACCGATACTAATATAGATTTTTTTTTTTTGGTTAAATTACTGATTTTTTTCTAGTTTTTTTCCCTTTCTATCTTTTTTATTGTTGAGGGTAGCACGAGGCCTTGCCCCCCCCGCGAGCCACTGGGCGAGGGTTTGCTACCTTTACACACGAGCACAAAGGGTTGGGAGCCTTGCTCAAACACTAGGTGAGGGCTATGTGTCCTTACTAGCTACGGCGAGAGCGAGGGCTGCAACGGTCGCTCGGTGGTTGGCGAGGGCTCGTTATCTTTGCATGCGGCTAGCTAGGGCTCGCTGCCCTTGCTAGAGGCCGACAATATTTAATAAAAGGTCAGAAAAAAAAAATATTAGCGTCAACCATGTTACGTAAGATAGATGACATCCACGTCACCAATTTCCGGTCAAAGTTTGCTCGATTAACTACATTGGTAAGTTGTCAAAATGTTTAAGACTAAATTGATTAAGTTAAAAGGTTTCGGATTGAATCAACACAAGTGCAACATGTTTAATACTTTTTTGATAATTTTTCCAGAGAAATTTTGTACGCACTCTCATAGCTTTGAAGAGAAATGATACTGCAGGAACATTTGATTTTATCTTATTAGGATATTAAGGTTATATAGAATGTAAGCATTACAAATGGTACGAATATGGAGAAGAATTAACCTCAAAGCGTAATAATTCATAATAAATCATCCTTTACTATTCAAATATGACATCATATTTTAAAGATGTCCTACTCGCATCCATAATCAGATTTAGTGTGCAAATCCAATTTTCTTAATATACAAAATCCGAGTTTACCCCCAAACATAAGATCAAAACATGATGAAAGTCTTTCTACAACTTCAAAGTGGGTTCGTTTAATCGGCCCCCCACAATTGCTTCAGCGCATACATGATTGACTTGATTTGACTTGCATTTTTACCTCCACCGCTATTATACACTTCGTGGAGATTAAAGGCAATTTAAGGGCACGATTGCTTTAGGGAAAACTTCATGTGAAAGGCAAATACTTTTCGAAAAATCATTTTTAAGGAAAATGGTTAGTTTTCATTCGTTTAAGAAGTCACTTTCTTAATTTTGTGCATGAATTTTTCGTTGATTGGAAAGTATTTTTTATTGACTAAGTCGTTTTCGACGAACCAAACGAGTGAAAATCTGAAAAGCTAATTCTTGAAAAACGCTCTCACTCAAACAAACCATGATTTGTTTGTCATAGCATCATCCTAATAACCAGTGAGATGATTGGACAAGTAGTAAAAAGGGTCGTGTGCCTTCTGCAATAGCACCGCTCTAATTCACGCCGCGAGCGAGACGTATGAACCGTTCGAGCTGTGGTGCCCAACAGCGACGTGTATCGTGTGAGGATATTTCTTGATTGCTAGCATCTCGGTGAGGTTGCAGCGATGGGTCCGCCAACATCGGATCTTTGGGCTGCGAGTAACTACTTCAGTAGCAAGCGTCGCATGCCTATGGCAGCGTTCAGAGGGAGTGGCTTGCCTTGCCCGCACCTCCCCCGGCCTTTTTGTTTTTCGTTCCTTATGTGAAAGGAGTATTGTCAGGCCCATGGGTGGGAGAGTGCGGGGCCAAGCCTGATCAGTAGCCCGGCCCAAAGCTATTCATCATGGGCCGGGCGCAAAATCTAGTCCGGCCTAGGATTATTCGCTTCGCGCCAAAAAGCGTCGAGGCAAAAGATAAAATCCAAGTGAGCAGCAGGGGTTTGTTGGTTCAATAAACAAAGGATCGCCCGGTCATATCATCTGGTCTGGTCCGACGTTGATTCGAGCCGGACAACGATGAAGCCAAATGGCAATGACTTCCCCTCGTCAACTAACCAACTAAATTAGTAGTCAAATCGTGACAACCAATCTAATCTTTATATTTAACACATAATCAGTCCACTCCAATGCTTCCACCGTCATCGCCTCGCCACCAGCCAAAGCCGGCTCAGCTACTCCCTCTGTCTCTCTCTCTCTCGCGCGTTGAATGTTTCCAACATTCATTTCCATGGAAACTGTCGTGAATGAAGTCGCCAATGGGACGGAGTAATGGCTTTCTATAATCCCTTTTCGTCTTCGTTTCCGTTTCCATTTCTGGGTAGTTTGCGAAAAGACTCAAGATTGCTCCCTCATTGTTTCTGACCCTGTTTTCCGTTAAGTTAGCGAATGGTGAATCGCCCTGGTGCTTTTGTATCTCCGGCAGAGTTCGTGTCTGCATGAACTTTTGTGCTTTGTATAGATCACGCCGAGGGGACGGACTGATCAGTGGGTGAAGAAACCCGTAGTTCTCATGGTGCAGTTTCGTTATATGGTAGGCTAGAGAATAAGGCTTGACTTAGCAGAGGATCGTTCCAAACTGTCTGGACCAATGTCCCGATCAGAGTAGCCTGAGAGGGAGGGACGAGGAAGGTGGCCGAAGAAGACTCATACGATTCGTTCAGCGTTTGAATAAGATGTCTGGCAATTACAGATTCTCAATGGACCAGAAGGACATGGACATAGTTGAGTTATTGATCACCAACGTCGGGAGTTTTATCCGAGATCGGCTGATCAACCAGGAGCAGAGGATACGCCAGAAGGAACAGTGTGGAGAGAGATTGGCGGCTGAGGGAGGTAGCAACCACATGGACACCGAGGTTCGATATTCTGATCAGGCGGTGCTGGCGAATCTGGATTGGGGGATAGATGCCCTCGAAGAAGCTATCAATACCTCCAACATGGAGACGAAGCTTGCCCGGTTGGACTACGCCGAGAAGATGCTGCAAGTGTGTGCGATGTTGAACTCTCAGCAGAAGACCGCCGGAGTCCCCAATTACTACCTCTCTGCCTGGGCGCATCTCAATCTTTCGTACTTGTGGATGCTGAGGAACGAGGATGGCGAGTCCGTTTATCATGTCATTGAGATGTTCATTGTGGACCCTTTCTTTTCGCGGATCGATTTTGCTCCCGATCTTTGGGAGGACCTGTTTCTTCCGCACATGAGCTCGATCGTCGGATGGTACACAGAGGCGAGGCACAGGCTCGTGATGGAAGCTATTCCGGATGCCTCTGACATGTCCTTCATGGCTGATGTGGACCAGTTCCTCAACGAGTCAGTTGTCTTCTCGATGAGGCCCGACCAAATGGAGAAGATGCAGAAGCTCGAGCAGCTCTATCGAGAGTCCTTGGATGAGAATACGAGGCTTTATGCCAAGTACTATAGGGACTGCATGAGCTGCGACTCAAGCAGCGGCAATAAGGCAATGCCCATGTTCCCGATCGCAGAACCCCCAATGACTCCCTTGCATGAGTTGAGCAGTTCCATTCCAGATTACATGAAATTCGGTCCGATTCTGCCCAAGAGTGCCGGGTTTTCCCTGATCCTGAAATCAAATGATGGCGCGAGACCAGCGAGCAGGTTAGTTGTTATTCTAACTAGTGCACTATTGTTTGGCATTCATATTGCATTTCAGTATATATTCTTTCTTCCTGATGTCTTCCACAGATTAAGAAACGTTGCCTCCAGTATTTCCGAGGATATGGAGGAGTATGCCGCCCTCAAGCATCACGTAAGTCGGAACATCCTACCGTCACTTGATACGCTCTTACGCTCCGCCAGCTCTCTGAATTTCATCAAATTTTAATATGATTATGACTCGAATGTTGGATGCAATCCCAGGAAGAGCTCACTGACAAGAACGACAACAATTCTGAATCCGAGAATGACGATCCCTCCATGGTTTCCGAAATATAAGAATCGCAGGCTAATCTCTCTCAAGAGTATGAGAATCGCCGAGGAAAAGAGCAACGAGCCCGAAGGACTTCATTATCCAGCAAAAGGCCGACCGAGTCCCAAAATGTTCTCTCCTGTTGACTCCCCCAAAACTACTTCTAAGGTTTCATCTCCAAAAGCCGATACATACGACAGAAAGGAACCGGCAGTAGTATTGCGCCTGCTTTCAGGACGCAACCAAGATTCCACAATGCCCAACTCTTTGCCTCAGTCGCCACGCCTAAATGGTGATTTCAGTATGAATTCTGCCAATTCCGATGGTGAAGCCATTGTATGTTTTCTTTTGCACAATCTAGACCCCTTCAGATTTGTGTTCATGTCCTTCTTGGGGTATAAATCGAAATGCTGAATTCTTACTAAAACTGGTTTCTCAAGACAGTTATCACAAAGAAGCCACAGGAAAAGCAGCAGCAGATCAGAGAGTATAAACAATGACTATGTGAGAGGCCAACCATTTGACAATAGGTAAGAATGTGTCATTGGGAAGTAATAATCTGCAGATTTCTTGTGTCAACTTCACCAACTTGAAATGCAGGACCCTGACAAGTACTGTCATCAAAATCGATGACTTCGGGAAAGTAATCCTTATGCTCGTTACTCTTTTGTGATTCTGCAGTTTTCATGCTGAAAGTGATGACGATAACAATAGCTACGTTTCGCTCCCACTGTCTGACAATCAAACTTGTCGAACAAAACCGCCCAAAGATTTTGTCTGCGCAATCACAGGCCAGCTTTTCAGCGATCCGGTTACCCTTGAAACTGGACAGACATATGAAAGAAGAGCAATTCAAGAATGGATAGAGAGGGGAAACACGACTTGTCCCATCACTCGGCAAGCTCTCTCGGCGAGCGCATTGCCCAAGACAAACTACGTCCTTAAAAGACTAATCACATCTTGGAAAGAACAGCATCCTGATATTGCCCAAGATTTTTCACATGCAGAAACACCAAGAAACTCGATGAGTTCTTACTCTATGACCGAAAACCTTGAACCTTCGAATGTGTCCAGGACATTCGACTTCCCCACTAACGCGAACTCAGAGCGGTTCATGAATCCAAGGAGCAAAAGATTTACACAAGGAGTAGTAGCTACATCCCCAACGAGTGTCATATCTCAAGCCGCTACGGAGACAATCATAAATGGGCTAAAACCACATGTCTCATGCCTTTGTACATCAGAGAATTTGCAAGAATGTGAGGCGGCAGTCCTGACAATTGCCAAGACCTGGAAGGAGACAAAAGGCAATCCTGCAATTCCTTCATACTTGTCCAAACCTATGACTATGAATGGGTTAGTCGAAATATTATCGGCCTCACTGAATAGGGAGGTTCTCAGATATTCAATTTACATTCTCTCGGAGCTAATATATGTCAACGAATCTATTGGAGAGACCCTCACTAGTGTTGACTCTGATTTTGATTGCCTGGCCGAATTACTCAAGAACGGTCTTGCGGAGGCTGCTGTCCTCATATACCAACTGAGGCCCGCATACGTCCAGCTTTCAGACAACGACCTCGTACCCTCCCTTGTGCAGTTAATACTTAACAAAAGCGAAGATCTGAATGATCTCCAACTGTTGATCGAACCAAAGGATGCTGCTATAGCAATGCTCGAGCAGATTTTGATGGGAGGGGATGAAAACAGCCGGTCCGCCAATGCTCAAAGTGTCATTTTGGCAAATGGAGTTCCGGGCCTGATCAAGTACATGGACAAGGTTGAAGGAAGGCAGTCAGTTATCTCCATACTACTGTGCTGTATACATGCTGATAGAACTTGCAGGAATTTGATAGCAAACAGAATCGAATTGTCTTCAGTCCTTGACCTATTTCATGCTGGAAATGACACTGTTAAAGGCATTTGCATAGACTTTCTGCTGGAACTAGTCCAAACAGACAGGTACTTTCTGCTGGAGTGTACCAATCTAAATTATGTTAGCATTCTCTTGTCATGCAAGCTTCACATGTTCGAGCTTTGCCATTTGAATGATTTACTTAAGTCCTCATGGGAGACGAGCTTCTTCGTGTTGACTAAAAAGTAACTAATGTCCGGACCTGAGGAAAGTTCAGTTTCTAATTTATCAGTGCCACATGTTTCATTGTTGTAATGGTTCACGTATATGGTCTGATAAAATAGACCCTTATGTAATGATTTCGATTCCAGAGGCATCAGAGGACTTACAGGAAAACTTTCTATGGGGCCACCCCTATGTTACCATCTTGAGCACTTTTCTCATCATTTTAAGCATTAATACATGATTTTGTTGTCTCAGAAGAACAATCTGCAACCAGATATTGCAGTTGATCAAAGAAGAAGGTGCATTTAGCACCATGCACACCCTCCTGGTGCATCTTCAAATGGCTCCTATGGAGCAACAACCAGCTATTGCTACACTTCTTCTTATGCTTGATCTCCTGGTTAGTACTTCTTCCTGTCAAACAACGTCTGCACCAGGAATCGCAGGTACAGATTGAACTTAGAACTCACATATTCAGTGGTTTTTCACTTTTCCAGGGAGAACCTAGGAACATGAGCATTTACAGGGAAGAAGCAATAGAGGCCCTGATTGAGGCACTGCAGAAGAAGGATTTTCCCAATTCCCAGATAATGGCTTTGAATGCTCTATTGTGTCTTTCGGGACGCTTGACCGCCTCGGGAAAATCCTGCACCGAAGCTTGGTTGCTGAAGGTTGCGGGGTTCGATCAACCATTCAATGCTCTAATGAAGGTGGAAAGCCCAACAATGCATGAGAATGAATTGGCAGAGACAATGGTTTGAGTATAGTTGTCATGTAGTTTATGTAGACTCATATGCACTTTCCAAAATTCTGAAAGCTTCTCCCCTGTGCAGGAAGAGGAAGAGAAAGCTGAAAATTCGTGGGAGAGGAGAGTGGCCTTTGTCCTTTGCAACCATGAAAAGGGATGCATTTTCAAATCTCTAAAGGAATGCCTCAAAAGTAATTCCATTGAAATGGCGAAATCATGCCTCGTGATTGCCACATGGCTCACTTACATGCTTTCTGTTCTTCCCGATACCGGCATGAAAAGTGCTGCTCGAAAGTCTTTCCTCGACGAGTTCATAAATGTGCTCCAGTCATCTAAGAACTTAGAGGAGAAGATTTTGGCCACCTTAGCAATAAAGACTTTCATCAGTGACCCAGGTACGATCCGCCATAGTGCGGTTAATGCTCTCACATTTAGAACGCTGCAAAAATTGACATGTTTCTATCGAATTTTCAGCGGCACTTGAAGAACTGGGAATGTACGCAAAATCCATCTACAAGACGCTGAGAAAGCTGAAAAAGCATTCCGTATTAGTTGCTGATATATTGAAGGCCTTGATGAACTTAACATCTGTGAATGCAGTAAGTGGTCGTATTCTGCTTGCCGTGAATCAATGGTTGTACATACAAATGAGCAGCTAGTGATTTCTAATGTCCTAATTTAGACAGAGTTATGGAGTTACAGTGAAGTGATCGAACTGGAATCGTCTGCAAATGGCGAGGTCCTCTCTTTGCTTCATTTGAAGGGACTGCTTTTGAGCAGCCATTCTGATGGAACCATTAAGGTTAGATGCCAAGCGAACCGCTGTTTTCCGACTTAGTCTTCCTTCACGCAACAGCAAGCATGCTATGCGCTAAGTCTATCACGAGATGGCCTCCATAACAAAGTCTTCTTTGCCATAGGTCTGGGACGCTGGCAAGAGGGTCTTGAGATTGATCCAAGAGGTTCGCGAACACACAAAAGCTGTTACATGCCTCCACGTTCCTCCCTCTGGTGACAGACTCTACAGCGGTTCACTGGACAAGACAATTAGGGTAAATCATCTCAAACTGCACTATTTTCGTTCTTGTAATTCAGTCCATGGACAATTCATAGACGTGAACTTGATTGACGGTACGAATATAATTCACAGAAAGATTATCTAGATCTTTACCTTCGTATCCTCGTTCACGAAGCAGGCCTCGCTCGGCTAGGCAGATACATAAGACTTTGCTGTTGCCTTATAATGCTGAAACGGTCTCTGCTCCATTCTTCTTCTGCAGGTATGGATAATCAAACCTGAGGCAAGTCCAATGTGTTCAGGTCCATGACGTGAAAGAGCCGGTGTACGAGCTGACTGCCAACGCGTATACCGCGTGCTTCATTTCTCAAGGGACCGGGGTCAAGGCAAGTCCTACTTTTCAACACATACTTGTTGGATCTGATTGGCACGAGGACAAGGATTGTAGCCAACTCTTTATGCCGGTTTCAGGTATATAATTGGTCAGGGACTCCAAAGCATATAAATTTCACCAAAACGGCACGGTGCCTTGCCATGGCAGGGGGTAAGCTCTACTGCGGCTGTTCTGGATACAGCATCCAGGTACACACTAGATATACTTGCATGTTCTAATTCTTGCAACTAACAAATCGACAGTCAAGAATCATCGAGCATGCTACAATGTCATAGGAGGTGGACTTGGGAAAGTCGACATCATGTACGTTCTACTCGGGGGCTCGGAAGTTGCTTGGGAAGCAAACTATTTATTCCCTGCTTATTCACGATAGCCTCCTCTTCGCCGGCGGTTCATCTGTGGATGGAACAGCAGGAAAGGTACGACTTCCATGTCCCACCGTCCATTCGTATAAAATTTTGACGGATAAATGAGTTAAAAACTTATGTTTCTGAATTTGGGCGTGGAAGGTATTCTCTCTGCCTAGTAAGGCCATAAGCGGGTCGCTCTCAACAGGGTTCGACGTCCACCGGATGGCAGTGAGCAACGACTTCATATTCACAGCAACGAAATGCGGGACCATCGAGGTCTGGTTGAAAGAGAGAGTTGTGGGGGTCGCCTCCATCAGGATGGGAAGTGGAGGGAGCACTGCCAAGATTACATCCTTGGCGGAGGATGTGGACGGAGGCATGCTTTTCGCCGGCTCCTCAGATGGCAAGATACAGGTTCAGAGTTGAACTCAGGAACCCAAAAACTGAGACCCCACCTTATCTCCAACCAGTTCCTCCTATAATGATCTTTCCTTTCATCTCTTTTGCAGGCTTGGACTCTGGACTAGACACACTGCCAGCTAGAGGAAGAAACATCAGGAACTAGTGCAGATCGTGCCAGCATAGAAAGATGAAAATTTTGCATCTCTTTTGCATATGCTTCACTAACATTTGTATCAGCCTGGTGATGGACCGCAGTTAGCTGCTTGCTGATGATTGCAGTTAATAGAAATGGTTCAAGCAGTGTTTTGCAAACCCAGACCAGATATCAAGTGCTGCTGGAGTGTCTCCATACCAGTTCGATCATGTGTCGCTTGGAAATCCGAGATATGAGCAGCTTATTAGATTCACTCAGGCAGTGTGGCCCACTCATGGGTGTCTGCTGATCCCTAAACTATAGTCCCAATTTCCAAATTATAGTCCAATATGTAATATCGTGCCTGTATTTTAAATTTGTTCGATATAATTCTAAATTTTATTCCATGTCCAATTTAATACCTAAATTATATGTATAATATCTAATGTTCTCGTTGCATTATAACTCAAAAATTAGATTGAATATGAACAAACAATTTAAAATTGACATTGCACATGAAATTAATGTATAAAAATCATCTTGAATAAATTCAGAGGGTCATGTAAAATCGGTAGCTCTGAACAAAGAGAAGTCAAATTTAAGTCCAAAGGAGGCACTTTTCCGCCCCCACACATTTTGATCTTATGTCTCTGCAGATTTCTTCATGGCCAAAATCGTTCAAAACGATGGCCGAAATCGTTCAAAACGATGGCCAAAATCGTTCAAAACGAGGCCTTCTTCAATGTCCGAGATCGTATCATCGAATCGGACATCAAAGGAAACAACAATCTTGCCTTGGTGACCCGACTCAGCCATGGCGAAAGACAGAGGCATTCGACTTTTTTTTTCCCGAGGCACTCAGAATGAAAAGGACTAGTGATGTTAACAACAGCTTTCACGGATCTCTCGATCTCATCAGAATCGCATTCGTCGTACACTCCTCATCGTGCCCATTCCGCAACCGAAAATGAAAAGCACAAAAGAGAAACGAACGATCGGATTGAGAAAAAAAACGCAAAACGCTATCGATACAGAGGGCGGTGGAAACAGACCGCCGCCCAGAAGAAACGAAAAATAAAAGAGAGAAGCTGCGAGGAGGAGGAGGGAGGAGGAGGAGGAGGAGAGATTTCGTAATGGATGATTACGTGGGCAACGGCGAAAGGAGGGATCATCAGGAACATTGGATCATTACATCAGTGCTCGACACTGTCGTGTCTCAGACGACCGTCGTGAGAAATTTGTAATCCAAACTCATCATCTGAATCCCTCCATCGCCCAGTATCACAAAAGCACACACATAAGGACCTAGCCGCCACGGAAACTCGCACAGAGACACAGAGACACAGAGAGAAATAGGGAAGGAAGGAGGTAGAGGAGCTTCAGGATTGACGGAATGGAGAGGACGTCCTTTATATGCCTTTTCGTCATGGAGGATTAGGGTTTCGCCCCTTTGAACTTACGATTGTGCGGCGCCACCCCCCCCCCCCCCCCCAAATATTCCGGGCCGGTCCGGACCGGCTACCTAGTGGGCCGCGGCCCGTCCCGATCCAATGAGCGACTGCTAAATAAGAGCAGCTTACTCCATAGATCCTTTGATAAAGAACAGATGCTCTGCCCAGATTCAGATTCCATATTTTCATGAGACACGCAAGAGTCATCAACCATCCTCCATTTTCAATAATACCCACAACTTATGTCATGTTCAAGATGGTTGACTAAACCATATATCCAAAATTTTCAGCACGTTTGGTCCTATGCCATGTAATCTTAGGCTCTGTTTGTGTTCGTGAAAAATAACAATTAGGCTCCGCCCAGATTCAGATTCCTGAAGAATGATCGTTTTTGTGTTTCTCGAAATAATTAGTCCATCGAAAATATTTTCGTTATTGATAACAATTTGCACTTGAATATTTTTCAAAATCTTTTATTTTTTCGGAACTTCATTTTCGACCAAACAATCGTTCAAAATCGTTTCTGTTTGCTGGGGAGGAGTGAACGAAATATGGCTCTGCGTTGTGTTGGGCCTTGATTTGCTTACTGGGCTGATTGGTGTGATAGGGACATTGGGCTTAGGTTTGGGTTGAGCCTGTTTTGGGTTTTGGGCCCGGCATTGGGAAGTGGTGTCTTTACCAAGACGGTGCCAGAATCGGCGAGCTCCGTCGAGTCCCATTTGGTGGCATCCACGCCGGTGATCGAAGGACCGACGCTCCCGAGACCGCCAGAGCCACGCCCAATTGGCAACCTCCGCCGCCCGATCATGGCCTCCGATTGCTTCCCTCCGTTCATCGCTGCTCAGCTCAATTACCTCGTCCACCACTGTCCTCTCGGCGTAAAGGTACTGAACTCGCTTCGACTCACAAACCCTACCTTTTTTTTGTTTTGCAGTTTCGTTTTAAGAGCGAGCTCTGGTGTTGCAGGTCGAGAACGTGTGGTCTGGGAGCAAGAGCTATCCTGGAGTGCTTGATCGGTTCACTTTGTTGATTCCTTACTGTCTGGACTACATAAAGTGTCAGTCGCATCTCTACTGCTCTGCTTTTATGGAAAAATTTCTGGTGTCCTGCGGATAATCAGTGTCTGATCTGTTTACTTTATGCATTCCTCCAAATGTCTGGACCGCACGTTTTGACATAATGTCAGAAGATTTTAGATCGTTTATGTGAAGCAGTCACTTTTGGTAATATGGAGGTTGTTTGTTGCTCAGTTGGTTCTCTTTGTGTTTTCTTTATTTGTTAGAGTACCTGTTTGCCTCGAGATGCAAAACTTGGTAACCTGAGATGATTCATTCGTGTCTGTGTAGGGGATGTTCTATACAATGCAGAGTTCCCCCTTTGTGCGCCGGATGTCATATTTGGGCCTGAAGATGAACATTTTCATCCATTTTGGTTGAGGAGCAAGGAGGGAGGAAACGAAATGGAGGGAGCTAAGAACAGCTTGTCTGAGTGGAACCACAAAGACCCTACTCGGCTATGTGCTCTCATTCAAGAACTGAGGCAATTGTTCTCTTGAATTTGATGCGTCATGATTTGTGGATGAGTATTCTAAACCGTTGAAAGAGGTTAACCTGAGAATAACTTTGCTAATTAGGGATGAGTACACAGCCTATCAGAGGAGACGTGCTGGAGAGGTTGATGATGATAGGCTGACATTTGAGATCAGCACTATTTTGTCTAGGGAGGTAAATCACTCTAGACACGCAAAACTTTGACTCTTCCATTATATTATGACAAGTAAAATGATGATATGACTCTTATTATGAGCAGTCTTGTAACATCTAGATTGCATTATACTATGGTATTTGAACCTGACTAGTTTGCTCAAGTTTTAATCAATCTAATCTACTCTTCCCACTAGTTAATCTATTGGTTCACTACAATCTTTATGATTCTGCTTCTCAAAAGCTCCTATATGCGATTGACCCGTCCTCCGAATATGACCTCCAGTATGATCATAGGATTCTATCTCTGCTTTGATTGGAATGGGTATTACCAGTGATAGGGTAGGTTCTAACTAGTACACGGGTCTTGTAATTGATTAGTGGATTATCAAACTAGTCTGAATTTCACATCAATGTTGATGGTAGAAATTTGTTTGTGCTTGCTGATTTATTTCTTTACTAATGAGATGATATAACCGTTGTAGTTGAGTTCATTCCGCAGTCCATCCAAGTTGGTGGACCATTCCTCATCTTCTTCTTGTGCATGATTCCCTTTTCTTTGGTACAGGGGATTGAAATGCATATGAGTTCTGGACTTGAAAAGGTACTTCTTGGAAGGATAGGTTTTGTATTCTCATTTAAACTGCAAGTGAGCAGTGGTATTGATATTTGAATAGCTTTCAACTATATTTCTGGTTATATTGTGCCTTTGAATTTTAGCGTAGCCAGAGGAGGTAAAGCTTGCAGTTCCCCTGTTGGACATGAATATAAACAAAATGGTGCATGGATGCCCTTGGAGACATCTCCAGAAAATACATTTACAGGTCTCCTCATATTTTCTGTTGAGATTGAGAAGGTCTCTTTAATTCATTGGCGTGCATATGGAAATATGTGAAATTTGGATGGCTGCAGGTTGTGTATCCAGTTGGAAAGAAGTATGTATCTGCTGCTTCTGCCCCTCGTCTTAAATTGGTGTCTACTCCTGAATTGAAGGCTTTATTTTCGGTGGATGATGTCAAGCTTCCTTCATGGGTGGATGGCATGTATGTATACCTATATGTTGCATGGTCATGATTCTATTTTTCTCATAGAAAAAATACTTATTTTCTGGTGTTACTTTCCCGTGCTTTGATTTTCTCTTCCTGGAAGGTGCATGGCTGAATACCTTCCACATCTCGAAGAATCTCTTCAAGGACAGGTTAGCTGCATTTGTTTCGCAGTTACTTGTGACTGTTAATATCATTTTGAATAATTGTTATACTTCAGAAGGTTAATGGCCGAACTCTTCTCAGATTATGGAAGCAGTTTCACTAATTGATATTAGGAGGCACTTTATTGAGACATTAGCCCCTGTGTTTGGCAGACCAATCGAAGCTGATCCGGTATGCATGATCAAATATGTGTGAGGGCAGATATGTCAATAGTTTTGACTGATTCCTTAATACTCATGGCTTGTTTTGCCAGGTCTTTTGCAGGAAAGCTACGGTTCTGGTAGCCTCTGGCGTATTTACCTTTCTGGTATTACTTATATTTCGCTATGTCTTCTTTATTTTAGAGGATCATTGGACTAGAGGTTTGAGCTGTTTTGTTTTAGGCAGTGTTCTCATAGTAAGTAGCTATTGTAAAACTGGGGTTAGGATGCGTACGCTCGGATCCATTGAGGTACTAAATACAAAGGTTGAATTATGGGTCATCAAGAGAACGCATGTTATTTGCTGCATATCCTTCTGTCAATGAAACCTAGGATGATAACTAAGCCACTTTGCACAAGGTCACGATTATTTTGTGTCGCCACTTTTATTGGTCTCGGATAGCACCCGCTTCAGTGGAAATTTCTCGATTTCAAAATGTATCGAAGCCTTGAGTAGTAAAAAAAAGTTGGATGCTGCTCAAGTGGAACTTGGAGCATTCCAAAAACTTGGAGATCCAACTACAAGAAGACAAGTAGTCTGATACTCATAGAATGATAAGAGTAGTTCAGAAAACCAGCCAATGTTCTCTGCTTCAACGTGGACATAGATGATTTATGTTTATGGAATTGGGAAAAAAGTGAGTGAGAATTTAAGAGAGCCCGCTAGTAGATGTGGAGAGTTCTGGTAAAAGAAGCTTCACATGAACTTCAAAATAAGTGCATGAACAGTCTGAAGGTGGCATTGCCGTTTGAGGTGAACGGTGACTGCAGTAAAAATTTGGCATCTATGGAATTGTGAAAACTGAATTAGGATTTGAGAGAGATACTGGTAGAGGTGTGAGATCTGGCAAAGAAGTTTAAAGGAGCTGCAAAATAAATGGATGAATAGTATGAAGTAGACCTCAGCAACTAAGGTGAAAAGTGACTGCACCGAAAGTTCCATTCTTTGACTTCGCCCATATGATCCCTTCATACAAAACATATGACTTCAAGATAATGGAGTCGTGGTTATAATTCATTTTCCATAGACAAGGCTGTACTGAATGATTATACCGCATCATCTTCTTTTCCTGCTATTCTGCATCTTCTGTACCCAGAGTGATTGTATTAGTTGAAATATTGTTGAGTGTCCATAGGATAATGATTTTAAACTATTGGCTGGTAATGGCCAGTCTGCAGTTCATAGACATTGCACACAGAATGGCAAGTGGCTTTTAAAGATAGAACTGGCAGATGAATGCCCAGATGTTAAAAGCGATGAAAGTAGATGGTCACAGCTGGTGGAGTGCATGTTCAGTGGTCGGATTGATTGGCTGTCCTCATGTCATTGATAGAATTGGTGATGTTTAAGTATGGGCTGTTGAATGTTAGGATGATCATCAGCTGCTGATGTGCTAGTTGAATATCTGGAACTAAGATATGAGGACTGGCCTTCAAGTGGTGGTAGGTTGGAAACGTTGCCAATGTCTTGGCTGCTGACCAGGTGAAGACATCGTAGATTCACCTCGAAGATCTGTGCATGAGTATTGTAATACAGTTATATCAATGGACAGATTAGGTCATACTATTGATACTATTTGAGCAGTATTTAGTGATGAAGCTTCAATTTCAATGTTCTGTTCCAGAACATAAGTGAATTTTTTGCTCATATATATAACAGAAATGTGTTCTTTATTTTAGTTAATAACAGTAGTTCATCTATGTCTTCAAAATATGTTTATCTGAGTACGTGCTATTATCTTGGTTTTAGTGATAAAGGATGAACAATGCATGACTTTGTGTTAGATATTCTTTGCTTCAGACAGTAGCAATCAAACGAGTCCTCAATGGCGTGAAGTATACAGTTTGAATTTGTTTTGAAAATGTGAACTTTTGAGATGACATTTGCCTGACATTCTAGTTCTCTTTCTGAAAACATTCTAGTTTCCATGCCTTCTGTCTACGATATCGAAAACTTCTAAGAGTGATATTTCTCTAGGTGCACCTTTTCATTCCAACACAATTTCCAAAACAACAACCAGCTCTGATGCTTCAGAGTTCTCAGGTAAGTTATTTCCTAATGTATTTTGGCTTTGGCTTATGTGGTGAGCCCATGCGGATGTTCTGGAGAGTAGCGTGCAGCAGGAAGCACATATGAACTTTTTTAAGACTTCATGCTTTTGACTCCCTTTAAGGCGTGAAAGGAAAGCTCTCAATATTGGAATAACTGCTAGTATTTCAGATTCTTCAAACAAAACTTGACGAGCACGAACACATGGCCTTTGGTTCAGATATTTCAATCCCCTGATTCTCTCTCTCCTTGACATTTGACTTTTCCGTCCATCATATCTCATCTAAATGAGTTGTGAGTCTTGTATAATGGGAGGAGCAAAGTTTTTCCAGTTCTAACAAAGACCACCACAACAGATCGTATACTTCTTGAAACTTCTCTTACGTCGATCGGATTTACTATTTAGTAGATTGTTCTGCTGCAATAAGCATTACCAGCAGCTTTGTAGGTCATTGGAAGTTCTTGATTCTGCATTTGGAACTTTAGGAAGAGGTTTATTTCCCCATTTCTGCTGGGGATTTACAGAATGCTTCCTAGTGGAAACCATTTTGCTAGCTAAAATACTTCCATTGGTTACAGCACTTTAACTCCCAAGGAGCACCAATCAGGTCATCACTTCTGACCGATTTCCCGTGGAGTCCGAGATGGGAAGCACCGCAGATGGCTGAGAGGATACTGTGAGTTTCTTGAACTATCAAGTTCTTTCTGGGTGAACTTTCTACCTGATTTTGCTAATCCAAGTCCCGATTATCATAGGGAATTCTTGGTGGATGAGTCTTTGAACTTCAAGAGATTTTGCAACGAGGCACAACTTCAAACATAGCACGAGCTTCTGGAATGCTGGATCACCTTGTGGTCTGTCTGTACCTATCACACTGTCGGAATCGGCTCTGTTGAACTCTATGTTTCCAATAGTGACACTACACTTCTGCTGATCTTGAAGGGGATCACTTTGTCATGCGTTTCACTGAAGATCTGTATTATGTCATCGGTATCTTTAGAATCCCCTGCGGTGAAATATTGTTAATCTTTCTTTGCGATCTTTCACGTGGGGGATCTCCGCAGAAGCCGCTGATGCCATGGGACTACACGGTTCCTGTGAGCTCCCTGTTCTTTGAGAGAACGAACAACTACATCGCAAGTGCATCGAACGTTCAAGAGGCTGTCCCGGTTGGGCCAATCAACATGCCTTATTTTGGCACGGATGTTGATATGTGAAAACAATGAAAGCTTCCGCAGGTCGTCTGCTCATAAATTAGGGGACGAAAGGAATAATATATCTCGAAAAAAGATCTTCAAAAACAAAAAAAGCAGAGTCGAAAAAAGAATTGGTGATTCATTCACATGTATCTTTGCATAACTGTTACTATGATTTTCCATCAGGTGTGAATAATCTATAAAGAAACTGGAAGATTTCTCCAACCTCCAACTTCCAAGGATGCTTTCAGCATAGATAAATATTTATGTTTCTCGAGTTACTGTCGATGGCTTCGCTTTGACATAAAAACGAACACATCGTAGTCATCACATTGCGATGTGCCCCACAATGGGACAACTCACCTCGGCCTACTCTTGAGCTCTTTCCATAAGCAAAACTTGAATGCAAGATCCACAGCATTCAACAGCAGTAGATATACGACTCCCCCAAAAAAAAAAAAAAAATAGCAGTAGATCGTATTGGCTTCTTTCCCCTGCGGTGTGCACATGATGAATATGGCAAAAGACCAAGCGAGAATCCGAGACTGGACCATCGCGGCGATCTCATGCAATTATTATTATTATTTTTTTTGCCTGGAAACGCGACCTCATGAACTGGGTGCCATCTCGCCCTCACATGCATCGCACATGCATGCCTTGTCCACATGCTCCCACCTCCCTCGACCAATATGCCCCCTCGTATGGAAAACCATCACGTAGATCTGGAGCAAATTTTTTTTTTTTTTGCGTGCGAGTGATCCTGAGCCCAATCTACAAGAGCCATCGATCCTACGGGTCTCGGGGTAGATCTGATCGAACCTTACGGCATAGCCTCGCGCGCGCCCGCTGCGTGCAATGACGAGAGGTGGATTATCTGTACCTTGATGACACGACACGAGGTAATAACATGAATCAATGTCGGTTCGGGCGTGGGTGCGCCCCGTTCGATTGAGCAATACATGTGGCCGGAGTCAATTTCATAAGTAAATCGATTGAGGCGTCCGTCATTCGAGTTAAGAAATACATCGCCCAACTATAACGAACCCGATTCGAGTCATTCGAGGAATTGGTATCCATCTCGATGGGATGGGCATAACTGCTTTATATCCGATGTATTTGGAAGAAGTATGCATCCTCCTCTGTTATTCCCATTTTAATTTTTAACCGCCTCTTTCTCTCTGTTCTCTCTCTCTCCTTTCTTCTCTCACTGCATATAACTGCCATCGGACCAACAAGAACACACGCACCCCACATTTCATCGCCATCAAAGCCCTGCAACCAGAAGGAAAACCAGCTTTCCAGATCCCGATCGATCCACCGCTCCGAAGAGAAGATGAGGGAGATCCTTCACATCCAGGGGGGCCAATGCGGGAACCAGATCGGATCCAAGTTCTGGGAGGTCATCTGCGACGAGCACGGCGTCGACCCCACCGGTAAGTTCACCGGCGACGCCTCCTCCGACCTCCAGCTCGAGCGCATCAACGTCTACTACAACGAGGCCTCCGGCGGCCGCTACGTCCCCCGCGCCGTCCTCATGGACCTCGAGCCCGGCACCATGGACAGCATCCGCTCCGGCCCCTACGGCCAGATCTTCCGCCCCGACAACTTCGTCTTCGGCCAGTCCGGCGCCGGCAACAACTGGGCCAAGGGCCACTACACCGAGGGCGCCGAGCTCATCGACGCCGTCCTCGACGTCGTCCGCAAGGAGGCCGAGAACTGCGACTGCTTGCAAGGTATCTTCTCATTTTGGAGCGTTTATTTCGTCGTCGTCCGTGCATACATCGTTGTTTCCGCGTGTGTTGGTTGAGATCTGATCATCTGATCAACACGAGCATTTCCCGAGATTTGATCTTTGCAATACGCCATTGGAATGGATCTCGCGTTGTGTTCGAATATCTTCATGTGAGTTAAGGAGATGTGTTAACTGCTAAACAACCAACCCATTTGGTGGTCTCTGTCCATCAAAGTCTTTCATTCCATGCGTATTCGTGATTCGATCAACCACGATCCTTCCGTTTGAAAACCCATTTCCTTCACAGTGCATTCTCACTGAAGGATCGAAGCGTTCGCACTATGTTTGTTCTAAATCAGCATGAAGTCTTCCTCGAATAAGCCCACATTCTTTAGATTTCAATTTCGGAGATTGTTAGGATTAATTGCAATATGGCCTGTTAGTGAAAAAGGATAAGACGGGCGATTCGATTGGACAGAAACGGGGAGCGAGACAGCTAATACTTGAGTGATGATAGTAGCAGAGGCGTCGTTGTCAAGCTCTGCAGTCGTTTCAGGAGTCCTGGTGCACCGGAGGCTAGCACCGACATTAGGCCTTAGGCAATAATTGCCCGTCTTTATGGAATGAGACAAACTTTGCTTTCTGGCCTTTCTTTTTAAGCAAGTTTCTTAATACTCATTATGGCAGTTTAATTATTGTCATTTTTTTTTGTCTAATAATTATTATTATTCTTGTCATTTATGCAAAGTAAATAATGGCGATTGGCCTTTGGGCCCCCTGGTGGGGAAAAAAATTGGGAGCTTGTGGGACAAGAACTGATATGGTACTGGGTCGATGATGAGGCTTCTTGGTACATGGTTGGTGGGCCTGTCCTTGTCTCTCCTCTCAAGCTTGTTTGTTCATGCTTTTTTCCATGCCCGAGACTCACATGCACTATAGTAAATCCAGAAAGACAGCTAGTTGTCTCCTCCTAGGGAAGGATGATTGGGATGGCCCATCTTCCTGTTGTGCCGACGAAGATCTGGTTAAGAAGCACTTAGATCAGACGAGGCATGCATATAAAATTCGACTTGTAAAGTTACATATTTGTAATCGTTTAGGCACGGAAATTAAAACCCTTTTTGATCTTTCCGTTTTCCTATCATATGCCTAACTCGTTTGGGACGTTAATGGGCTTCAGTCAACGGCATTCCAGCTTCCAAGACTTTTCTTTCGCTTTGCAAAGATGTTGATGACGACAATACATGATATGGGACAAGCTAATATATGGGCTGAATCTGATTACCAGAAAAATAAAGCAACTGCTCTCTTATGTACTCAAGTTAAAATATGGCATTCCGGTTAGCCTGGCGCCTAGATTTGTAGATTACCATCTAATCAAAATACAGTCTTACGTTATTTGGAGCTACATGTTAGTCCTTAGTGAGCGTTAAGTGTATCGTGATTAGGGAATACAAGACCTGAATTTTGATAGAGCGACCAAGACATATGATTACACCTTGCTCTTTGTGTTGCCTGATGCAAATAGTCTGTCATGGCTATATTTCTCAATAATTCCGTCTTCTAGTTTTTCATGGCTATTTGATGCAGTTGGGATCCGCTGATGGTGCCCCAATTAGCCTCTGTGAAAAAGACATTTCTAAATCTTCTAATTCTTTAGAGTTGCTTTCTTAGAATTTATTTATTCACTGGTGATCTTGATCTGCATGTTTATTTAGTGCTTCTTTCCTCACTCAAATACATTTCTGAATCTTCTAATGTGGTTGTTTTTTGCATACATTAAGTTATGTAAGAATGTAACCCTTTTATCTGTCTAACTTCCACTGGTTTCTTATCCCATTAAGTAGCTGCAGACCATGGTCCATGGTAAGTCAGAATTCACACTAATCCAATCTGTCTTTGAAGCCGGAACTGGCACATTAGATCTCTCTTTTGGTGGATACTACTCGTGATGCTCCAACCCTAGCGGCTGAGTGCAAATGGTGGACTTGTGACACATATACAAAATTCCATACAGAGGGTGGAACTCATTATTTGTTTTTCTTTCTCGACCAGGTTTCCAAGTATGTCACTCTCTAGGAGGAGGCACAGGTTCGGGGATGGGAACTCTCCTGATTTCAAAAGTCCGAGAGGAGTATCCCGACAGGATGATGCTCACATTCTCCGTCTTCCCTTCACCAAAGGTGTCTGACACAGTCGTGGAACCATACAATGCCACCCTCTCTGTGCATCAGTTGGTCGAGAATGCAGATGAATGCATGGTCCTTGACAACGAAGCACTCTATGACATTTGCTTCAGGACCTTAAAGCTTAGCACTCCAAGCTGTGAGTTCCATTTGAATTATCTAACTTTTAAAAATATCGTCTCCTATGATTCTAAAATTTGCTTTCTGAATTCTTTGTCACAGTTGGAGACCTAAACCACTTGATCTCTGCCACCATGAGTGGCGTGACATGCTGCCTGAGGTTCCCTGGCCAGCTGAACTCTGATCTCCGCAAATTGGCAGTGAACTTGATTCCATTCCCGCGCCTTCACTTCTTTATGGTAGGCTTTGCTCCGCTCACATCTCGTGGCTCTCAGCAGTACATCTCCCTCACTGTTCCCGAGCTGACTCAGCAAATGTGGGATGCCAAGAACATGATGTGCGCAGCTGACCCCGCCACGGCCGATACCTCACGGCCTCTGCAATGTTCAGGGGGAAGATGAGCACAAAAGAGGTGGACGAGCAGATGATCAATGTGCAGAACAAGAACTCATCCTACTTCGTGGAGTGGATCCCTAACAATGTGAAGTCCAGCGTGTGCGACATCCCACCAAGGGGTCTGAAGATGGCGTCCACGTTTGTGGGGAACTCCACTTCGATCCAGGAAATGTTCAGGAGAGTGAGTGAGCAATTCACTGCCATGTTCAGGCGCAAGGCGTTTTTGCACTGGTATACTGGTGAAGGCATGGACGAGATGGAGTTCACTGAAGCTGAGAGCAACATGAACGATCTTGTGGCCGAGTATCAACAATATCAGGATGCCACCGCTGAAGATGAGGGAGAGTACGAAGAGGGAGAAGAGGCCTACGAGGGCTGATGTTTCAGAGGTTCGTCAAATCATTTCTACTTGAATTGAGTTTTGTACATGGTTCTATTTCGTTCATTTGCTGCTGTTGCTTATGTCCGTGTCTGTCTAATTTCTTTCGCCATGTTGTTTTCCAAGAATCTGGAGTTCCTGGTTTATCGTTCCATGTTTGTTATCATTCCGGACTAGAAAGGCCGCCAATTGTTCTTGTATTTTCACTTTCAGGGTGATTAAAGCCGAGTATGAGTTAGTTTTGGTGAATCCAGTGTGATGTATGAGTCCCGCTGAAATAATTTTTGATATGGAATTCGGAAAGCAGGTGCTTGTACACATAGGTTTTATGGCCGTTACTAATACTGACTACTGAGTATCCGGAGTCACAGTCAATGCTGCAGAATTTCATTTTAACGCATCCTGAGTATCCGGAGTCAGAGTCGATCCTGCAGAATTTCATTTTAACGCATCCTGAAACCTGTAGTACTCATAATGTTGGCCAAACAGAAACCGTGCTTCTATAACAATCCTCGCTCTGATCTATGATCTTACTGTCTCTGTAACAGAAGTTCACGAACTGGTCAGTAGTTATCACTTCAGATCCTCCCAATACAATACGAACTACATAGCACATAAGCAATAGCTCACTGACTCGAGCTGAAGGGAAGAACTAGTTTTGTCGGAAACCAATATCCTTCAATGCAAATGGAGATCTGTGAACTAAAAACTATCGAGAAACTTCCCAATGAAAGAAAAAACACTGAAGAGCTAGATCTGTCCGAAGTATCCACGGAATCAATAAGGTAATGTCAGATCAAGCTCCATAATAAAAGATGATAAAAGCAGCTAAGACCGAAAGAACTAATTCGCCGTTCTCGGTTTCTTTGTCCTAGAAATAACAAAGTCGTCATCTGAATCGTTGCCACTGCTTCTGTCTTCATCCTTGCGCCTCTTGGGCTGCTTCGACAATACTTTGACATCCGCCGTCTTCTTTTTGGAAGACAACGAAGAGGACAGATCTTTCTTCTTGATGGACATGGTTTGAGAGCTTCTCTGAACTGATACAGCAGATTTTGCTGGGGAACTGAGTTTTTGAGCTTGGCTCTTTCTCTGTTTCTTATCAAAAGCCTTCTTTGCCTCTTCTCTGGGTAGCAACCCAGACTCCATCATCCTGTAATGGCCAGAATTAACTCTTCTGTGAAAATGAACAAGAAAAATTGAAATGTGCAAGCACAGAACATACAATCCTTTTGATACCACGATAAATATGATCCTCTGAATTAAGCTAGACTATCAATGCTTTACTGCATGAACAGTTATGCACTCATGAGCATGAGCATTGACTATCTGCCAGTCAACAACAACATAACCATCCGCAATGCAATATCGTTCCTCCACTGTGCATAACTGGAGGTATGTCATGCCAGAATGTGCAAAATAACTTGTGCTTATTAGAAATATGTAGACTATCAAATACTCAAATAACGTCAGAATATCCAGTATACTTATTATGAGAGCTAACTTCCTCAATTCCTAATGTGCAAAGGGTTACATTGAGCAGGTCTCTGAAAAATCCACCAGCAAAGGTACCATTAGTTCATCAAGAAACAATCACCGTAATCCCTATCGACATGGGTATCACAAGGAAATTTACACTAAAATAGCCACTGATGCTCTCATCACAGCCCTCTAATTATAACTAACTGAGTTTCTCTTCTTACAGAAATACAACTAATCAAGGCCATTTCCTCATTTTCCAGGTCCTCGTTGAAGGCCTGCAACTTTGCGTAGCCAGAATAAACAGAATAGGCATGATCTTTCAAACAGGATAAACAGAATTGGCCAGTACCACATTACTGCAAAATCCAATTGATGTTTCCCATTGGCAATTCTCTCTTGTCAATTAGAATCATACTCCAAAAGCACAGTTACTTTGATTACACAATCAAGGAGCCACAAATATGGACTAGCTACCCTAACTTTCCAATCACATTCAACTCTATTTTAGTACATCCATAAAAACACATGGAATAGATATTCACCAGAATTGCGCCATCTCACTGCGGGGTATTTGCTTGTGCAGCGACTCATAGAAAATCCTCAAGGGGTCTCTCTGCAAATCCAGATAACAATGTGAATTACTACCAATAGCTGGGAAAATCTACAGTTAATTTCATCCCACAATATGAAAGAGATGCATAAGGACAAAGCAGCTATACTTCTTCAGGAGGATCGCGCTTCTGGCCAGGCAAATCGTAAACCTTCTTCTCCCTCTTCTTCGGAGTTTCCTGCTTCGATCCACCCGTGCTTTTCTTCCGCTTTAATTCAACTTTAACTGTCTTAATATTCTCTTGCTTGACTTTCTTCTTCACATTCACTTCCTTCAACCAAAAGAAACACAACGAACTACTAAACCGATCCAACATTAACCTTCCATCAGAACCTCACTATAGCACAGAAGCGAGACCAACTTATCATCTTTTTCACTCCTCATTCCATTGCATTGATTCAGCAAACTAACCCATAAAAAAGACCATCTTTTGAGACCAACCCTGAACCCCAGAACAAACACATACCTTATCAAGCTTGACACTGGCCAACTTCCTCGAAATGGGCTTGTCATCATCGTCGTCTTCCTCCACCTTCTCTGCCTTCTTCACCTTAACCACCCTAGACCCAGGACCCGAGGCCGAGACCGAACCGGATTTCAGGGGCTTCTTCTTGTCGGACCCGTCGTTGGAGCCACCGGCCTCCTCCTTCTGCACCTTCACTTCCTTGGGGCGAGGCTTGGAAGAAGAGGCGAGAGAGGCATTGAGGGCTTTGTTCTTCCTGTCCTTGAGGATGGAGCCCAAGCTCATCCCGTCCTCGTCCTCGTCCTTCACCGACTGGGTCGCCGTCGCCGCCGTCTTCGCGTCCTCTGACGGCATCTTTTCTCCCTTTTAACGTGATTTTCTGTTTCGCGGTGGACGAACGAGGCAAATCAAAGAGGGCTCCTTTCTCTTTCCTAAGACCGCTTTTTGCTAAGAAGGATGCGGTGAGCTTCGAAGCGAGAGTGAGGGAACTCCGACAAGGAGTGCCGAACGCCAAATACGATACCGTTTTTGCCGATGCTCTTCTATTTCTACCCCGTTCGTACGAAGTTGAAGTTCTCTAATTCATTTTGTTGGAAGTCCTGTAATCCATGTTTTATTAGGTTATAAAATAGATTTACGAGGATTTTCAATTAGATTGGACCATAAAGTGTGCCCTGAACAAGTTGGGCCTGTCTCCGACCCCAAAAAATAAAGTTTGGCCTGTCCAATGGGCCTGACCACCATGTTAGCTTGGGCCCATTCATCTCTCTCTTTTCGTATATTGATTCAATGTGTAATGTCGTTCTCTTATTTTATTTCGTTCAAGGTTATACTCGATGGTTTCATATTTGCTCATTTTTTTTCAATTATGTTCCTATCTTTTTATGGGTTTTATTTACATTTATAGGTATTATTTACTAAAAATTAAAATTTCGCCTCCGGTTTGCCATAACTGTCATTGCAATTTATTGACCTAATATAAAAAAATAAAAAACCTAATTTTAGCTCCAATTTTAATGTTATCCTAAAATATAAAATCCTCAACTTTTACTTGAGTCTTGTTTCTTCCATTATTACTATTTCGTCTAAAATCGTCCTAATGATTCTACATAGTATTTTCACGTCATATGTCTATAAAGTTAGATATGATTTATACTTATTGCAAAAATTGTTTTTTTTTTCCTCTAGATTCTCCATAAAGTGGGCTATGACCTAAACGCTACCTAAGCAGTTAGGAAATTTTACCATCAAGCATTTTCAAGAAAATTTTCCAAACAATCCTAAACCTATTGTACGCCGGCCAATTTAATATTAAACCTTTCAATTATGCCTAATTTGGTCATAAACATTTTGACAATTTTGACCAATTTATTTTCAATTGTGTCAATTTAGTTCTAAACCTTTTAATGATTTGTCAATTTAGTCTTAAACTTTTTGACAAATTGTTCAATTATCCAAATAATATGTTTAGGACTAAATTGGTCGATTATCAAAAGGTTTAGGACTAAATTGACATAATTGAAATATTTAGGAGGGAATTGGCCATATAGGTTTAGATTGTGTTTAGTCGTTCAAATTTCTAATCAAGATAGGACATGATAAGAAATTCAAGGATCTTGTCATATCCTATCTACTGTTTGGTGAACTATGAATTTAAAGTCGGATAAGTAGAGGCATGACGAGACCGAGATCGACTCTATTTTGTTAAAAAATCAAGATTCTTTAGAAATTATTTAATGATGAGTTCTAATGAGTGAGTTATTGTTGAGTATATGATTGTGTCATTTGAATTCGGGGACAACATTGACGGAGCAAACCCCGTAGAATTAGGGGTTTTGATTTAGAGTCGAATCCTTTGAGAATGACCTATCGCCTTCGCTCGTTGACTTGTCGAGTGAGTGAATAATTGCTGGACAATCTCATTATTCGGTCTCTTTTCACAAGTGGAAGATGTACTCATGTAGGTCATCCAAGAGCGCCCTTTCGATTGTTGAGATCTCATTTGAAAGTCGATGATCAACCTCAAGTTCTTCATAACATGTTGAGACCCCTTTTCAAATTTTGAAAATGTTCAAGCGGTTAAAGAACGAGAGATGTAATCTCATATCACGCTAAACAATCAATTAAAGAACAAAGTCGTAGATATACCCAACTTTGTAGATGGAGACCCTAGCCTGGTGGCTCCGAAGAAGCAACCACACTTGATAGTCGCTGCCACCGAAGAGGCAGCCTGAGGTAGCAAAGAGGCGGCCCGACACAAAGAAGATGCGGTGGTTGTGAAAGAAACTCAATTCTCTTTGTATTTGTTCTCTTGAGAAATTCTATCATAATCTATCTCACCTCCTCTCCTAGGATTTTTTTTTTACCCTAGCTATATCCCCATATATCCCCCATTTATCCTATCTTGGACAACCGCCAAACATACGATAAGATAAAACATATCATTTCCTAACTTATATCCCGATGATCAAACGCAGACTAGGGCTTTTTGGACAATTATCCTAGTATTTTTCTACCAAACTAAAATATCAAGAGAAAATTTTAAAAAAGGGCTAAAGTGCATTCATTTTCTCAAATTAGGATTTGAAGTTGACTTTGTTACAAATAAGAGTTTGAAATGGACATTGTTTCGGGGCATGAAGTGACCTTATCAGTATCAAAAATGGGCCTAACTCACCAAGAGTAGGGGCATTTTAGTCATTTAGTATTTTACATATTTTTTCTTTGTTTTTTTTTAGCTTTCCAAAATTAAAAAAAAAAAAAAAGAGGCGGCGCTAGAGGGGGGCTCCATTGCCCTATCTTCGATGGGGTAATGGTCATGGCCAATGAGGTTGCTAGCGCCTTGGCGAGGGGCGGAGACCCTTGCCGGGTCCGGGGAACGGCGGAGAGCCCACCGGTCCTCGCTCCGGGTCGGAGGGGTTGCCGGTGATCCCACCGACTATGGTCGTCGCCATAGGTGGGAAGGCTCCTACCTGTATATCTTTTTTTTTTTTTTCACCTTTGATTTTTTTAGTTTTTAATATAATTTAACTAAAATTTAGGTTTAAATTATGTTTTGATAGAAATGCCTTTAATTGGCCGGAATATTTGGCCGGCTAACGTACTAAGTCAGGCCCTTATTTGAAAGGCTAGAATATTTAGCCGGCCGACCGATAGGGGTGAGCAAATCGGACCGCCCGAACCGGGAACCGCCCGGACCGGACTAGACCGATGGTCCGATTCTCGATTTTAAATGAGCTGGTCCGGTTCCCGGTTCTTCATATTGGAACCGGTGGTCGGATGGTCCGCTTCCCGGTTTCGGGGACGTAGAACCGGACCGGACCGGACCGCCCGGACTCGACCGGTCAAACTTAAAAAAAAATAACCAAAATTGTTTATTGTTTAGGGTTTGCTCACCCTTTGTGCCTCTTCAGCCTTCACGTCTCAAGCATCTCGGCGTGCGCCTCTTGCTCATCGCCTCCGGCCTCGCTCGCATCGCCGCTCATTGCCTCCCGCCTCGCTCACGTCGCTCGGTCCCCTCTCGTGCTTGCGCCTCTCACTCAACCCCTCTCTCGACTCGATCGGCCCCTCTCTCTTGCGAACATCCCTTCTCTCGGTCGACACCTACCGCTCGGAATCTCGGCTTAACTCGGGACTTTCGCCTCCCTCACTCACTTTGTTTTTAGCCGATCGTAACCACAATCGCATCTCATCAAGGTAAGTACTCCATGCTTTCTGTTTTTAGACATTCCAGAGTTCACGGGCATCTCGTATCGTTTGATTCCTCCGTTGTCTTTTGCACAAGTATAGCTTAAACCGTGCCCTTCTAATTTGGGTCACTATTCGGGATAGCTATATGAGAAATTGTCGGGTCGATTGACTTAGTGGTTAGATATGTCATTTGCTGGGCATTGTTTTGCTCACCCTTTGCTTAATATTTCAGATTTTTAGTTATGATGTCGTGAGTAGTGAATGGTCGAATGGAGTATTGGGCAATCCTCGTAATGCCTTATTGAGGCATTGCTTTCTTAGGCCTTTTGCGACAGTTCATGTGCTTATCTTGTTAGGATTACAAATATAATTGGGAGAAAACAGTGTAGATGTTGCTACGTGATTTGCTTTTACCGGGTTTTGTTCTTTGTCAATTTGTTGCTGTTGCTAATTGAACTATATTTCTTGACAAATGTCCACCAAGCGAAGATTAAGATGAATTAACAAGCGAAGGCATTATTAGGTGGGACACCTTAAGCACTAATGTCGACTGTTATATGATGACTTACCGTATGTCCTTGTCGGATTATTGTCATGATCCGTTGTGATTACTCGAATTTCTGTTGTTCTTTGCTTTAGTTTGTATTTGCCATCCACACAATTAAGTCAAATTGATGGAAGTTCACCAAATGGCCATTTTACATAACATACGGGAAGTCAAGCAGCTAGAACTAGAAGTTCACCCTTAGCTTTTATAACTTATAATCTCTTTGATTCAAGTGATTTACTTACATGTCAATGGAAGTGGACAAATCCATTGATGAGATGACTTCGCCAATGGACTCACTCGCACACGAAGGTGAAGAAGTCTTCGAAGAGGAAGTCGACACAAATAAGGTATCTCATGATTACCCCATTACCACTTCTACTGGTAAACGAAAGTCATCAACAACCCAATGTCATTTTCGTAAAGGCAATGAAGATAAGAATGGGAAAATTGAGGTGTTTTGCAAATATTGTAAGGCAAGGTGTTAGTATTGTGTTAATAATGGTACTTCTGCTATGTTGAAGCACTTGAGAAGGTGCAATAAATATCCTCGCAATATAGATAAGAAGGAAAAATTGTTTGTCCCACGTAGAGTGGATATGACTCAAATGACTAAGGGGAATACTAGTATTGGTAGTGCTAACGTCTTATCGACATGGGAGTTTGATCGGGAACGTTGTAGGCAATTGTTTGTTCGGATGATTATAGTGGATGAACAACCTTTTTTGTTGGTTGAACGTGTCGGATTTCGTGATTTTATCAACTAGCTACAACCTCTTTTCAATCCCATATCAAGATTTACAGTGGCTAGAGATTGCATAAAGTTGTATCTTGTTGAAAGAATAAGTTTGAAGAATTTTTTTTGCAAGCTTAAGTCTAGGGTTGCGCTCACGACCGATACATGGAGCTCTACTCAGAACTTGAACTATTTATGTCTCACTGCACATTTTATTGATGATGATTGGAAATTGCACAAAAGGATCATCAATTTTGTGATGATGTCTAGTCACAAGGGCAAAGAAATTGGGAAAATGATTGAGAAATGCATCTATGAGTGGGGAATAGAGAAACATGTGTCCACAAACATTGTGGATAATGTTAGTTCGAATGATGTAGCCATTAAGTTTTTGAAAGCTAAGTTTTTAAAAGATAAGCTATTGATCTTAGATGGTGAAGCTTTACACATGAGGTGCATGGCTCATATTTTAAACTTGATTGTAAGGGATGGATTGCATGAGGTACATGATTCTATTACATGTATTTGAAATGTTGTTAGATATGTTAGGGGTTCTCCCATGAGAGATAAATCATTTCAAACTTGTATTGAGAGTGCAAGGATTACTTATAAGGGCTCAAGTTGTCTTGATGTGTCTACTAAGTGGAACTCCACTTACCTCATGTTAGACACTGCCTTAAAGCTAAGAAAGGCTTTTGAAAGGCTGGAAGAAGATGATCCTTTTTTCTCACCTGAGCTTGAAGATGAAATTTCTAAACAGGTAGATTGGGAAAATGCGAGAGTTCTTATCATATTTTTGAAGAAGTTATATGATTCCACCAACAAGATGTCCGGGACATTGTATATCACTTCAAATAATTATTTTGACGAGATAGGTGGTTTATATAAAACTCCGAAACAAGCGGAGAATGCTTTAGATCCTAGAGTGAAATCTATGGGGGTGAAGATGAAGGAAAAATTTGACAAATATTATGGGAGTTTTGAAAAAGTGAACATCATGGTTTTGATTGCGGTGATATTGAATCCAAGAAAAAAGATGAAATATGTGTGATATTGCTATAAACTAATCTATGATGATGATGATGAGATAGTAAATGAGAGGTGTGATTATGTGAGGACTTACTTGGAACGCTTGTTTAATTTTTATGAGAAGTCTTGTGGTTCCGGACCTTCCGGTGACAAACATTTGGGTGGTCAACTTCTCATTGATGGTAGTGGTAGTTCGAATCGTGATGGCCATGAGAAAGGTCACAAAGATGAGGTTGGTTTCATTGCGGGTTTTGATGTGAGTTTCAATGGGGACAAGGTGTTCGAATACTTTATGGATGAGGAGAAAAAAGTGGCCGAGGGCAATTTATCCGAGATCGAAAAGTATCTTCAAGGCCCATGTGAAGAAGGTCGTGCTCTTGACATTTTGATGTGGTGGAATACTGCTGGCCAAAAGTTTAAAATCCTCTCTTTGATGGCTCTGGATATCTTGGCTATTCCTGTAATAAATGTTGCTTCGAGTCCACTTTCAAGCACATCCGGTCGCGTGCTTGATGGCTATCGAAGTTATTTAACCCCTAGAGTGGTGGAAGCTTTGATTTGCGCTCAAGATTGGTTGAGAGTGATTAACAAGCCGCTTAATGTTGAAGAGTGCATCGAGAATGTAGAGAAGTTCGAGTCGGGTAAGTCGTGGATATATCTTTTTTTTTATATCTTGTATTTCTTTCGTACATCTAACAAGTGAATGCTTTAATTAATATCTTGCTTTTTTTAGCTATGGATGATGCTCATTCGGAGTTTACCAATAAATAGAGTTTATAAGTCGGTGGAAGGAATATATATGGTGAGATTTTTCATTCATTATTTGAGCTCGATTTCCATTAATTCTATTTCTAGTTCAAAACTATTGTTCGTTGCTTATATATACTTTTTGCAAGTTGCCCGCACTTTTGCTTCATCCATCAAATATCAAGAAAGGACTTGAAGTCAAGAAATCTTCTCCTTTTTCTATTTCACTATCATTTCGGTTAATGTCCAGTGATCATATTTTTTCCCCCCTTTGGTTGTGCTTTCAATGTGCTATTGATGATCATATGAGGATACATTGAATTGTTGTTGAATTTTAAAGCTTGGACCGTGGGCAACCTCTTTAAAAATGCAGCTACTACATATGTTTTCATTCAATGTATGTGCATTCAGGTCTTCGATGCTTTCCATGTCAAATATGTATCCACTATACTAAGAGGTAGGTCCATTGACAGTATGGAAGTTTTTGCTTATTGGTCCTTGGAACCGATCGAGAACCGGACCGGATCGATGGTGCGGTCCGCCCCGTTCCCAATTCTTAGGGTGGCCGGTTCGATTCTCGATTTTTGAGAAGAACCGGACCGAATCGGGAACCGATCACCCCTACCAACCGGTGAGGTTAGGCCCTTATTCAAAATAAGCATGGCCACTACAAGCCCTTGTTTGAGACAAAAAGTGCACTTTGAGCCCTTACTTGAAATAATGATTACTTTATGTTCTTATTTGAGAAAATGAAAATATTTGGGGCCGTTATTTGAAATTTTCCCGGACATCCATGTTTTGGCAGAATAAAATCAAAGGGATGAAAAAATGAAGTAAAAGCTTTAGTTTTTTCCTTGTCTGCTATGGATTTTTCTGTTCACAGTTTATCTTTTACATCCTCAATAAATTGTAAAGCTGACAAATTTTGAATTGGGTCGTGAGGATTCTATAATTTGATGCAGGAAAAGGCACATCAGCACCACACCTCAAAGTCATCGCTCACGAGAAAGATACCTTCGTAATCTAACCAAAAACAGCTACTGCTTGCCGACAAACACATTGCTTTTTCTACGGTTCCAAACCGCGCCCAATGCGGTGGTATGCCCCTTAGGGCCTTAGCTTCATTTGAGGTTGGTAGTGACAAAGGGACAAAACACTCGGGAGATCATGCCAAACCATTCATCGGACAAACCGAGATAATCCCATCTGGGTTCGCCTTCCCTCTCCATATCAGCACAAAGACGTAATGGAAATCTGGGCCATCGCCTGTAGAACGCTGTTCATGGAATAGGCAAGTTCCTTTTCATTCTCTTGATGCCTCCCAGCTCTGTTCCTTAGCTTTTTTCTGGGCGATCAACTGTTGAAAGGGCGATTCTTGTTGGTTCCTCCGTTGGTTCGAATCGGGTACATAACGCGCTCATGTTTAAGTAATCCATTCTATGCAGTAGTCATGTCTAGTAGGCACGGAGAGATTGGTAGTTGAAATTTAACAATCATTTCAATCTGTTGCTGCTAAATCGCCTAGCAGCATTTGATTGCTGTTTTCTGCTGCGTAAATGGTGTGTAGAGTTCCAACTAATCAGTGTCGATAGTGCATGAATTATGATTTGGGGATTCCGCTTAATGTTCGAAGGAGATAACTCCACCACATTGACTGTGAAGTTGCTTGTTGCGTGTGGATGAATGCAGGTTTTAGAAGCCTTGAGGTGTTTCTTGATCGAGAGAAATCGAGGATGTCTTCAATTGCCACGGACATGTCGCTGAATGGAAGCATGAGAGGTCACGACACCGCCAACTCAATCTTTGAGATCGACGACTCCGATATTCTGAAGTTAATGGACAGGCCAAGGCCGCTAAACATAGAGAGAAACAGATCGTTCGACGAGAAGTCTTACTGTGAGATGTCCATCACTTTATCGCCTCGGCTTTCTTATAGGGTGGCTGACAACTTTCGCCTTGTAGACCATCTTGAGTATGTGTACTCTCCAGGAAGAAGGTCGGGCTTTCACACACCAAGATCCGAGAGTTACTACGAGGCGCACCCTATGATTGCTGATGCGTGGGAAGCCCTGGGAAGGTCTATGGTTCTCTACCGGGGGCAACCTGTTGGGACTATCGCCGCTCTGGATCATTCTGTAGAAGAACTGAACTATGATCAGGTGAATGTGCTCTTCTCTGTTCTTAAATTGTCGGTTTCACAAGGAAGTCACAACTACAATATCAGTGGAGTTCTAATGTGGATCCACAATTCATATTCATAATCTCATCTGTCATAATATTTTAAGTACGTGATGTTATCAGCAAAAAGTTGCAGATTGTGGGCGTATGGCCTATTGACATGTCCTTACTTTGTCTCAGTGTTTTGAACACTATAAAAGCAGTATGAATTTGTATTACATTGACTTGTTCGACCTCGATACCTGATCCCGCCTGTCAGTTCCTTATGCTTAAGCCTCCCTTAGAATGTGAGTGAAAATAATATGGCGTTCGTCTACTTGGCAGGTCTTTGTTAGAGACTTTTTCCCGAGCGCATTGGCGTTTCTGATGAATGGCGAGACGGAAATAGTGAAGAATTTCCTTCTCAAAACCCTTCTCCTCCAATCACGAGAGAAGATGGTGGACCAGTTCAAGCTAGGAGAAGGGGTGATGCCTGCGAGCTTCAAGGTGATCCATCACCCGGCAAGGAATTCCGAGACCTTGACTGCAGACTTTGGCGAGACCGCAATAGGGAGAGTAGCCCCAGTGGACTCAGGATTCTGGTGGATCATATTGCTCCGTGCGTATACCAAGTCCACAGGCGATTCATCCTTGGCAGAATTGCCCGAGTGCCAAAGGGGCATGCGCCTTATCCTGAGCTTATGCCTCTCGGAAGGCTTTGACACGTTCCCGACGCTGCTCTGTGCAGACGGATGCTGCATGATTGACAGGAGAATGGTTGGTTTCTTGCATTTTCCCTTTGCTCAAATGAGGTTATCTTTACTAATAGCTAGTATGTTTGTTGAAGACACGTAATGTTGGATAGTCCTTATTATGACCCGATCTTTCTCATTCTTTCTCTGCAATGTTAGGGTGTATACGGGTATCCGATCGAAATCCAGGCCCTCTTTTTTATGGCGCTCCGATGTGCCCTGGTCTTGCTTAAGCAAGACAGCGAGGGCAAGGACTTCATGGAGCGGATTGTGCAGCGCCTCCACGCATTGAGTTACCACATGAGGAACTATTTCTGGCTGGACCTGAAGCAGCTCAATGACATATACCGGTACAAGACCGAGGAGTATTCTCACACGGCAGTCAACAAGTTCAACGTGATGCCCGATTCTCTTCCTGATTGGGTGTTTGATTTCATGCCAAGACGCGGCGGTTACTTTGTCGGGAACGTGAGCCCAGCGAAGATGGATTTCCGGTGGTTCTGTTTGGGCAACTGCGTGGCCATTCTGTCGTCTCTGGCGACCCCTGAACAGTCTGTAGCCATAATGGATCTGATAGAAGAACGCTGGGAAGAGCTGGTCGGCGAGATGCCGCTGAAGATATGCTATCCGGCGATAGAAAACCACGAATGGAAGATCGTCACAGGATGCGACCCGAAGAATACTCGGTGGAGCTATCACAATGGAGGGTCTTGGCCAGGTGAGTATGCTCATAGTTTCTCTAATGCCCAAAGACTACAAAATAGCACTAGAATGGAGGGAAAAGACCACATGGACGCTTTTAACAAACTAACCTTCTTTCGCAACACCCATGTGACTAGCGACAAACAAAACTCATCAGCTATTTCTTGACCTTCTCAATTGGGTTTTTTTTTTTTTTTTTTTTTTTCCTGATGGGCTGGTGCAGTGCTTCTCTGGCTCCTCACGGCGGCCTGCATCAAGACGGGGCGCCCACTAATAGCGAGGCGCGCCATCAAGCTCATCGAGAGCCGGTTATCAAAGGACCACTGGCCCGAGTACTATGACGGGAAGCTCGGCAGGTACGTTGGGAAGCAGGCTCGGAAATTCCAGACCTGGTCCATCGCCGGTTACTTGGTGGCCAAGATGCTGTTTGAGGACCCGTCTCACTTGGGTATGGTCTCGCTCGAGGAAGACAGACAGATGAAGCCCCTAATAAAAAGATCTGCTTCTTGGACCTGTTAACCACATATAAATGTTCCCTCCCAAAAGTCTAGGAGCTTTATAATACAGCTTATTCACAGTATGAATTCATGAACATTTTTGAAGATCGATGCGACAAGTAAGTTGGTTTGGCGACAATAACGGAGATGAGTTACTTTACCATATGTGAATGCTATCACATGAACGGACCAGTTCTGTGTTAATCTGTTTCTCCTCGTTCACAGGATCACTGCATCGCCACGAGCACTGTCTGAAGCAAGTTGCTGAGGTTTTTGCCTTCAATCAGTAATGAGAAAAAAGCTTTCGGGGTCCGGTTTAGGAAATAATTTCGTTGCAAATCTTCGAGTTATCGCCTCACCTAGGGTTGCAAGAATGTGAGAGGAGGATCCAACATGACGCAACAGATCTAAGACACGATTTGAATTGAGTTGGCCAAAATTTCAATGGCTCTTGCGAAAATCTGCAGTTCAGACGGTGTCCATGTAACCAGGCTGAGGAATGCTATTTACAATGATACTAGTTTTTACATATTTGAGACATGGAGATTTGAATATGGTCTTCTCACTTAAATGGCCATTTGCAATCTACTACATGATTCAATAGAGCGATTATGACACAAATGGTCCCTCAATTATGACCTAATGCGCTTCCTAAATTTTAACTCAATGTGCAATGTCCGTGAACTTTTTTTTTTTTTCATTATGGTCCCTCAATTCTTGGTACATATTCAATTTGGTCATTGAATCATATGAAAACGTTCAATATTATCCATCAATTAATTCAAGCTTAATGGACAGTATTGAACATTTTCATTTAGATTAGGACCGAATTGCACATATGCCAAAACCCAAGGACTATATTGAACAAAGTAAAAGTTTAGGGACGATCTTGCATATTAGCTAAAGCTCATGAACCGTTCTAAACAAATTTAAAATGTAGATGACACATTGCACGTTTAGCCAATTTTCAAGATCCATTTTGCTCGTTCACCCCCTAACTTAGCATTTCATGGGTCATTTGACATTACTACATATATATAACCCTTACCTACACACTAAACCACGGTCAATCCCATCTCATTAAAGTAAATATATATATTTTTTTTTTATCGAGAGAAAATTGTCGGACCACGGGAGCCCTAAATTAAACATCCTCACATGATTTTTACTTTGCTAGATTGGTTTTTTTCTTTTTCGGACTATTTAAGATTAGAGCTTCCGAATATTCCTCACTCAATCTATTAAACATGGACATAGATATGAACGATCCTTAACATTATCAATAAATTAGCAGTTGGATCTGATATCAGCAGAACAGTGTAATCTGTGAGAGAAGGAGAAGGGTGGGGTGAACGGCAACACCCAATTCTGAGATTTGGGTGACTTTAGTGGGAACTCGAAGTTGGTGGCGCCACCATTAAAGGTGCATCCACATCCTCCGGTGGTTGACCAGCCCCCCAACATCCACCGTCTACCCCAACTCCAACCAACCATTGACCTACACTTGTCGTTTCCCTAACGGCTTCACCATGGCTCTCTCCGTGCACCGCCGTCGCACCTTGTCACCCCCTCACAAGACATTTCATACGCATCCCCTAATCTTAGACACTTCAGAACGTCGACACACGCGCACCGAGACAGACATCATAGGAGGAAGAAGAAGAAGAACCGGGCTCGTTCATTCGAACTGAGACGACCGCTAGAGGAGTTTCAAGACCCGAGCGATCCAGGACTAGAGTTGCGAGTTCTTGGCAGGGAGGGCAAAGATGAAGGCGTCCAAGAGGCCGATCCAGGCGGTGGCGACGTGGCTCCGCCGCCAGCCGCCGAAGGTGAAGGCCTTCCTCGCCGTCGTCTCCGGCATGGCGGCGCTCGTGTTCCTCCGGATGGTGGTCCACGACCACGACAACCTCTTCGTCGCCGCCGAGGCGGTCCATGCCCTCGGAATCGCCGTCCTCATTTACAAGCTCAGCAAGGAGAAGACCTGTGCAGGTATCGGCGTTGTTTTCCTGGGCGTCTCGCTTTCTCTTTTATCTTGTTTGGGGATCAATTCTTATGTTGACCCGAGGTTTGTATAGACTCTGTTGATGTGAGTTTCGTAGATTGCGTTTTTCCAGATTGAATTTGCTTCTCGAGTGGTGGCGATGCCGTGGCCTTGCTTGTGATTGCGAGTGCTTACAAGCCCAGTTTCTTCCTGTGCGATCATTTCGCAGCAATGATAGGGTAGTTTCAGTAGATGCCTACGGGGGTTGTAAAATTTAAGACACGGAGATGACTCTATTCTATTACTCGGGAGAGAAAGCTTTGAGGTGAATAATATGAGGAAAATATCATTTTTTTTTTTTTTTTGCCTTTTCTTGTATATGTGAGCTATTAGTAGGAGATATCTTGAAAACGTGGAGGCTTCTCAAGATGTCGCAAAAATGGAGGGCAATGGCATAAGATAGTCGATGGCACTAGCTAGTACTGCCACAAGGCTTCTTCATAGTTCAAATAATCGAGGTGACTTGACATAAATAATGAGCCACTCGGCAATTCAACCTCTGAGGCATGACTTTAGACGGAATGTATAGTTGTGAGATTCTGATCATGTGTGTTTCGCCACTAACACTTAAGACACTGATGTGACTTTGACATGTGTGTTGTTGCAGCCTTCAACCGGCAGGAGCATTTGCTTTCTTTTTCGATTATGCATTTAGTATAAAGTAAGAGACATAAAGTTAGCAGAAGAGTGAATACGATACATCATTTTTGCTTTTATCTATGTGAGTGAGTTTAAATCATCACGATTCTTAGTAATTATGTCCTTCCACTAACGAAGTGATCCTGAGAACGTCTTTTCTTTAATAATTGTTCTACACAGCCATGTCAGCTCTTTGATCAACTTTCTATTCTTATGATTATCATATCTTCAGTCTCTGACTACTTTCCTGAATGATGATTCATTTCAGGGTTGTCGCTCAAATCACAGGAACTAACAGCTGTGTTTTTAGCTGTAAGACTTTATTGTAGTGTTGTAATGGAGTATGATATCCATACATTACTCGATTCGGCTACACTAGCCACCACTCTTTGGGTTATCTACATGATCCGCTTCAAGCTGAGATCGAGTTACATGGAGGACAAAGACAATTTTGCTATTTACTATGTTGTGAGTCCTCCATCCACACCCTATTTATGTACATGGAAGCGGAATGACAACAGCTGTTTCTTTAGCTTTGGTTCTCTAGTTTAGATTTTCCCAATCTCTGTTTTGGTTGCCATCAGACTCTTCTGCTGACAAACTGTGGAATAGACATGTCCATCTTTATTGCCAAAAATAATATTAAGATTATGTTTGGATGTGGGTGCCTGTATTCAAATGGACTCAAATGAACAACTGATACCTTGACATACAGAAGCTTCTTTTTTTGGAGTTATTTCTTTGTAATGTGTCCCCAGAAGGCTGAGTTGGTATGGCGATCTGTTAATTTTTTTCTTTTCTGGTAGTCGGGTGGTAGGTATATGCTTTGAATTATCTGACAAGCTGCATCAGTCGATAGTTTGTCTTGTAAGGTCAATGAATTTATTTTTATTGTCTACACGGGCCATAAATAAGGTTAAAGGTACACTGGGCATCAGTTAATAGATTGTTATATAATGGTGCTATGTAATTCATATTGTCTACGGGGACCGCAAATAAGGTTGAAGGTAGATTGGGCAGAATAAACCATATAACTGAACTTCTCATGAATTTTCTACTTATTTTAAGTTTTATTAGCCTGCTAAGTTGTTTGAGCTTCAACTTAACCAAATAGTTATGAATTACTCCCTTTTTGCCTTTTCCAATTTTGTTGATTGTTAAATTGAGCTGGTAATTTTACTCTTTGAGGCATCCAAATCAGAGAATTTGAACGTGGAGTTGTGAGAAGCTGGGCTTTAATTGTATCCGTTGAAAGTTTATTTGTTAATGGTGTACTTACATTCTGTTGTGCTTTCCCCTTTCGGATTTAATGCAGGTGATTCCATGTGCTGTGCTATCTCTAGTGATTCACCCCTCGACACATCATCATATCATTAACAGGATTTGCTGGGCCTTTTGTGTTTATCTTGAAGCTGTTTCAGTGCTACCCCAGCTCCGTGTCATGCAGAATACAAAGGTACTGCAATGGCCAAATCTTGTAACGGTGATATGCGTGGAAAACATCTTTGTCAATTGAAACCGGTTGTAAATGGATGTACTCTACTCTTTATCTGCTGATCAATTGCACTTCTGGAGATAGATTGATGCCTGAAGCCCCTTCATTGAGTTGATATCTTCATTATGCATGTTTAAGTAGCAATTTTGCAACCCTTTTGTAGTTCTTTCCAAAATATTTGAATGTTCGCTTTTCTTTTTCTTTTGCCACTCGCTCCTTTACTCTGAACCTTTGGCTATTTATTTTATGTATTCATGTCAGCCAGGTCTGAGATTGCTAATTTGTGAACTACTATTTCTATCCGTCTGCTCTTTGCCCTGCAAAGTTGGTGCTCTGCAATCATTCCAGCGCATACACATCATGTCTAGTGTATTGGCTTTATATTAGGCTGAGAGGTGATTCCCATGGGTTTTTTGCAGCATGGCTTTCTTAAATGTTGTCTCTTGCTGATGGACAAGTGCGCCGGTTCTCTGTTTAGATTAGCTTTGGCATTATCTTAAAAGATTGTGTTTCTTCTGATGCTGCTTATTCTCTCTTAAGATGGCGTTCTTTCTTCTAGGACAGGGTTATCACTAATGGCTGAATTTGCTCTGCTCTTGGCCAAATCCACTGTCAAGTTCCTGAATTCCAGTCTGTATTTGATTTACATGAATTAAATAGCTGAAACTAGAGAAAAATAGCAGAAAGAGAATGTGCACATGTTTGTAAGGCTGGATAGGTGGTTTCTAATTTTGGACATAATAAATTAACGTGGTAAAGGTAGAGCAGCTAATGATGAAAAGACATCACTCTGTCATTAAGGACAAGAGGGTTAGTGTCACAAGATGAGGTGTACATTTTCTCCTTTTATATCTGGTATTAAGTGGTACCCTTAAAATAGAAATAGCTGAGTCGCTCATTAATTATTGAGACTTCATTTCTTTTTGGCATTTGTGTTTTTCCAGATTGTTGAGCCATTTACAGCGCATTATGTTTTTGCACTGGGAGTTGCGAGGTTTTTGAGCTGTGCCCATTGGGTACTCCAGGTCTGTTTTCCTTTGCTTGTCTTTTCGTTATACATGATGCCATTTGTAGGAGATGTATGGAACTTTGTATAGATGCTTCGCTTAGGTGGATTGCACCTGTTAGCTCTGATGGACATGCTTGTGTTCTTCACTGGGATCTGTAAAATTTTGCTAGATTTCAGCACTTTTAATGCTTTTCCATCAAAAGTTATGAGTTCGTTCTCTATCTTATCATCTAGTATTTACTTAAATTGTTTGTTTGCATGAATTCGTCTTTTTCAGTGTCATCATGACATATTTTGTCTGCATAATTGAGCATGTGCCATCTGGTTGTTTCTTTTTCTTTGTTTCTTTTAGTGTTTTGGGTGGGTTTGGGGTATTGCCAGTTAAAATTACCTTCTGGGGCATTGCTCTAATTTACATTTCATGCTTTGCATTCTAGTGGAAGTGGATATAGTATTTTCTGTTGCTAATGTGCCAAGAAATGAGTATTTAAGAATTTGGGTCAGTTCTGTTATTATTATTATTATTATTATTATTCTTTATTGCTTTTATAAGTAAGAGTATTGCCAGATTCCATTCAGCATATGGTTTGTTTATAACGTTATCCTGTGTCACTACCCTCTTCTTCACAATTTACTACAAGATGGTCAGATTAGAGAAACGGCATTTTAATAAAGGGAACATATCCATTGATGTTTGTTTCCTTATTGTGACTTCCCTGACATCCTCCAGTGTTGTCATTATTTGATGAAGTGGTGGCATGCACAAGTAGGATTTTGTACAGGTGTGGCAATGTCGCTTACCTTGTCTCGTACAGGTACTGGACACTAGAGGAGGCTTACTGACAGCACTGGGATACGGACTGTGGCCTTCCATGGTCCTCTTGTCTGAAATAGTCCAGACTTTCATTCTTGCTGATTTTTGCTACTACTACGTCAAAAGGTAGTCAATGGATTGCTAGATTTTTGCTTCAGACAACTTATTGAACCTCCATGATATGCAATCTGAAAATCGATTCTTTGTTACAGTGTCTTTGGTGGACAACTCGTTCTACGTCTCCCCTCCGGAGTGGTGTGAACGATGTTAAAAATATACAGGAAGAATTCAGGGACCATTTTAGACTTATCCATCAAAAGATGGTAGCTACTCTTGTCTAGTTCCTTTTGTGCCTCCTCCTGTCCGACCATTATAGATTTTTCTTTTTTCTATCTGGTGGATGTTGAGTTGAGGATGCATTACCATCTGGTACGTAAAATTTTCCGTAGAAAACTTGTGCAGATTGGCTTCCTGATGTTGGCATTTGATATTTGTTTTTGATGTTGCCGACTGTGTAGATGTCCTCATAACTTAATGTACAGCTTAGAGGCTGTTCTTAGTCCATGTGTTCCGGAGCTTATCTGATCTCATGCCTAAAATTATCATCAGATATGTCAGAACTTTTTGCGATGTAATTATACTACGAGTTTCACACAGCTTTCCCACAATAGTCCCAGTGCATTTTGCTCGGAGATTCTATCGGTTTGTAAAAGGACTTGGATTAGCCAATCCCTCGTGATGATTGGATCTGGAAAATCCTTGTTAGTTTGGAACGGGGATTGATTCGGAACTTTGGGTTTTTGGTGGAATGGCAGTTGTGAACCTGTCTCAACGGCTGAACCTTTGGTCTTTTTCTGTTTGTCAATAACTTGTAGGTTCAGAGATTGAAGCTATTATTCGCTTTGTTATATTCTACTGCCTTACAGTGTTATACTTATAGGGTAATACATAAAGAAATCCTAGCAAACAAAATAGGAAACAAAGCCTACATAGGAGAGCCCAACGATTTGTGGGATTTAAACTGAATAAAAAAATCTCCTAAATAGCCAAGACTCTATTCCTAACAATCAGTTAATTTTCCTACATATTTACGGCCAAATTTTTTTGGCTATTTACAGTTTAACACTACCCCTCAAGCTAGTGAATGGATATCTCCCATTTCCAGCTTAGCAACTAGCTCGTGCAAATTTTCACCATTGAGACCTTTGGTCAAGACATCTGTCACTTCTTGTTCTGACAGGACATAAAACAAACAAATTAGTCCTTCAAATTTATCCTTGATGAATTGCCTATAAATCTCAATATGCTTTGTTCTATCATGTTGCAAAGGATTATGAACAATATTAATTGTAGATTCATTGTCATAATGTAGCTTCATAGGAATCTTCCACTCAACCTTCAAGTCATCAAGAATGATCTCGAGCCACAATAGCTCACATATTCCTTGAATTGCTACCTTGAACTTAGATTCCGCATTAGATCTTGCCACCACATTCTTTTTTTACTTCTCCAAGTTTCCTTTAAGGAAGGTACAATAACAGGTTGTAACCTCCTATCAACCATGGATCTAGCATAATCCATATTTGCATAAGCTTGAGATTGGGACTCTTTTTGAATAGTACTCCCTTTCTTAGGCTCCCTTTCAAGTTGTGTATGACTTGATGAGCAGTCTATAAATGCGACTCCTTTGGATAATCAAGCTTACTACATAGTAGATATCTGGTTGGTATAAGCAAGGTAGACGACTAGAAGGAATTGGCGGAGAAATTTTATGTTATATATGGTAATATTTCTAATATCCAAATTCGATCCAAACTTTCTCACCAATCCCCGATACATTTCTCGCCACTATTGCCTCCGTTTTGCTTCCGCTAGTCTTTGGTTTGGCTCAATTGGAGTAGCTATTGGTTTGCAATCAAGCTTCCCGATTCCTTCCAAAAAATTTGTCACATACTTTCGTTGTGGAGTAAAGATCCTTTACTTTGAGTACGAAACCTCAATTCCCAAAATACCGTTACTTTCCTAAATCATTTATTTCAAACTTCTTAATCAATCACTATTTTAGCCATTGTTTTTCTCTTTCATCATTACCCATGACTTTTATGTCATCAATATACACCAACAATGTTGTAAACCCCTATGTATCCGGGTGTTTTATGAATAGTGTATGATCTCTTTAGCTTTGTTTATACCCAAATGCCTTCATAACTCTAGCAAATCGTCCAAACCAAGCTCTAGGTGACTACTTGAGCCTGTGTAGTGTTGTCTTTAGTCTACAAAACTTTTCTGTTGTTTCCTTTCCTTTAAAACTAGGTGGATGTTCATGTAGATTTCCTCTTCAAAATCTCCGTGTAAAAATGCATTCTTTACATGATATTGTTGAAATTCCCAATCAAAATGAGCAGTTAAAGACATTAAAATTTTTACGGTGTTTATTTTAGCCATTGGTGCAATGTTTCTTGGTAATCGACTCCATATGTTTGGGTGTAATCCTTTACAATCAAACTTGCTTTGTAACTCTGCAGAGAAACATCTGCCTTGTACTTCATAGTGAATACCCACTTGTAACCAACTAGATTTTTCTTTTTGCCTGTCAACATTTGCCACATTTTTTTCAAGTGCCTTCATCTCTTTTTTCATGGCATTCCTCTATTCCACTTTGGACAATGCTTCATGCAAAGTGTTAGGGATATCAATAGTGTTTAGACTCACAATAAAGTTTCGATATGGTGATGATAATCTATTAAGGAACACATAATTTGATAGTGAATAAAATGGTTTCTTGGTACATTCTCTAGTCCGTTTTCTAACAATGTATCACTAAGTTGTTCATTCACAGGAGGTCCATGACTTACCATGCTCTCATGGGTAGTACACGGAGTGGCATTTTGGACTTGCTCTTGTATTGGAATGATTTGTCCTCCTTGAATACACCTAAGAAAATCTCATATAACTATGAATACGAGTTGGATTAGAGGGAATAGGATCAAAAGCGGGTTAGTGTGTGTGAGATTGTGGTGGACAAGAGATAGGATTCGAGGTAAGTTCATGAGTCCTATAGTGGACGTTCATTTTATTTTGGGCTTGGTCATATTCCTCTTCACTAATGGCTTTTGGATCAACCTCTGGATCCCTTTTTGGTAGTTTTCAATTTAACTTATGTCAAGTTAAATGGCACTAATTATCCATCATGGTCTAAAGCTATTGAGGCCTATTTTATTGCCACCAAGCAATTTGACTATCTTACGTCTACGGTATCGTTTGACAAGGATAAAGCTGCCGATTGCATTATAGGAGACGCCATGATTTTAGACCCTTTTATGGAATAGCATGGACCCTAAGGTCAGTCCTCACTTTATTCAATGTGATTCTGCTAAGGCAATTTGAAAGAAATGGGCGTTGCTCTATTCTAGACAGAATAATATGACGCGGGTATGTGACACGTTGGAAGCATTATTTGATATTCAATGATGAGATCAATCTTTATCCGATCATTATGCTCGGTTAACGACCCTTTGCCAGCGACCGGATATTTATCTTCCTACCTCGAATGATATAAATGTTTTGGCTAAACACCAAGAGGATATGCGGGTGATATATATCTCAAGTCATTGGGGTATGGGTATTCATCTCTTTGCTAATGTATTACATCGAGCTCTCTTCCTATAGTGGATGAAGTCTTCTCTCAAGCTCTCCGTTCTATAGTCACTGAGAAAATTTCATTCATGTCGACTTTGGAGATGAGCACTATGCTTTCCCATGGTCCTAGTGGACGTGACGGTCGAGGTTGAGGTTGCCGAGGTCGTGGACGTGGACGTGGTTTTATTCATATGGAGTGATGGAGGGGTTAGTACTCATGGTGCCATTAGTATTGAAGGTAGTTCATCTTGTTTATTTTTTGCTGCGTCCGATTCCTGGATCATAGACGTTGGAGTTACCAATCACATGACTAGTAACTTTACTCTACTGTTTTCATTTCATTCTATGTCTCATTTATCCTCAAACTTTGTCACATTAGCGAATGGCTCCCAATCTCAAGTTACTGGTACAAGAATTGTTCATTTGCGTCACTCTATTTCTTTATCATTTGTTCTTCGTCTACCCAAATTTCCCTATAATTTGATTTTTGTTAGCTCGTTAACTAAAGAATTGAGTTGTTTTGTAACCTATTCCGCTTCTCGTTGTGTCTTTCAGATCCGAGGACTAGATAGATGATTGGTGGGAGATATGAAACAAATGGTCTATACTATCTTAACAAGAAGGTGTTAGCTGTTAGCAGTTGCGAAGCGTACATCCATTGATTGTAGATTGGATACATTGTCGTGGTGGTTACTCGCCACCAAGCATACTTTAGCATCCATTTCCCGAGTGTAAGTTTGTGAGTCCATTTTAGTGTGAAGCTTGCTAGTTTAGTAAACATCATAGAGCCTCTTTTCCTTCTTGAATTTAGAGTCGTGTGTCTAGTCCATTTGAGCTGGTTCATTTAGATGTTTGGGGTCCATGTCGTGTGTCCGATGTCTCTAAATTCAGATATTTTGTTATATTCATGGATGATTTTTCCCGAATGACTTGGTTATTCTTAATAAAAAAATCACACGTAGATTTTTCATTGCTTCCGCCTATTCGATTTTGAAGTGTCCTCTATCAAATATCCATGGTCCGATAATGCTAGAGAATATTTTGCAACAACTTCTAGTTTTCAACCATTTCTTGATTCTCATGATATTATTCATCAGACTTCATGTTCATACACTCTATGACAGAATGACATTGCCGAACATAAAAATCTTCATCTTCTTGATGTTGCCCCGTTGCCTTATGTTTCACATGAACCTACCTAAACATTTTTTGGGACATGTTATTCTTACAGCGTGTTATTTAATTAACAAACTTCCAACTTCTGTTCTTTAGCCGGAGACACCGTTCTTTATTTTACATCCAAATTGTCCTTTATTTTCCTTACCTCTTCGAGTCTTTGAGTGTGTCTTTTTGTACATTTTCACTTCATGTCATGACGAACTGGATCCTCATGCTGAAAAATGAATCTTTGTGAGGTACTCTCGGACTCAGACATGATATAAATGTTACAATCATAATCACTATTGTATGTATGTGTCCATAGATGTGACATTCTTTGAAGACCAATAATATTTTACTCCTCCGATGGTTCCCGTGATGCCCGATGATGTGATGGTTGTGTTATATAGATGCTTGCACTTCTAATTACTTCACTTCCTCCAACTACATCCACATGATTTCAATTTGTTGAACGCATCTATCATCAGTGCAGTACAGTTTTACAGTCTTCACCAGTACTTAATTCATTTGTTTCCCCATCCATTACAGCACCAACATTTGATCTTGATCCGCCCATTGCTTCTAGAAAAGGCACACGTTCTTGTGTTGATCGCCTAGGTGATCGTTATGCTAAATATTCTGGTCTTTCTAATTGCGTTCGTACTTGTCATCCTATTTCTAATTCTTTTTCATATGATCATTTGTCTCCTACTTTCTCTACTTTTATCTCGTCGTCTTTGGTTTCCATGCCTAGCAGTGTTGCTTAGGCTCTTGCTCATTCGAGATGGTGATGTGCCACAAAGGATGAAATACAAGCACTAATTGAGAATTAAACTTAGCGACTTACTTCTTTACCTACAAGTAAGAAACATGCTGGTTGTCGTTGGATTTTTACTATTAAAGTTCATTTGAATGGTACTCTTGATCGATTGAAAAGACAGTTGGTCACGAAGGAATATACTCAAACTTATGGTGTTAACTATGATGACACCTTCTTCCGAGTAGCCAAAATTCCATCTATGCATGTATTTGTTTTATTAGTTGCGTGATTTGGCTTGTTTCTTCATCGCTTGGATGTGAAAAATGCCTTTTTACATGGTGATCTAGCCGAGGAGATTTGCATGGAGCAACCACCTAGGTTTGTTGCTTTGGGGGAGAATATGGTATGTCGTTTGCATGAGGCTTTATATTGACTTAAACAATTTTCTCGTGATTGGTTTGGTAGATTTAATGATGTTATTCTCAAATTTGGACTAAAGTGGTGTAAGGTAGACCATTCGGTTTTCAACTCTGTCTTTTTAACTAGTTCTATTCTTCTAGTGGTATATGTGGATGACATCATCATTACTAGCAATGATTTGGATGGCATACATAAACTCAAGCAATTTCTACATATTTAGAATTCAATACTAAAGATTTAGGTTGTCTTTGATACTTTCTTGGTATTAAGGTAGCCTGCTCACATGCCAGTATCACTTTATCACAATGAAAGTATGTACTTGACATTCTTGGTGAGGTTGGATTTCTCGGAGTAAAGCCAATCAATACCCCTATAGATCCCAAGGTAAAACTTGATGCAAAACGTGAAAAATTACTGCATGATCCAAGAAAATATCATAGATCGATTGGTAAGTTAAACTCTATTACCGTCATAAGAACCGATAAATCATTTGCTATTAGCGTAGTAAGCAAGTTCATGAGTTCTCCTCATATTACTCATTGGGATGCTATATTTTAAATCATCAAATATTTGAAGGGAGCGCTAGGTAAATGATTATCGTATAAGAATTATGGTCATCTAAATATTACAAGCTTCCTTGATGCTGATTGGGTTGGATATCCTATGGATAGGAGATACAATTCAGGCTATTATGTATTTCTTGGAGGTAATTTAGTTGCATGGAAGAGCAAGAAACAATATGTAGTTTCTCGATCAAGCGTTGAAGCTGAATATTGGGCTATGGCACATGTGACCAGTGAATTACTATGGATGAGGATGCTATTTGTAGATATTGGATCACCGCCAAATCCATCAGTGCTAAATTGTGCTAATCATTTAGTTATGCATATTGCATCCAACCCTTTTTTCCATGAACGAATTAAGCACATAGAGGTTGATTGTCATTTTGTCCGAGGAAAAATTCTCAAAGAGGAGATTATTCTTCCATAGACAAAGACGGATGATCAACTTGCAAACATTTTTACTAAGTATCTATGGGGAAATAGAGTGAGCTGCTCATGTAACAAGTTGGAGTTATTTGATATCTACATCCCAACTTGAGGGGGGTGTTGGAAAGTATTGGTTAGAGATAAGGGTAGAATAGTAATAAGGTTTAGGTTCATTTGTATGTGTGTATGTGTAACCCTATTCTAATAATCTATTAAGGGAAACATAATTTGACAATATATAAATTGATTTCTTGATGCTCTCTAGTCCCTTTTCTAACAACAATAGGTAGATCAAAATCAGTCTTAGATGTATCACTAAACTGTTCATTCACAGGAGGTTCAAGACTTAATGTGCTCTCATTTGTAGTAGCTAGAGTGGTATTTCAGATTTGCTCTTATGTTGGAACAGTTGTCCTCCTTGAATACACCCGAGAAAATATCATAGAATCATGAATACGAGTTGGACTAGTGGAAATAGGAAAGGAAGCGGGTTGTTGTGTGTAAGATTGTGGAGGACAGGAAATAGGATTTAAGGTAGGTTCATGAGCTACAATGGATGAGTTGGGATTGATAGGGACATTGGACAATAATTCCAAGTTATCAACAACACCAAGGCCCTTATCTTATATGGGTGAAATCTCTCTATGAAGATGAGGTTTTGAAAAATATGGTTTGTTTTCAACACAAGCGACATCTATGGAAAGAGAGAATTTTTTGGAAGGGGTATGGTAACATTTATGGCCCTTTTATGCTTGTGAGTAACCAAGAAACACATTTGATTGAGCAAGGATCTAAGTTTTTTCGTTGATCATAATGAATGTGGAAAAAGGAAGTACAACCAAAGACTCGCGGTGTAAGGCCATTAGATATGCGAAATTGATAGAAATCGAGAAAGAACTTCCATAGGGGTCTTGTGGTCTAAAGTACGTGAGGGTAGTCTATTGATCATGTATGTACCTATAAGAATAGCTTCCCCCCGATATGTTTTAGGAACCTACCCGTGAAACAACAAGGCACGAGTTGTGTCAAAGAGATGGCCATTTTTTCTTTCAGCAATTTCTTTTTGTTGTGATGTATTCATACAAGATGATTCACGGATAATGCTTTATTTTGAAAATAGGGGACAATACTTGATTAAAGTAATCTCTAGTGTTATCAGATCGAAAGACCTTGATCTTGACCCAAAGTGAGTTTGAATCATAGAATGAAAGGAAAGAATAATGCTACTCACATTAGATTTATGTTTGAGTAAGAAAGTCTAAGTGACCCTATAGCAATTATCAATTAGATTGATAAACCAACGAGCTCCAAAGATGTTTGGAACCGTAGAAGGTCCCTAAATGTCACTATGGATCAAATAAAAATGATTAAAATTATGACATCGCTAATAGGAAATGGTACACTGTTATGCTTGGTTAACTTGCAAGCACTACAATGGAGATTTTTAATATTCAAATCTTTAAACAAAGATTGAAACATAATATTCAAGATTTGAAAGGACGGATGCCCAAAACAAAAATGATGAAGCCAAGTAGCTTCTTTATTTGAAGTACTAAGAAACAATGAAAACAAATTATTCATAATTCTTCTTGCGATGAGAGGTGTCTAAAGGTAGTACAACACTTTATTCCTTAGCAAGGCCAATCCTCCTCTTTGAGCCCCGATCTTGGAAAACACAATAAGATGGGTAAAAAATAGCTTGACAACAAAGATCGTTTGTGAGTTTTTGTATATAGATAAGATTGACAAACGGTTCAAGGGCATAAAAGACATATTTAAGAACAAGATTAGATGTGATAGAGACATCTCCAACTCTATAATAGTAACAAGAGACCCATTTGCTACAATAATCTTCCTAGTGCTAGGACAAGGTGTGTAGGTTTTGAAATATGATGAGGTGTGAGTCATATGATCAGTAGCCTCTAAATCAATACCAAGAATTACTTGAGAGTGTGAGTGAGCATGCACCGGAGGATTTATTAATAGATCCTAACAAACTTCTTGTTTGCTCAATTTCTTTAGTATTGAAGGTTGCCTTCTCCTCAACTTCTATGTAATCGATTGCTCGAGTTAGGTGGACACGGGGACTTGGATGTGTTACCTGTTTCACCCACTATCGGCCTAAAGTAGATGGTTTGTCATTCAATTTTCAACATTTCTCCTTTGTACGTCTCGACTTGTTGCAATAGGCACGACACAAGTTGTCTCAGTTGTCATTCCTTGGCATGTCACTTTTTTCATCAACCTTTCTCGATTGTCAAGGCTGACCCTTCTACTGCTTGTGGTTTGAGAATGAAGGATCTACGACTTTCTTATACTCGGATCAAAGAAATTATTTCCTCCAATGATGGCACTTCCTCCTTGCCAAGTATTTGAATTCTGACTTGGTCAAATTCAAAATTAAGCCTAGCTAAGAAATCGTAAACTCTATCCTTTTCAATAAAATTCTTCAGAATGGCCGCGTTTTCTGGACACCGCATCTAGAATATTCGATAATAATTGATTTCTTGCCATAAGTTATGCAGAGAATTAGCATACTCAGTAATAGTCTTAACTCATTGCTTTGTCCCATTGATTTTCACCTTAATTTCATGCACTTGGGCCACATCATGAGCCTTTTAGTACGTCCGTTGGATGGAATCCCATATCTCCTTTACTTTTGGTAGAAAAATACATGTATTACTTATGGCTCGTTCCATGGAATTCCATAGCCATGACATGATCATGGAATCAGTCTCATCCTACACATAGAAATCAAGATCTCCTTGCTTGGGTCCTGTCCCAAGTATATGGATGATTTCTCCTTTGCCCTTTAGGTACGTCTTAACAAATTGTGATCACTTGAGACAATTTTTTTCATTCAATTTATAGGTTGGCTTGTTGTTCAGGACATCACCTGTTATGTGTGTAGAGGCAACGTCCTCGGATTGGTTCATGTAGGAGAGGTAGAAGCTGTGGCTTTAGGTGTGGTTTGGGGTGTGGTCATTATGGAAAAAGAAAGTTATGAAGAAAACAAGAGCAATAATGCAGCTAAGAAGATTGCGTATAGAAAAAAAAATTCATGGAGAATAATAAATAGCAATGAAGGTTGAAAAACGTAGCAATGAAGGATGCAATTTGAAATTTATAAATTTAGCCTAGGATTCTCAAACTGTGAGAGATTTCAATGAAGAGAAATTCTTATTCTCATTCATATATTTTGCTTTTTGACAGTGTTATCTTTATAGCTAATACATAGAGAAATCCTAGCAAACAAAATAGGAAACAAAGCTTAAATATGAGAGCAATTACAATCCCCTGATTTGTGGGCTGATTAGAATAAAAAATCTCATAAATAGGAAAAAACCTGCTCCTAACAATCAATTAATTTCCCTACGTATTTACAACTAGAAAATCTGGCTATTTATAGCTCAACAATTAAATTGTTCATATAAAAGTCGATATGAATCTTTACTAAAAAGCTCTCCCCACTACTCGAAGAGAGCGAAACTAGCAATGCTAGTTTCTACAAACTGCAGATTTCTTCCTCGAGTGAGATCAAAACTTAATTTGGAACTGTAAAGAGCTTGTTTCCTTCCTTAATCAGAGCTTCGACATCCCAAGGCATCATCTGGCACTAACTATGAACTTTGATTTAATATTATATTATAGTATTTATAATAGATACATACGGCGCATGTGGAAGCTTAATATATAAACAAGCAACGGCCATACAATCACAAGAGCATGCATAAAAAGAAATGGCAGGCACGCCTAGTAAGGTATGGCCTTAATAGAGTTCACTACGTGTAGAGCATTCAATAAATAGCGCACATAATCATATAGGGCAAAAACATTTAATTATATAAAAATATAGGTACCGGTTAGTTACATTATATTCTTTAAACAAACAAAACAAATACACTGGGAGGATTTAACGGGTACATCTACTCCGGAGTATTGTCCACCGTCTCCTTCGACATGCTCCAAGTTCATCACTTCATTTGTGGCCAGAAGAACCTAACTATATGAAAAAGGGTTTAGCAACAAGGGATGAACGAATGCTCAGCAAGTAAAGCATCTAACCTACCAACTAAACTACCTATCTATCACCAAACCAAGCGAGACTTGACACCAACCACAATCCATCAATCATAAGCATGAATGTGACTCGACTATGTCACCACACATCTATGTAGCACGGACACGCTCAAAAAAACATTTTCCCTGTGTCGGACACCGATACGTGTCCGATACGTACAGACACAGTCAGACACGCGGTCAACACGTATCCAAAATTTTCTACACGCAGTCAACAAATGGGACACGCTGGATTCGCGTGTCCCAAGGATAATTTGAGAAAATCTTGTACTTTGAAACTAAAATCTGGGCCCCTAACCCATGGCTTCCTAATGGCTCATCAATCCCATCCAGATCAGGATATTGCTCAAAGCACAGAACCGCTCATTTATAGAATGCTTTCCCTCTCTCTCACAAGTTAGTATCCGATGTGGGAGACGAAGTAACATGATTTGCTCTATTTTCCGTTTCCTTTCGGACTCAAAAAATTGACCACGTCTCGCCGCTCTTATGATTGGAATATTTTCCGATGTCTTTGCTCGTCTCATGTTTCGAAGACACGCTTCCGGAAAAAGTACACTCGAAGTGTCATAACTTGTGTACGGCGTTCACTTAAGTGTCATGACTTTCAAAACGTTCATAAGTGTCATAACTTTCAAAATTGTTCACTTGAGTCTACGTCGAGCAAAATCGTTCACTTGAGTGTTACGGTAACTTTTTTGGCGTGCTACAGTAACTTTTCACGCGTGCCACGTCAGCTTTCCGGCGTGCTAAAGTAATTTTTCCAAAGTGCCACGTTAACTTTCCAGCTGCCACGTCAGCTTTCCCGGTGTCCACATTGGCATGACACTCAAATGAACGATTTTTGAAAGTTATGGCACTTAAGTGAACGTTTTGAAACTTATGGCACTTAAGTGAACACCATACAAAAGTTATAACACTTCTAGTGTACTTTTCCCCATGCTTCCATTAGACATACTCTTGCTTAACTTGCATGAAAAATAAAGGCTTCCATCATGTGTGAACCAACTTCTTCTGTCCCTCATTGTAACACTTTCATTCATTGGCATGGATATGGTTGGCTTGTGTCTATGAACGAGAAGCAGAACAAAAAACCCACACACGGGCCATTTTCCCTAGAAACTCTCTCTTCACTTCCACGGAAGATTTCGTCCCCAAAGATGGCAGGCACATGGTATTTTTAGTGTAAATTTATTCTATGGCTCTTTTTTAAAATTTATTTATTTGTGGAATGATAAAAATGATAATTTATCATGTATATATATAAATTATATTTAATATATAACGTATCCTAGCGTATTGAAATTCTCTATTTTTCCAGAAATCACGTGTCGGCGTATTGTGTCGTGTTGTGTCCCGTGTCGTGTCGGTGCTACATAGCCACACATTATGCAATACGACTCGCACACGCATGAGCTTGCATTTGACTCATATGTTTACCCTTTTAGTTTCCACTTCAGAATCGATTACCATGGCATATAAGCCATGGTTATTTGAGGAACACATGCCTCAATTTATCTCCGAAGGACACAGGCCTTAATTATAAGGGATAAACATCTTAACTTTCTGTCCATGGGACACCGGTCATGGGAATCATGAGTGACACGTCTCAATTCTTCCCAACTCGAGGGCTTTTGAGGGACACAGACCCGGGCATTCCATTCCAACGGGACACAAGTCGTGAACTTTTCGATTTCCACTCTGGCTCTCATGGGATATTATCCGGACATAGGCGGATATTATATTGTTCTCGTCGAGACACAGGCCGACGGGATCTTGGTTCTTTAGTCAGATTCATATATAACTCAGCCACCAATCCATCAAGCTTACACGCACCAACCGAATTAAGACTCATCTAGCAATGCAATCTAGTGTGTGCATGCTTCGATACTTAACATGCAATGCATATGACATAACGACTGGACCAACCTAGGACACAAAACACATGTTCTTAGTCTATTCAAGCAAGCGGAACCCAATGTGACACACGTACCACACGGCCACAAGGCCGAATCCACCTATGCCAAACCATCCCCGAATTCGCACTATCACAACAACAATCAAGACAATCAGCGCATACTATTTGACTATCCAAAGCCACACGAACATAACTTGGTAAGCAAAACCCACATGCAAGGCAAATCTCCTAACCATGCAACCTGAACATCCCATCGGTGCACCCAGAAATAGACAGCATTGTCGCGCCCAATCAAGCGACAAATAGCTTGCCTAGTAGGAAGGGTAGAGGCTTCGCTTGCCTTTAGCCCTTTGCTCGAGAAAACGGAGCTCGAATCATTGTCCAAACACCTGAAGCCACATATCTTCCTTCCTTGTACGGCCGAACCACCCCCGTGCTGTCCAACTTCAATTTGAGTAGTTTTGTCTCCAATCCAAACGATCGGACTATGGAATCGGCTTACCCAAGACCTGTGGATACTACAGTAAGTGACGGATCGTCCAAATAAGCCTATCTTCCCCGATATGCAACCCAATCTCTTCATCAACAAACCCATTTCTAAAATCGGCATTCTGCACTAAAACAAACGATGAATGGGTAGAATAGGGACAAGAATAGATGATCACTTGCCTTGAGGTCGCTCAAGAAGAAAATGAGAGTTGAATTGGCACAAGAACAAGCATGGGCTGCCATTCTTCCTCTTTGGCGTGCCCGGCCGAATGGTTGAGGGGGCATGCGGGCGAGGCTTCAAGCGATAATGGAGGGGCTGAGGTCGTGGCTGAGCTCAAGGGATCGCTATAGTCGAGCCTGTAAGGTCGTCGGGTGAACGCGGAGCGAGCGAGGAGGTCATGCGCAAGAGGGAAGCCGAGAGAGAAAAGGAAGGGAGGGGAGGGCTTTTCACGAAAAATAGAAGGGGAAGAATGAGTGAGGACAGAGAAGATTGAGGCTTTTATAGGAGGGGCAGGTCGGTTGGGGTGGGGCTATCCACGAGACTTCACGGCTTATATCGTGAACCGGCTCTGGGGCTCACTACTCCTTTGAAGATCCAAGACGATATCTGACAATTAACGGCCCATCAAATCTAAGTTTAGCACGCCCGTCCTTCATATTTACGTCTAAAGATCGATTGTGCCCGCTAGTAAAATGGTCATCTCAATCTGTAATCCACACATGAACCAACTCGAGACCAAAAGTATGCGTTAGGAGATCTTGTCCTTTCGTTCGACAATTACCTCACCCATCACTTCATTTCATCCATGAGCTATTGCGCTGTTGATTTGATACCTCAAAACTCAATTGTCACTAATTCACATATATAATTGGCTATTCCGCTTAATAATCCAACTAGCGGAAATTCCGATATTCATAGAGACTACCTCTATCAGTCACAAGCCTCCTTCCGAAATTAGGACAAACCTATCCGAGATCATAGTTCTTTCCATTCTTTGAGCACCGCTGCAAAAGCGGTCTCACCATGTATAATATGCTTAACCTTAGGTGGCAAAAGGGGACTTACACTTCGACTGATGGGATAAATTGAAGGTGAAGAACAAACACTCACGAAGGAGGAAGAGACGATAAAATTTTCTTTGTGTGTCACCTTGGAGTCACTCATACAAAATCTCGTTACAAGACGTGCCTATTTATAGGCTTAATACACGACTCTTGATCTACTCTAGAAATATGAATAGACGCGATGTATATACATGGCACTAACTACACATCGAAATACGAATAGACTCTGATAAACTCACCTAATAATGACCCTTGAAAACTATACTACAATAAAGACAAGTCTTGGTTGCATGCACTAGTTTGTGCATCCATCTTGGGAGTCGGACGGTCATTGGCAACCGATCGACAACTCGTTCATTGAATCAACAGCTTCTTTATTGAATTGACAACTCGGTACTTGATCGATAGTCGCGAGATCGGCGTCATTTATGAATTTTTTTTCTAACACCAACCAGCCTAGGGCTCTAGACTTGACTGCTAGGTTCGTTCAGGCAGACCACGAGGAAGTTATTACCTCCAAATCATCTATACCCGAGTACAAGAACCGTCTTTGATTGGTTTAGAGGCTTGAATCTGAAATGTTAATGCGAAAGCTAGCTCAGGTAAATGACTATGCAAGAAGACTTGGTGTTGCCGGGTGACATCCCAAGTATTAACATCTCCCAACTACCAGATCTTTCTGCCACCTTTCTTTATTCGTTCACGCGGGGTGCAGAATTGCGTTACAACTCAGCTTCAGATTAAAGAACTTGCAGGGTACAATCTCTACTTCTCTTGTGAATTTTTTTTGGGGGCTCTGTCAACGCGTACCCTTGAATACCACGAGCTGCTTTTGCTTTGGACCAGGACATATCCATATCTATCAATCCACCAACTAAGCGATAAAGGCAATGCAACTTGTCAAAAAGAGTTTCGGCACGTCCGGATGATTCCAGAGCACATCTGCTTTTTCTATCTTTTTTTCTCTCCGCCAAATGTACCGGCACGCGTCTAGTGCCATCAGCAAAGTGTACCAGTTGAAATTTTCATTCTCTTGGTTCGTTCCCTCATGCGCCAAATATCCCCGTCCTCGCATAAAACCGACCAAGAAATTACAGTCATCGACTCGATTTAGGACTCCCTATATAAAGAGACTCGTTGGCTCTCGATGTGTTGCAGAATCCCACAAGAGACGAGAAAACATCCTTAACACACCCCTCCATTGATCCCAATCATTCAAGCAGTCATGTCTCTGTCCAAGGTTTTAGCTTGTTTGCTCCTTTCCCTCCTCGTTCTCCATCAGCTTGTTGAAGCTGCTGATGCTACGGTAATTGAAATCTCTCTCTCTCTCAACGCGTGTACATTGATGGTGAATTCTTCTAGTCTTTTATGTCACCAATTAATCTCGACCTGCATATGTTGTGAGCAGGAGGAGAGCTCTGAATCCGTGGAAAGTTCTGCCGCCAAAAAAGTAGGTAAATATCTCAATTTAAACCGGTGCTCTTCGACATATTGCTATTAGTTGCGCGCAACAAAAGTATTATTCCTTCCCCCGGAGAGATCGATGAGATGGAGTCCAAGTCCCTTGCCCGTTAACATATTTATTAGACCCACTTAAAAGCTCAAGCCATTGAATTATGGCCAAGATGGATATAGTAATTGCTTCATACCACATCAAATCCCTAATATAAGATTTCTATAACACAAATCAGACGTGCATTTTAACAATTGATTTCCCAAGAGTTTAAATTAACAACGTTCTCATTGGACATGGCTTTTTATTTTTGCATTGTTACTGGTCCATATTACTACCCATGAGCTCTTCCTTCTTCAGATTGTGGAGCGGCTTGCGCCGCCAGGTGCCAGTTAGCATCAAGGCAGAAAATTTGCAAGAGGGCATGCGGGACCTGCTGCACCCGCTGCAATTGTGTGCCGCCGGGGACCGCCGGCAACCGGGACGTGTGCCCTTGCTACGCCAGCATGACCACTCATGGAGGCAGACTCAAGTGCCCTTAACCTAGTCAAGCACCCGCTGTGGAATTGGAGTGCGAGTTTCGTGTCATTTTGATGGGCATATGTAGCCGAGAATAAAGGAATTTAATTGATTAGCGCGTGATCTTCAGTACAATAATTAGAATGTTCCTATGTAAAACCCCGATATCATGTCGAGTTCTCCGTGTATAGAGAAATAAGAACAAAGAACTTTTATGAGTTCAGATCACGGTTCTTAGGGTCACCTCAAGAAGTACAAGTTTTTTTTTTTTTTTTTCTGTCTACATTAATTCGGCGACTAAGAGACGAGTAAACCGTTAGATAGTCGATTGTTATGTCTACCGAGGGTCTAGTCGGATGCATAAAAAATATGGAGCACGCACTACCTGGATAAGAATCAAGAACTCGGTCGATTTTCCTAAGTAGACGACGAAATTGTTAGTCGAGGATCTAAGTTAATCCCACAGTCCATCCACCAATAATTAGACGTTGTATTTCTCTTTATCCCTAGTTGTACCACCACTTTCTCAATTAAATCTTGCATGAAACTCTGTTATGAAATTGATCGATTCTAGATGGAACTTAGGCCGTGAAATATCTCAAAAGTAAATATTAAGTAAGCAAGCTTGGAAGCCTATTCCCCATAATTTTATATGGTTCTGCATGCAAACGACAAAATCTCCATGCAATGCATGACGTTGGCATCGTCAACCAGTTGACTTGCGAGTTGGCAGTCTCACCAAACCCATTATATATAGACGCATGGCTGATGATAATAGAAATAGAAATAGAAGATAAATAAGTTGCTTGAATAAACATTTGAAATTTGCAAGTATTGAAGATTAGCAAAACTTGCCTTAGTGTTATCCTGACAACTTTTGGATTGTCATGTGATTTTGTCAATTTTTTCCGAACAATTTTATTCTATTCTATTCTACATTATCAAAATCGGAACATAGATTATTGATTCCTTTGCTCTCTTTCGAAGTGATATCTTTCGAATTAGTTTCAATTTTAGGGCTAGATTTGTTATGCGTAATGTGCAATGTGAATACCAGTGTTGCGTTCATTTCAATGACTCTATTTGAACGTCAACGCGCACGTAACTTTCATTCATAGTTCGTTTCCACTTTCAAGCGTTCATGTTTGATTTCCTTTAGGTAATGCGTTGGCCGCTTTATTTCGCTTGTTTTCATGATTGCCATTTCAATTTCCTTAGATCCAAAACAACATTGCTTTCTAATTTGCTTTGTAACAAGGAATTTTTCGAACTAAAACTTGGAGAGCACGCAAGTGCTGCCAAGAAAAAGGGAGTAATTGTTGGTGATAATTGAAAAAGTGTGGGTAAGTGAAAAAAACAAAAATGTATGCTAATCACGATAATCGTTTGTCCTTGCATTGTAATAGACGAGCTGAATCTTTTTTCTATTGAATGATCTCTAAAATGAAGAGCGTGAAATTTCACTGACAAAATTGATAGACAAATATCCCCTTTAATTCTCTTTTAACTATAGTAGTATACAACTACAACTAGCAGAGATAAGCCAGGAAAAGATTAAGCATAATTGGAATTTAAAATCTTCACATAATCTTTTTCAGGAAAAATAAAGCGCTGCTTTTCTGCAAAAACTTGAAGTTGGATTGATACTTTAAGGGGGAAATTATTTAAAAAGTCTAGAACTTATTATAATTGTGTCAATTTAATGATAGTTTTTTTTAATTGAGTCCTAAACATTTTGCATTTGTACCAATTCAATCCTTTCTGACACAAATCACTAACGTGGATCCCATAAACAGATCCCATAAACTCACTAATTCCAATGCAAAAGTCCTCATTGAGTTGTTCACTCAAACATATAAAGCTAAAACTACGTCATTTTGATCCAAAATTGAATTTTAAAAAAATTACAAAATTTACAAAAAAAATAAGAAAATTTTAAAAGAAACAAAAGGGAAAACTCTTGCATTTCCCTTTTCTTAATTTTTTTATTTCTTTTTAAACTTTGCCTATTTTTTAATATAACTTAAACAAAATTTGTACTAAAATACCATATCGAGACCAAAACGACATTCATTTTAGCCACACCAGCACCACGTAGCATAGAGAAAATAAAAAAAAATCACGTTAACATTTTCAATTAGCTAAATTGGGTAGAATCAACAGAATGATTTGACTGCATCAATTTAACAAGTTTTATGACTTAATTGCATTTTTTGAAAATTTTAGAAATCAACTGCATTTTCGTGACAAGTTTTAGGACTTATAATAAACTTATCCCTAAAATTAAAAGTGAATGATGTCGTAATCCACTAATCAAAGGCATGGTTGGAGAAAATTTGCTCCAACTAAAGATGGAGGAAAACATGGCCCGTGAAAACTGGGATGTTTGTTCGAATTAGTTAACAAATTCTATGGTAACATTGATCACAAAGAGGAGTTAATTGTACATATCGAGTATAAAAACAAGGATACATATTATGTAAAATTTAGCAGGATTACTAATACTTAGTTTAAATGTTTGAATTTGTTCAAACCAATGGGTACGTGGTGATGGCGCATCCTTAACTAAAATAGTGTGCCCTTAAGATCGTCCACGAAGGTAGACCAGTGAAAATACGCGAAAGCTGACCTAGACATCACTGACTGCTTAAAACAAGAAACCTTTGACAAGTGCAAGCAACAGTATGCCGAGGCCAAAATGAAGTGACATATCAAAGTCTAATGAATGGAACAGAAGACGCTGGCATAATATAAGAGATTGAATTCACATCTAACTATACTAGGCACAAAAGGTGCGCTATGACTATTCCCATGAACTAATGAAACCAAAGAAACTTTGGTTCAACTGAATAAAAAGAGAATGAAAAAATTATCAAACAAGTCCTAAACTTATTGTGCGACAGCTAATTCAATCCTAAACCTTTCAATTGTGATAATTTTTTTCGTCAAAATTGTAACAATTTAGTCCTAAGCCTTTTGACGATTTGCTAATGTAGTCTTTCCGGGTAATTTTGACTATAAATTTCTGATATGACAGTCCAATCAGCGTCGATCATCCTATGCGGAGTGGTTAGCACTAATATGGACAATCTTTTAAAATTTTCTGAATTTTTTTTTTCCTTTTGGCTAGTGGTTGATCTCAAGTAATGGTCAGCGATCAGCCATAGGCAAGGGTCGGCCTCACTAGCCGCGAGACCCTTGTCGCCAGCCGACGAGGGTCACCGAGCATTTGCCAGCCGCAATAAAGAAAAAAATAAGAAAAGAGAAAAATAAGAAAAAGTTCAAAAATTCTTTTTAAAAAATTGTAAAATTGTCTAATTCAATATCAACGGTTCTACGTAAGACGGCCCGAGTCCTTATTTAATCAAAGTTGATTGGAAAGACTACATTAGCAAATTATCAAAAGGTCTAAAACTAAATTGGTACGATGAAAAGATTTGTACTGAATCGGCATATGTACAATAAGTTTACTACTTTTTTGGTAATTTTTCGAAAAGAGAATCAAATATAGGAAAACTATTAAAACCACGTAAATGTCATGTGCGCCCAAAAAGAATTATTGGATAGTTATGAGTAGTGTAAAATTTGGTGGGATAAAATTAATTTGTCAAGTAATGTGATAGACTGTCATTTAATACTAAGCGAATCATGGTCAACCACCATGTCAAAATTTATTGAATCATTTAATTATTAGGAAAATTACCAAAAAAGTCCTAAACATATTGCAATTGTGCCAATTCAGTCATAAACTTTTTTTTTTTGGTCGATTCTGTTCCAAAATTTTTATAATTGTGTCATTTCAATCCATCAGACAAATTTTGATAGGCCGATATCGACGTGGATGCCGACCAGCAACAAAATATTTTATTATATTATATTTTATTGTTTTTCCTTTTTTTTTTCCTTCCCCTTCCCTCTTCTTCCTCCAGCCGGTCCCCGAGTTCCGGCGACGGCCAGCCAGATCCGGCAAGGCTCAACCTTGCCGTCGCCGGGTGAGGCGGCGACGGCGAGGTCGAGCCTCGCCGCGTCACCGGCCATTGCATTTGGCCGACCATCGAACCAACCGGTTATAGGAAGAAGAGACAAGGAAAAGAAAAAAGAAAGAAAAAAAGGAATTTTTTTATAAAAAAAATGTTAAAATTTTGTGTCATTGGCGACCGGTATCCACTTTAGCATTGGCCGGTCAAAATTCGCTGAATGGACTGAGTTGACATAATTGTAAAATGCTTAGGACCGAATCAGCCAAAAAAAAAAAATTAAGATTGAATTGGCACAATTACAATAAGTTTAGGACTTTTTTGATAATTTTTCCTTTAATTATCTAATCTATGAGTTAGATTTCTCTTTTATATTCTTTTGCATTATTGGCACAATGATATGGTGAGTACAACTTCCATATGTTTCTAAAGCCTTTTCCCCCTACAAAAATATTCCCGACCACCACCTTCCGCCTCTCCCCTTTTTTGGGTTTCACACACCTTTATTTTCTTTTAATCATCTTGGGGGACCTTAACATGCGCGCAGAGAATCATGAGCTTGCATGTCACCCCTTTTTCCTTTTTTAAAATGCAATTATGTGTCCATTCTTAACTCATTATAAAATTAACGATATATTTTGAGCCATAAATATATATAAAATAATTAATGAGAAATTATTGTGAGTTCTACTCCTTTAAAAATTAGTGATTCATAACATGTTGTTACTATCACGGTCACCCAAACACGATTATGCTAGCAAATCTCAAATGGTTATGTGATTGTCCTAAATCTATTGTGAGATTAAGAGCCTTCTAGTCCACACAAAAAATGAATAATAAATAATTAAAAATTATTGTGGGGCCCACTTATTCAATAATTTATAACATACAACATGATGTCACTCTCACGGTCTTTCAAAAACTTTTTGGATTTTGCTAACATATCAGTTTTTTTAGTGATTATGAGAATAACAATATGTTGAGGGCCACAAATTGATGAAAGAGTGGATCCCACAATATCACAACATGATGTCAATTTTAGATTAAAAAAAACTATCGCATAAGCATATTCCAAACTTTTTGGACTAACAAAACGCATGTGCCGACCCATCCAGCCTTAGCTGTGCACCTACCACCTTTTGATTTCTCTCCCTCAAATTCAATCTCAACCTACAAATACGACCAACCCTTTCTCCTGTTTCATGCACCAATAATACCATATCATCTTGTCATCTCCTTTTCGAGCCACCCTTTGTCCATGGCCAGCTCCAAGCTTTTGACTGCTTCCTTGCTCATCGTCGCCTCCCTCCTCCTCCTCCAAGTGGCCCCAGCTGATTTACAGGACTCGGTAATACAGCAAACCCCTTCTTCTCCTTTCATTCGCTACCCGCTTTGGTTGTTTTCTTTGATGAAGTCCTTCGTATCTTGCTTTTGTGGACTGACCAAACGGGAATGATCTTGCAGGGAACAGGAGATGTAGCAGAGAAAACGCTTCTCAAAAGGATGGGTACGTAAGAAACTCTCACGAGTCTCCCTTTCTGATCCTTGTAGTGTTATTCTCTTCATTATCATTTTTTGTGTCCCACAGGTTGGAGCGAGAGGCTTTAATCCCGTCTACCCGCCGTTCGCCGATCATTCCGACGTACGCATGTCATATGGTCTGTTGCGTGTCCATCGCGACAACGTCTGTAGGCCGGAAAGCAGATTTAAACTGACGATGCCGCTCTTCAAACATTGATCTGATGAATTTGGAAAAAAAAAAAATTGCAGATTGCGGCGGAGCCTGCTCTGCAAGGTGCGAACTATCGTCGAGGCCGAGGCTGTGTCAGAGGGCGTGCGGCACGTGCTGCGTGCGGTGCAACTGCATCCCGCCGGGCATCTCGGGCAACCTTGACACGTGCCCTTGCTACGCCAGCCTCACGACCCGCGACAACAAGCGCAAGTGTCGTTAGAAGCTGCAAGTCACGTCGTTTTGGTCCGAGGGTGGCTGGGTGTATGTATTTTCCCAGTGAAGGCCGTGTTGTCGCTAATTGAAGGGAACCGATCCCGATTAACATACACAACAAATTACACGGAATTAACAAGCCCTAAGGTTGTCTTGAATCACCGATCGGAGAACTACATTACAGAACGGATATACCTCATTTTTCACAGATTAAATGTTACCGTTATAGTAAGAGAGTTCGTCCCGATATCACTTTCGGGAGAGGGGAAGAGAGAATCGTCGTTGCCGTCGTTTCACTATTCTCTATTCTTTCGTTCTATCGAAGGAATTTAGCAAAGGGAAGAACAATAGATAAAACACATATATCACGTCGTTTCACAGATGTTGATAACTGTCTTATTGACAGGTTGTGCATGGGATGTGGTTGCCTACATGGGCGGACCAGGGTAAACCCCATGGACCCCAACACTAATAAAACACAAAAATTTGTACCTTAGTCGTTACCTTAACTGATTGTTGCCTTCCCTATGAGCATGTATGTGATCAGAAGGAGAAATAAGAGAAGGGATTTTTTTGGCACTTCTGATCACTTTCCAATGGAGTTAGTGAGGAATGTTGTGAACGATATGCATGATGCCCCCCATTTTCTGTTCTATCTCGAATACTCGAAACTTTCTTATCGTTTTCTTCCGCGTGATAAAAACATGTTATGACCGAAAACTTCAGTTAATACATGTAGTAGGTTCATCCTACGTCCTGGCCGAAGAAGCTTTAATCTAACATTCCATTCCATTCAAACTTAGCAAACCAGCGAAAGCCTTGAAGTCAAACCATCCGCAAATCATGTGACCCTTGGACTTGGCACATCTCTCTTCATACATACAATACAAATTCCAGACTTTTGTGAATTCTAAGACAAAGCAATCAGGGTGTGTGTGCCTAAAGCATCTTTATCGCGAAGGTTTCGAGTTATGGAGATCTTTGGCTCCTGCATAACGCTCCTGCTATTTTCTGCCATCGTTACGATGCACCATACTCTGGCCGTCCTCTCGGGTAAGAGTCAAGTTCTTTTGCCCCAAAATGAAAACTTAATCTGGTTGTTTCTTTCGTCGGTCAAATCTTGCAGGATTGAGAGTTCTTACTCGGGTATTGAATCCTTCTCCAATTTGGACTCAGGCTTCGAAACTTTCTCAGGTGACTGAATCGGATACGTGCACCGCATCAATTCCATTGTCGTATCACGAACTTATAGGTAACATCTTCCTGTCCATCCATCAGTGCGATCCGTATCACTCTCTATGGGTAAAACTCGTTGCTCTGGATAGAATGAATAGATGGGTGCATTTATATGAAAGAGCTTGTGGGACATGTTGTGCTCGCTGCCGGTGTGTGGCTGCCGGAACATACGGCCACTACGTAGTCTTCCCTTGCTATGCCAACCTGACCACCCACTGAGGCCGTCATAAATGTCCTTAAGCTTTTCGGAACAGGCAAGTCAACTGTGCAAAAAAACTGATAATTTGAATAATGAGAAGCGGGAATTTAAGACTTACTGTAGTGTATTAAGTTCGTCCCGCAGGAGGAAATGATACTTACATATCTTACATGATTTCACTACGCTTCAAACTGATTAATCACATTTCAAGGGATGCATGATCAATCTCATTCGAGCAAAGGATCAATCTTCGTGAAGCCTGTCAGATCATGTAGTACCTAAAGCAGTAGGCACTTTGGCAACCTGCCGCATCCCACACAACTTTATAGCAATCTCAATCGCAAACATTTCTGGAACACCTCTAACATAGGGACAACTAGTCAGTTTAATGTTCACCATGATCACCGTCTTGCACTTGCGAGGATAAAAGATGAATCACATAAAAGGTGGGCCTCTATCCCGTAAAGCTTGGAATCGAGCACGGATGATTTATCGAATGACAAGAACAGACTTCCACAAAGTGGAGCAATCACGAATGGCACGCAGAGAAAATTTTGAATAGCACATTTCCACAAACAATGTGGACAAAACCAATCACAATACAACAGAACATCTCTAGAAAAAATAGCTACACTGAACTGATGAGGAGGGGAGGGATGCAGAATATCGAATTTCCCACTTGAAGATTTCTTTAGATGGTAAAAGGAGCATCACTCTAGCTTCTCGAGTTCCCCCAATCTCTCTATAATTGCCTGCAACCCAAAGGAAAATCGCTTCAGTGACTGTTACGTAAAATTGCAGGAACCAAATGGAAAAGCATATGCTTTGTGTAAAAAGCTGTTGTTCATGGTCCGTGATTCTATTTCCCTAAATGATCTCAAGGTCCATAGTGTATGCATGTGCATGTGTGAGCTTTTTCATGGCTGCATGGACCTGGGAGAGATTCTTTGTTTTTTTCCTGCCTCTTTTGTTTTGGGTTGACAGTTGCCTTCCTTTTTTGTATTTCTGTCTCTTAAAGGTAGTGTTGGTGTCATCCAATGTGCAACCCCTGGAACCCTCAACTGCAACTGTTCCCTCACTCTCCCGAAAACCAAAAAGGAAAGGGAAAAACAATTGAAACAGATAGCTGATTGAAGCGATCTCAAAAGAGGAACATATCTTGCTACACACCAAAGCAGGAAGTCAATCTGACGACTAGATGTTAAAATACAAAACAACCACATAAGATGTTTACCTTCTTGCTTGTTTCTTGGATTTCACCGGCAAGGATGAATTCGTCAAGTATCAGATAAACCTTCACAAGGGGGAAAAAGGTGAGTTGATTTCTAAGAAATAAGTTCTTCAACCATGATAAACATGCTGGTGTCCCCAACAAGATGGAGGCAACATCAAAGAATATAAAAGCATAATAATTTAGTCAAGACGACAAATAACACTGTTTGGACACTTGAACTATTCATACAAACACAATGAAGCAGAACCTCGTGAACCACAAGTTGACACTACACATGAGATAGAGAAAATGAGCAGCATCATGATTCCCTAGCTTTGCTCAGGCTGTTGCAATATCCAGCAAGTTTGGCAGACTACTAACCATTTAACTCTATAATTGGGAATAAGAGACTTCTCAACTATCTGTCGAACTTCCACTTCTGATCAAATTGTGCTTTGAGACCTCATGTGTGCTCCTTTCAAGCTAAAACCTACACCATTATGTGCAAATCCACCGTCTTTTCATAGTTACCCATTCTCAAAGCAATAACTAGATCTTATGCCGAAAACAGATTAGAGACAACAGCTGGACTTGCTCAACCTTTACCGTCCCAAATGTTTAGAAGTTTCTAGTAAAAGCAAAGCATAAATCCTAAAACACAAATAGAGAAACAGAGAAATTTTGGTTGAGCACAACACAATGGGGTAGATTTTACCCTCAACGGAATGAAGCTTCTCGAGCTTCAAGATAAATTCTAGAGTGTAGAACCTATTCAAACTAACAAGAAAGCAACAAGCACTGATTCTGTCAGCCCATTCCCTAAAGTAGCTTGAAATACATAGCAAAATTTCATAGCTTACACCCAAATGAGCCAAGAGAAATTAGTCAATTTGAACAGCCAAATACAGCATTAAGACAGTGAGTGGATGCAACAACAAATGGGTCTTTCGGTGTAAATTCAAATATGAGATGGCCATTTAAAACTAAAGAAAACTAAGTAAAAATAGCTAATTCAGTGAAGGTTTTCCAGAAATTCCAGAAACCCAGTCTACCAACAATTGGAGAAGAAAGATGTACATAAACCCTACACGAGAGAGAGCATATTCTAGTGTCCAGCTCCACTCACATATTCAGACAACAGCACCAATGTAGTATGCACAAGAAAATAGACAGCCAGACAAGATCTGATAACTAATTTCATATAATAATGCAGCATAAAATTGTAAGGTGTGATACAGAAGCAGGTTCAGACATAAGTAGAGCTGATGGTTATGGACAAACCTTATGAAAATTGAATACCAAGTCTAGTTCACAGACATTGCTGAAGAAGTGATCCAAAATCTCCACAAATAAGTGAATGCACTCCAAGTATGCAAGCTCATTATCCGTTATGTCAACACAGAGCGAGAAAAATAGTCCAGCATATCGCCTGTAAATAACCTTGTGTGTTCGAAACTGCAATTTAAAATCTCAATTAGACCTTCATGTGCAACTAGGAAACATGGAACTTTTCAGCATCCGAAAAGACAAAGTGTTACTGCAAAATCAAGACTATGGAATCACAAATGTAGTTCACTGTACAATCAGATGTAAACGAAATGGTTGGATATTTGGCTATCAAATGTTGAACGAATTCCTCCTCATACATCCTAAAAGATAAAAGAGGTATTTCCTAAAGTTTACTGCACAGAAACATGTATCGCAAATCTCAAAGTGAGCCTATCCCATCTGGATTTGTCATAGATTTGACAATGCCATAAAGAAATTCACACATAATGCCGCCAGGAAAAAAATATATTTCTGATGACTTAAGAAAGAATAAACAAGCAGGGATGCTTAGAACTAGAATGGCTGAACAAAGAAGCACTCTTTTTTTACAAACCACTCTTTCATATTATGGATCACTTCGGTTGCATTTTCATAAACCAATCAGTGAACGGGCGTGCTCAATCTATGAGGACACCTTATTGGCTATGGTGGTTTCAGGCACATAAGTAAAGTCACTGAGGAGTGGAGAAAACCAAGTCATTAGAAGTTCAGTGCTCATCTTTCTCTTGGCTTCTTTTATTTCTCCTCTTCCTCTGTTTCTTTTCTACTTCCCTATGATCCTCCTTTTGTGTTCACAAACTCCTAAATTCTCTTCATCTATCGCCGTGACCACAACAATCAATGGGAATTATCCGTATAACATGTTCTTATGATGCATTTGCATAAAAGAGCCAACAAATGACAGGATCATCAATGAAAAAGAAAGTAACTGTAGGGAAAAATCGAAGATTCTAACCTCGACGAAATTGGTGAACTTGGGATCTCTATTGACCACCAACCGATGAACCTAGAAATCCATTAACCACACAAAAGAGAAAAGATTAACCAGCAAAAACACCAATCCGGCCAAGAAAACGAGAAACAAGCACAATTAAGCAAATCGATCGCAAGGAGGAAAAAGGAATGACTACCTCGTACTCGACCTTGTGCTTCTCGGAGTCCTCGAGAGGGACGTAGTACTTGGCGAGACGAGTCTTGCCCTGCCTGTTCTGCAACAGTATGAATCGGATCTGGCGAATCAAAGCATCAGGGAACGACGCGATCAGAGACGAAATCAATGGAAAGCCAACTAAAAGCTCGAATCTTTCCTTTAAATTCCAAAAGCCCAGCAACGAATCACCATTTTACGAGGGTCGTCGGAGAAGATTCGGGAGCAGGAACCGGCTCGTTTCGCACGAGCAAGCCGAGGAGGAGCGAGCAGCAGCAGCAGCTCAGCTAGGGATTTCGATTCGATGATTTGGACCAGAGTTTGATTTGAACGTTGAAAATTTTACCCAAAGAGAGAGAGAGAAAGAGAAAATTACAAAGACAGAGGTATCACAATGCTTTGCAAACTTCGAATCTAAATTAGATCATCACACTTAACCAAATATCGTCTTTAAGAGTTGTTTAAGGTAAACCGTGAATGGATTTAAAGTGCGTTGATTTTGTGGAAAATGAATTAGTTAAAAATTATTGATAAGACTCGTAAATGCTCCTACGAGAAAACATATATGATACTCGAACTTATACCTTTATCAAGTGTGTTATTCCATTTTTAAGTTGATTTACTCTGAAGCAGAAAATGCTAGTCATAATATGAATTTCAATAAAACGAGTTTAGTTGTTAGTAAAGCCAAAGTCAACGAGGGTATTACTATGAAAAAAATTAAAATCTCAAGCTCAAGGACGGAATTATGCGATAAGGAGACCCGCTTGTCATATATGGATTGGATTAAAAGATACATCTTTCTATGAAAAAGATTTCTTTTGCTTAAAGCAATCCGACTAGAAAAAAGGTATATATATATATATATATATATATATATATATAATAGTGGGGGATTATGGGAGAAAAAATAAATTCACTTGGTAAAAAAATAAATTCACTTGGTCAGACTCAGTATAATCCAAGGACATCATTCTATTTGGTTTGCACAACCCAACAAATATTCCAAGGGTATACAAGAAGATTAAAAAAAATACAAAATTTTATCAAAAATTATATACAAAAAAAAATATGAGAATATCCTCTGATGTGGAGGGAATTGCATGCATAAAAATTCAAAAAAAAAAAAATTGACCTGATTCAAGTCATAATCTATATGAGATTCTCAAAGTAAAAGTTATATTACTAGAAGGCAAAACGCGAAGAATTGAAGAATTACATATTAATGTTATAGGACCCTGATATTCTTGCAGAATTTATAGATGGATAATTGAAGAATAGAGTTTCATTTCGCAAAGCAATAAAAAGAGGCTATTGAATTTACTGAACAGGCATATATAAAAGGAATTCAAGTACAAATTGCAAGCCTCCACAGAAATAAAAAAAATTTGCACTTGTCGAATTGATCACAATTTCATTATCCACAGTAATATATAAATACAAATTATGATGACTGATGAAAACACTTTTAATTGGCTAACGATTGCAAGCGATACAAGTGATTTTTAGAAAAAATTATATATTTTTCAAATCATTCAATTTTTCGAAAACAAAATGAGTCCGAGTCTTCCTGTCCGCCTGTCCGCATTGGCAAACTGAATCTGAAAAGCAGTGCTTCTTGCCTCTGCATTATATTACACAATCCTCTACTGAAACAGTCTCTTTCTAAGTTCAGTTTCTCTTATTCCATCCATTGTTATTATTCTTCGTCCAGGCATTCGACCTACCAAAAATTCCATGTACCAAATCTCAATCAAACATGAAAGAACAAAAATGCTGCAATGACACGTCGAAGCGATCGGGCCGTCTGACTCTAGAAGTCGTGCTCGTAATTTGAGTTTGCAGCAGCCAAGAGAGCAGCTCCGATGCCCGACCCGTCCTTTGAATGTTCTATCACCAAGTTTCTCGATAGCTCGGTCCCCAGAAGCTCCGTGACGGCGCCGTGCATGTATCCCCTGTATTGGGAATACTTCTCGTACAACCCTCCGTCCATGGCCACGACCGTCCTCTTCCCGAATATGAGACCCTTCGAGTCCTCTTCCATCTTCTGCAGGATTCCCACGATTCCCGCGCCAGCTAACCGGCCGCCTCGCTTGGTGATGGTGTCGCAGACTTCCACAACGACTTTCCTCGCACCGAGGTTGGACTCCACCTGATTTCCAGATCACGAGCAAGCAATTTTGAGATTATATCAAACATCAACTTCGTAAAGTACGTATAGCATCGCAAAGATAAATCACTAAGTTTCACCAAGGCAAAATAGAGCTGTATTTATTGTAATCACGACATGCGGACAGAAGTTATCAAAAGCTCAGTTAGTTACACGTCTCCCAGGCCCACAGTTCGTGGTACAAAAGAACAAAGCACCGGTAAGGCAGTAACCAAATTGAGTGAGGTCGGTAACCAAACTGAGTCAATCACGTCACAATGCCATGGTTTCTACATCTGAAATCCATACATCTACCAAGTAAATTAAAGTGAGGAAGGATAAGAGGGACCTACTCCGGCTACATCATATAGGACCGACCCCACTTTCTGCAGATCATCGGACTCGTCTTTCTGCATTGCGCATAGATCCGGTGTCCTAAGAAGTTTGGAGTACACTTCAGTAATGGTGCATCAATTAATCCATTGCAGCAAAGAGTCTCATGAAGTTCACTTCATGTGACAGATTTTGCATGAACAATTCCCCGAGGAAAACAGGTTCTCAGCTATATACAATTGTAAGTTGCAACTTCTCTCAATATGGTGCAGTGCGGCATCAGCATAAATTTCTAGATAATAATGACATACCAATTATCCATTTGTAGTTATGATTTTGTAGTTATGTCCGGTTAAGAATGATGAATGATCACGGTCAGTGGAATTAAAAACCGTCCATCTTTTAAGCAAAGTACCGACAGGGCAAAGGGACATAATTTTCTTTTTATGACTCAAGGAGGATTTCTAAATGCTTCTTATAGCACCAGTCAGCTCGTCACTTTTACACTGAACATGTGAACTTACCTGAGAAGAAAAGGAGTCAATAGTTTATGCGGTATAGATTTTCCAAACAGAGCACCTTCTACAGCCATCTTCACTAGAGCTCGCCTCACAATTTCACCGAGATACATTCCAGATATTGTCTTCTCATATATCTGTCACAAGATTGGACTCAAGGTGCTCACATTCCACACGTTAATAGATTGCTAAATGAGAAAATACAATAAACTATCAAATCTCTTACCTGCTCACCGGGGTTAATACTCGCTGCGTCCATTTCTCTATCAAACTCGGTCAAAGGAAGGCCATTCGAGAATGCTCCCCATTCAGTGTTGATAATCTAAACCACACATATAATTATCAAAGGTGACACTAAGCATCATTAAACCATTAATTATGTAGAGAGTAAAGGAGTGCTGTTCATACTGTTCGCCCAGAAGTAGAAACATGGCCATCTAGCTTGGGAATAGCATCTGTCCTTTCCACATAGCAAGCGTTGGTACCGGTACCCAAAATAACAGCAACCATAACATCATTGTCCCAATACCTGGCTCCAGCTAATGTTGCAACCGTATCATTCACCTGGTATTCTTCAGTTGTTGGCAATCGTTCTCTAATTAAACACAATTTGAGAGATGACATGAGAAGGAGAGAGAGAAAAGTAATCACATACCAGGGCAGAGACACGCATATCTAATCCTCGTCTCTCCATTGCTTCATTCAAGCATGCAACGACATCTTTCCCAGCCTAGAGAAGGTCAGATTGTCTAAATCAAAATGGCAACAAATAAGCAACAAGTGGCATGTAAAAGATCAGGGGAAATGGCTGAAAATCTGTAGAACAAACACACTCAACAATTTAAGCTGCACCCCATGGACAATTGTAGGTACTCTTTCATCTTAGCAATTTATGACTTGATATAAAAGGAAACGCACGATTGGGAGAGCCATTGTAACCATAGGTCTCACTAAACTGTGGCTGCTTGAATTAAGCCAATGAATGAAGCTCCAGCTGATGAAGCTTGTTTCTTGTACTTCCTAAGTACATTGCTTCCTCCCTCCTCTAACGTTTGTGGTGACATTGAAGATTTTAATCAAACGGACCTCACGTATATTCTCAGTTTTTCCCTATTCGCGAGTGCTCAGTCCAAACTTCCTCCGTGCACACTATGATTTGGAGGGCGAGATCAACATGTTTCTATCACTCTTGTATAGCAGCATTTGCTGACATGCACATTTTCAGTTAAGTTGCCAGCTGCACTTTCTGCATCAGACATTGTCAAGACACTCCCATACTGGCAAATTAATCTCAAGACAGGAGAATGTCATCGGAGGGGCTTATACAAAAACTCAAAATGACTTCCACGATAGGATCAGAAAATTCACATCTTTCTTGTATATATAATGTCAATAAAAGCCCCCGAAACTGCAAATGAAATTGACTAAGAATTGAAAATTTGTGAGCATTGGACAAACCGTGCCCGAGACTGCAAACCCCTTCGTCCATTTGATTAGTATGCCAGAGTCTATTGAAATCTGCTTCACGGGGAAGGAAAATGTGAACCCTATCTCCCTCTTTCTCCCAGGCGGCAAGTGAAATTTTCCACCCTCCTTGTTTGAGAACTTCCCGAGACCGGAAGCAATGAAGTCGAAGAGTTTCTGCGAAGCAATGACTGCTGAGGATTAAAAACAGGGTGAGCATAGCCACAACCAAAATTAACTTCTCCAGCACAGTTTCATGAAAAGCAAACCTCCGAGGTGCCAAACATGAGCTCTTGAGGGATGGTCACTTGGTCAAATTCAGTGGCAACTACACGGTCTTCCTCCCCACCTAACTGAACTCTCAACACCCGGAAGTTTGTCCCCCCGAGATCCAGAGCATAAAACAACCCCTTCTCATTCCTTCAAAGTGCATTTTTTCATCAGGGCATAAATAAAGTACACAACAGACAAATTGCTTATTATATCCACTGATGCATAACTGAAGCCATCTAAAAACCATCTAAAACCCAGAAAAGGAAACCGAAATACAACGTAGACTAGTTGAAAAACGCTGAACTTTGAGAGTAGCCAAAATTAAAAGCTCATCATTTTTCCAAAAGAGCACTAGAAACTGCCACCCTGTTCTTAAAACTCTCAGCAGGAGAATAAACAAGTGACAGAATTTATACACACAAAAGATCTTCAAACACAAGAAAAGAAGGAACCCCCGTGATTTCCCTACTCAAAAGCACCGGACAGACTCTACATATGATCAATCACAGACCCAGAAACGACACCTTAAACACCACAGAGAGACGGCTACAGTACAAGAAGAGACCCACAAGTCAAACTCTTCAAACACACACACATACATACACACCAAACACACGCATACATACATACATACCCCCTGGGCAAGCTGTCAACGTAACTGAGAATCATCTTGAGATCGCTCCCGCCGTCGGCGGCAAGCCCCGCGCGCATATCGGCCGCCATGGCGTCCGCGACGTGGCGGAGGACCGGCAGAGGGGTGGCGCACTCCCTCTGCAGCTTCTTCAAGATGGGAACCACAGAGACGGACAAGGATCGGGCGGCGGTCATCCCGAAACGGGCCCCGCCGCGGCCGCGGCCCCTCCCAGGGGACCGGCGGAGGCAGGGCGATCCGACGGCCGGCGACGCTGATGCCACCAACATTGCCTGCGGCAAGATCTATGCAGAAAGGAGGAAAGAGTCGGGACAAGAACAAGGCAGCGACACTGAAGGACCGATGTTACGTTAGAGAGAAAGAGAGACAGAGGAGGGCTCCGTCTCCTTTATTTCTTTTGGTGAGAATTAGGCTGCAAGATTAGTTGCCAAAACCATAAATCATTACACGATCTTCTTGTTTATAAGGGAGGGGGGCCGCAAAGGTTGAACCTTTTGTACAGTCCGATGAGTAGCTAACAACCAAACCGGTCGTTCGTTACCTGACAGTTTCAGATGAGCTCTCTGCCGAAATAAACAAATACGAAACGAAGTATGAAAACGAAATTCTGGGTTGTCTTCTCTTTCTTGAAAATTAGGAAGGAGGGTGGGTTTAGGATCAGGACAAGGTTTGGGGAGAGGAAGGGGGCGGAGGAGACGATGATGTCTGGATGTGGACGGGGGCAATCTCATCTCTGTTTCCTGTTTGGTCAAAGTTCGGTTCTCGCCGAGGAGGATCATACGGACGTGCGGTCTCGTGCACGGTTAGGTGCGCTCTTGGGTTCTGTCGAGCTCCATGCCTTCTTTCCACCAAATTCCTCTCTTTTTCTTGCGTTTGTCTTTCCCTTAATAACGAGTTTGGGATCGATCTCATTATGGGTGAGGCGGTGATCCATTTTTGGGCTTGGATGTGATTTCAGGGAAACCTCGGCAATGTACGCGGTAGATCGAGATCCATCGAAAGTGGATGTAACCCACGTCGAGGCTACATGGTCGAAATCCCATTGGCGCAACACGGAGGCAGGTCGATTTTGGAGTCGCACGAACTCGAAAGAACTCGTCATCTGGAGCCTGGCCATACAAATCTCATTTAGGTAGCCTAACCTAAGTGAGCTCTGCTTCATCTTAGACAATTGCACAATTCAAAACGATGGCTTAATTAGAATAGTTTCGCATTATAAATATATATCCATAAATAACCCTCATAAAAAACTTGTAGCCTAACCTAAGTGAGCTACGCCTCATCTTAGATAATTGCACAATTTAAAACGATGGCTTAATTAGAATAGTTTTGCCAAGCTTCTCTCTCCTTTCAAAGATGTTTGTATTTTAAAAAAAAAAAAGTATGAACGAAAAATATTTCAGCGTTCACTAAAATGTTTAGACATTAAAGTGCTGTTATTAATGAAAATATTTTTTATTGATTAATTATTTCAAATAATAAAAGCGACTACTTTAGGAAAATGTCTTCTAAATTTTCATTTTTTGAGAAATAAAAGGGAAAAATAATAATAACCATAAGAAATTCAACAGCGACAAGAAGAAATCGAAGAATCTTGAGTTAGGTGCAGGTGAAGAGTCCCTCTTTTCCCCAAATAAATATATTTTAGTCGGAGTGAGATCTAATCTTCGAGCTTCCACTTCAAACTCCCCACTGAAGTGGACAAGAAGAAAGGAAGCTAAAGCCACGTTATACTTTGATATCTTTTCCTTCCCTCCTCTTCATAAGCTTCCTACTTGTTAACCATCACCACCCCCTCTCGAAGCAAAACATACTGCTCCTTCCTCTCGATCAGAAGATCATGGACGGCTTGAATGTGATGGCGAGGAGGGTCGAGATTGATCGGAGGGCGCCATTCAAGTCCGTCAAAGAGGCGGTTTCGCTGTTCGGCGAGAAAGTCCTCGCTGGAGAGCTGGTTTGTACCGGCAAGCCCAAAGAGGTAACAGTATGTTCAAGGGTTCTCTAGTTCTAATCCTTCACTCTTTCCATCCGCTTTTAGCAGTTCATAAATTGTTCCTTTCTGCAAGTGTTCCTATCCATACAGCCACTCCGATTCCTTTTTGATTACTGTGTTGTGATCACTTGGGTACATATGGTCAAGCTACATGCATGAATTTGCTCATCTGTGTCGCGTAAGACTTCACAAAAGATGATCTTTCTTACATTTGTGTGTACTTGAAAACAATGCATCCTCTCAGAACATCAGCCAAGATTCATCCAATGTGCTTTGGGTAACATATGCAAAGATCTCAGCTCGAAAACCAGGCGATGATTCGCACAGTAGAAATAGCGAATACACCGGAATCCGTCTCTATAATTGACATATTAAGCGCTATGGCAAACCGTTAAAAAGACTGTTGAATGAGACCCAATTGTTTTAAGTCTTCGTTCTAGCGGTCTAACACATCACTGCAAATAGAAAATGTCATTTTTTAGATCTGTAATGTGTAGTGTTATTGTTCTATTAAATTCTTTTCCTCCAACGCAAAGCGTTCTAGTACAAGCTACAAGCTTGCGGGGAGATCAAGTCACCTCTTAACGATGATTCTCGATCATCACGTGTGAAGGAATAAAGGTGTTTCATTTCAGTCGCATTTGCTCTGTACATTGAACCATTTGCTAATTTATTGTTATTATGTTACAATTTTCTAAATATAATTTACTAGGATCAAAAGGGATTAATTATATAAGGAAGAATTTTCTTTCCGTTAACGCATTAACACGCTTTCTCTAACCAAATCACTGTTTTGCTAGATGCAGCAGAATGGAGTCAAAGTCAACCGGCATGCCCATGGCCCCGACGGTGACGACAGCCTCACGGAAGAGCTGAGAGAGACGAAGCAGAGCCTCCAAATGGCGAGAGAGGAAGGCCTGTCCATGGCCAAGTCCCTCTCTTCCCTCCAGGAAGAGCTCGCTCGGACCAAGCGCGAGCTCCACCATCTCAAGAAGCTGGAGCGCCACAGGGATTCCGGCTCGAACTCGAAACAGAAGCACCCCGCCGAGGCTGCCGGCAGCGGCGGTGGCGACGACGAGAAAGAAGATGTCAAGTTCGTGGAGAAGACGACCACGGAGTTCCAGAAGAAGCGGTACGTGACGTTCACGAACCCCGTGTCAGTGGCTCATCACATGGCGGCACCGCTGGCGACAGTCGACGAGGCAGTGCTGCGGAGGCATCCCTCGCTGCGGACGAAGAAGAAGAAGGCGTTGATTCCGCTGGGCCAGCTCATCGGGGGGATCTTCTCGAGGAAGAGAGGGAACAGAGCTGAAGCTACGACGTCGGCGCTACATGCATGAGGATGTAGTTTAATTTTAGTTGGAGAGTTTGGTCGAACAATGGTGGATCGATCTCATCTTGTCTTGATTACCTTTCTTTTCCCTCAGTATACTTGTCTGCAAAATCGAAGATGACAGAAAATAAGCATAATTTCCCCCAGGAAATTGTTGGTACGAGATTCCAGCAATTGCTTCATTTTTTCCGATAATTTGTTGATAACTTGCAAATACTTTTTTTTATCAGTGAAAAGGGTGGGACGTGACAACTAGTGTCGGCGACTTTAGGCATCTCCATCTCGATAGTAGTTCCACCCGCGACAGGAGATTCCATTTGAGTCATAGCTACGGCCCATTTTATGCAAGTCTATCATCACCGTCCCACCACAATACTCGTGGGAGTAGAGCCGAGATAATCCCACACCATGGTGTAGGTATCATGGCATGACCGATCTTGCGCCTATAGGTGGCCGGTTCCGGGTTTGGAACCGCCGGTTCCGGCCCAATGGTTATTTTTCACCGGGCCTCCTCCCCCTTTTTTTTTTAAATCGGCCCGAACCAGCTCCCGGCCCGGGTTGGAACGGGCAGGGTCAACGGGCCGGTTCCGGGCCGGTTCCGGGCCCACGGTCCATTTTGGCCATCTCTACTTGCGCCCCTGATGAACCTAGGCTTCCTAGAAAAATTACCAATTAATACTAAACATATTATACGGCTACCAATTCAATCCTAAACATTTTAATGTGTCAAATCAATTCTAAAACTTTTGATGATTTTTCAATATAGTCCATCCAGCAAATTTTGGGCGAAAAATGCTGACGTGGCAATCTAATCATCATCAGCCATCTTACGTAACATTGTTGGCGTTTAACTAGAATAACATAAGCGGCGTAGTTTTCTTTCTTTGGAAAACCTTAAACGAAAATCGACAGTAGAAGGAAATGATAGGAAAAAAAATAGAGAAAGACAAAAGGAAAATTTTGGAAAATTTAAAAAAAAAAATTCAAAATGATATCTAAGTTTTTTGACATCAAACGCCGATCGTGCCACGTAGGATGATTGATGTAGCAATTCAAATTGATAGTGAGTGAACTACTACATCAGCATTTTTCAACCAAAATTTGTCTAAAAGACTACATTAGACTTGCACATAAATATTTAGGATTATATTGGTCAAATTGAAAAGCTTACAATTAAACTGATAGTTATTCAATAAGTTTATGACTAATTAAGTAATTTTCCCAGCCTTCCTAAGGCCAAGGAACGACTTGAGGATTTTAACCTGTAACCAGGTGCTCAAAACCACCTGGAATTAATCCTTACACCACTAAATCAATCATCACAATAGTTTTCCTTAACCCACTTTTATTTGCATTTCTTATTAACGCCTTGAATTTATCAACTCTTATTTTGAATTACCAACATTCATTTAAATGACTTATCATTTTTTTTTCAATTAATTACCAACTAATTCTGGGTTACCGTTTGCTTACCGATGTTTTTTTTCCCTTAAATTTATAAGTATTTATTGGCTTACAATTTATCTATCTTACATACCAAATTTTTAATATTGACGGCCTAAAGAATGCCGTAGCCTAAAGTTGTAATGGATTTGTTAAGTGAAAAGCATTTTGGAGAATAAAAAAAACACAAGCAGTCCTACCGCAAAAGGAAAAGGCACAAGTAGAAACCAATTAGAAGCATGAGTTTTCCATCTTTTGATGCGGGACGTATTAGTAGTGCGTTTTTTGATCGATTGGACAGGCAGAAATCCAATTGATCGGAAGGTGAAACGATGATGTACCAAGAACCGGTGGACTAGGTCGACGACATCGAATCGGGCTCAAATTTGGTAGGTTGAAGTGAAACGGAGTGCCGATCAATATTCACTGCGTTTGGCTATGACTAACGATGGATTTTGGCGATTTAGGATCGTCTAGATGGGTTTTCCTATTTTTTTTTAGTATTTTCGAGATTTATTTTACTATTAATGGCAGTTTTGTAATTTTGGATTTCGATATTTAGAATCCTACTAGGGTTAGGATTAGGGTTAACACTCTATAAAAGATGTGTTTATGAACCCACCCATCGGTGGCCGCGATGGTTTGAGCCCAGTTCCTTTCACGAGAGGTCCCGAAACTATGGTGATTTGGGGTCGTGGCGGTGGGATTGCGCTAGCCACCCCCGAGGACTAGTCGTGCTTCACCGCTAGTTTGAGCCATAGCTCGCCGGCCGCGCGGACACCTCGGTTACCAAAAAAAAAAAATGTGTTTATGATGCTTTTGGAGGATGAATATTTATTTTAGTATCAGACTTTTCGAGATTTCTCTCTTAAAGTAAGGAATTGCTTGTTATTTTCGCTGAACGCTGCGTCATATTCACAATCCTTTCACACTTGCCACTTCTCTTTCGCACGACAAGAGATATCATGATGGCATAAAAGCCTCCTGGAAAGCTGGTTGTTCAACAAAATAGTAATTCGAAACCTACAATCTCGTAAATTGCAATTTTATGGATGATGTGATCGACGGAATCAATCATTATGTGATTATTCTATCGACACTTTGTGTGTATTTGCTGCATATACTATCCAATGTCAAAAAAAAAAAAAATCTCACTATTTCTTAAATGTGGGATTGACTTAGTCTATGGAGCAAATCGGAACATTATCTTTTAATATCTTACATTTACAATTCGCAACTTTTTACATGTATTTGCATTGGTCGACATCCAAAATGCCGGCAAGTTTGACATTGTCAACCGAAAGAAAAAAGATCATGACATTGATTGAAGTTTTGCTAAATCGATTTGAGGCTAAATAGCTCATTGATTTTATGCAATTTAGAGTCTAGAAGCTGCAGCCGAGGGCAAAAGTTATCACAAGAGTCTTAATTAAGGCATGCTCGGGTCTCCGGACTCTCGATTCGAGCCTAACTTGTTGTTACCGCTTATCAATAAATATGATGCATAATATTTTGTCGGGTTAGGAGGGTCCTAGCGGACCAAAACATGGCCAGGCCGGCCGGACTTATTAAAACCGAATGGCATTTGGTCAACTTTCGGATGAAAGAAGGTTAAAAGAACGAGAGTTCGTGCTAGTGTTGATTAAACTTTTCATCACCCGGCTCGAACCGAAGGCGATCGCAGGCTTGTGAACTTGTTACGTCCATATTCATAAACTTCTAATTACTCAATAAAATATGCAATACACATTGTCACGCACATTACCATTACCAAGTCCTTGGCTCCAGGTTTGGACTAAGTCGTGCCGCCGGTAATCACATGGAATTGAAACCACAATCAGAGCTGATAAACCAAGTGTGTATAGGCTTGTCCAACGCTTAGCTCGTGATAAAAAGCGACCCAAAAAGGAAAATTCAACCATACGAAGGGCGGCGAAACTCGGCACATGTCTAGAGAGGCATCATATTTAACAGCTCTTTATCAAACCATAACATCGGATCTTCTTCTCCCATCCGAAAACCCTTCCTGCGATGACGACGATGACGACGACTTGTTGAAGAACTCAATGCAGTCGGCGATCGCCTCGTTGTAGTGGGATTGAGACGAGTAATACGAGCTGAATGAGCTCTTCGGCGGCTCGGGCTTGTCGCAGCTGTTCCTGTGCCACGAGCCCCCGGCCGCCGGCGAGGTGGACGCGCTGCGGGGAGGGAACCCGGGGAACACGAGGCGCATGACGATCTTCCGGAACCGGTTGAGGAGCTTCATGGAAGAGAGATTCGGCTTCGGAGCGGTGATGGATGATGCTTGAGAATGATTCGGAGGGAGCCTCCCGAGTGATGATGACCCTTCTCCTCCAACTTGTATCACAAAGCTCTCTCTGACCTGAGGCTTGTTATGCATAGTAATCCTTTAGTTCAGATGGTTTTTTTCTCTCTCTAGTTTAATTGTTTCTTGAGAAATATGCTACTGTGGGAAGTGTAAAATGCTATCATATGTGCCACATTGATACTTATATATAGAAATGGAGGGTGCTCAGATCAATGATTAATTATTTGGTCGTTCTTTATCTGGGAAAAGACTGAATTAGAGAGAATATTTGGAAGACAAGAACTTAGACCCATGTGCCCAAATCATTTGCATGGGCTTAGCTTGTCCTAACAAAGCATAGTTTGCTAACTGGGTTTGTTTGGTATTCTCCAATTAATTAGTGCATACTCAAAAATTTTCTTTCTTGATCATGTCCAACGGAATGATTGCTCCCTAATGTTCGATTATCTACCAAGCAAACTAATCATTATTGCTGGCAAACATTGATAAACTTAAGGAGTTGCAGGGCTTATGTAAATGTTTTTCTCCAGAAATCCAAGTGACTTTGTGTTGTCTACTTAGGTTTGAATAATGCTGACTTTGTCCTTTGGAAAGGTACCTTACATGGAATTTGATTGGTTGGACCACCTTGCAAAAGTAAACAGAGACTGTCTTTGCACTTTCACCCTTTTGGGTCCTTATATTACAAAGCTCATAATTATTCCCCGCCCAAATTTATGTATGTGGCCATCCATGATTGGTTATAGCGGCTACATGCGAGAGTGTTAGGCGAAAAAAAATCTCACGTGAAGGATGTGATGCAAAAGTGTTAAGTTTCTGCTGCATCTACCTAACCCAGTGACACCAGAGACGATAATTTGGATGGGCAAGTTCCTATATGTGCGAATCGAGAACTAGTGAATATCTCAAGGAAAGAAAACCTCGAATGTGACTCCTTAATCGAGGTAGCGAATGGTCTCTGCTGATTTCCGCTAAACTTGGCTGGGCCAAAGCGATTGGGGTAGAGGCTGAAGATTAGATATTGTTTCTTGGCTCCAACATCCGTTACATTTAACCCTAGCTACGATGAAGATTTGAGTTGAGACAATATCGGTGTGGAAGGGCACTTGATGTAATGGAAAGCGGTCTTAATGCTGAATATTCGCATAAAATGGGAAGATTTGTTGAGTTACACACGTGAGGATAATAAACGAAAGAAATCCTACATCGGGAATGAAATGTAACGTAATGTGGTGCAGTTATTATCATAATTAGTCCATAACTCGTTGATTTGAGACACTACGTAAAAGTGAGTCCACCTGACTAAGTTGATGGGTTCAAATTCGGTCTGTTCTTTGGTGATCTACGCAAATGAAGGTATCAAATTTCTACCATATCGACCTATTGATACGAAAGTCGCCCTTCCGATAGAGAAAAACGTTGATGAGGCGACTTCTCTTCTACGGTCACAAGTACACAAACACATTTGTCATACATAATATATGTTTGGATGTCTAATTATATGATTAGCTAGCAATCCATTAATGGTGAGTGACCCCCTCTTTGTCCCATCCGATGGGTCCTGATGAAGAGTTGATCTGACCAATGAGCACAACTCGAATGGTGGGCTCTATTAGCTGTCTCAAACGGCACGTAAGAACTCAAGGGAGACCACATCATAACTCGTCGTGTCCTTGTTTTGCTTTCGAGGTTTCAAGGATATGCTAAGACAAACTTTACAAAGTTCCAACCAATTCGATGTGTCAGAATCCACAACCTCTTTATTTTTTTCTCCTTCCGTCAAAAGGTGGACATTAGGACACAAAGGCCGCACGAAGATAAACCGGAAATGTAAAGGGTTCAATGGACCGGCATCGATGCCCTAGCACGTGCCATCATGATTTTGTTGATCCTCCATCGGATATGTACATCCAATAAAGTCTTCTCTTTCATGAGATTAGAGAGAGTTTTTGATAAATTTTTACGTGCCGTTTCTCCTGCATACACAAGATAGGTATGTAATTCGACAGTTGATGCCCCCTTGAGGTTCGGATATTTAGGGGTATGGTACGTCGTACCGTATTATTCATTAATGTTGTATAATTCAGTATAATCACTAGTAATACGAAACTTTTAAGGTCCCCGAGTAAAAGTAAAATGATTAGTTTGCATTCAACTTGTCATATCCCTCAAGATTGGATCTTCAGTGAAAGTTTATGATAACTAAGGTAAATGCGCGAAATAAATTAAAATTTATTGATAAAGTGACGGTACGTGTAAGGTAACACCGGGTTGATAGTCACGTATGTTCCGTTAAAATATTAATGTTATGGCAAGATAAAGAAGGGGCTAATATAATGGTTAATAGTTGTTTTTTAGCCAAAAATGGTGATCAACGAATGATCTTTCATCAAAGGATGCGATGTTTAATTTTTAGAAATGAATAGGATTCTGTGACGATTTGGCAGGGAACAATCGGTATGGCTGTGTTACGACTGAAGATAAACATTAAAGGATAAAGAATTGGCAAAGTACAGTAAACTTGCAAAGAAATTTAATAAGTGTTTGTGGCAGATCCTTTACAAACGAGCTGTCATCTTTCATTTTTATAGCAATGTACAAAACGTAACCGTTGAGAGCGGTTATTCCTCCAATTCTAACTCCTTAATTACTTTCGAGATTCCCAGCCTCTACTTCACTCGCTAACAACCATTCGTTCTTATCGGCAAGTGGCTGTGCTTCGTCTCTATCTTGACCTCTGCACTTCCGACGGCTGGTCTTTCCTCTTTGTATGTCGATCTCCAGCTTTTGCCGATCACCTGACATAGCGACAGTTACCCTCTTTAGTTACCGATTTCTAGCAATAGCTATTGGCCGTCTCGTCGTCAACATCAGTGGATTCTATTGTGGCCTAGGTTGTTTTTGGGCGTCAACAGTCACCATCTATTATTGATTCCAGTGGGCCAAAGTGTTTGGACAGTGATGAGGTCACAATTCCCAACAATAAAACATGTATAGTGAATTATGAAAATTAGTTATCCACACGAATTGATTGGAAGAACTTCATTGACAAATTATTAAAAAGTTTAGACCTAAACTGACATGTTAAAAGATTTACGACTAATTGCCCACCATAAAGTAGGTTTAGAACTCTGCTTGGACAACTTTCCCTCTCTACTTGTATCTTCTGAATGTGTACGTCCTCTCTTTTTAATGAGTGACCCTATCTATAGGCACCCTATGAGGGTGATGAAGAAAATCGTATTAGAAAGATGCTCAAATTAAATCCACAAAGTAATTCCAAATATATAATACGATATCATCTCCAGCTATATTCCTAAAAGTAATTTCTCAAAAGAAACCAAAATATTTTTAGGATGGAAACTGTTTGTCTAACGATCTGACAAGACGATCGATTATTTCTGATCACACAATCTTCCAATCAATAAGTACTTTATGAATACACCCGGTAATGATACATAGATCTATAGTTGAGATTATACGTCCCGACAGTAAAAGCATTTTCCCGTATATATCTAGAAAAGTTTTGCAATATCAATATCTTCTCCAAATGGATCTTCCTAATCACACAATCAAATCTTACTTGACGTGACACCTTTTAAACTATTTTTGTTCAAAATTTCCCAAATGCCGCGAACTTCAAATCATGTCTGATGCATCTAGTGTATGCAAAGTGCATGAAGAGGCATAGCTTCATGCTCTTCGTCTAATACTGGTGTGCCCTGGAGCTTTCTACTTGAAGTCCTTCGCCCTTCACAACGGTGCGGTTCACCTCTTATACTCGTTTGAGGGTTTTTAGAGCTTGAAGAAACTTTAAAATGAGATGTTGCCCTCCAACGACTTATGGAATTTCTCCAACTTCCCAGTTCACATCATCCAAAGAGAAATGAGATGAGACACGGAGCCTTAGTTTATTTCGAGAAAAAATGAATGGTTTGGAATATATATATATATTTTAAGTGATCTCACATTCGCTTGAAATAGTTACTCAATAAAAAAAAATTTCATTACTGATAGCAATTCATGTCTAAACATTTTCGAGAATGATGAAAATATTCATCGTTCATTCTTTTTCCTAAGCAATACAAGCAATCTTTTTTTTTTTAAAGAAAACGTTTCTAAATTATTCATTTTTTGTGAAATAAACGAAGTCTAATTCTTGAATTTATCTTAGAATATAGGCAACGTTGAAACACATCTAGGAGTACTAAAATTGTTTACACCTTTTAAATTCGTGTTGAGGAACATTTGTTTAGACAATTTAGACTCCTATCCGGAAGTACTGAATTTTTTTTTGATCTTTAAGCCTTTTAAGTTTGTTCCAATGGATTTTCTCATAGATAGATTAGACTCACATGAAGGTAAAATTACCAAAAAAATTATAAATTTATTACAATTGTGTCAATTCGGTATTAAACCTTTTTAATTTGGCTAATTTAGTCCTAAACATTTTGACAATTTGTTAATTCAGTCCATTCGGTCAATTTCGACTAAAAATTGTTGACATGGACACCTACCGTTTGACGTGGATGTCAACTATTCTACATGACACCGTTGGAGCTAACGTGGACAATTCTTATACTTTTTCAAAAATTTAATGAACATTTATTATTCTCTTTTTTTTTCATTTTAGTTTGTATTATTTCATTGTGACGGAGAGGCTCGCCTTCACTAGAGACCGCGAGGTCGAACCTTGTGGCCTTCGACCTTGCAACCTCTAGCAAGGGATGCTCTAGTCGGATCGCCAGATGCCTCACCAGCCACAATGGAAAAATATAAAAAGAAAACAGAAAAAGAAAAAATAGAGAAAAATAAAAAGTAAGAACAAAATTCATTAAATTCTTAAAATATATATATGAAAATTTATCCATGTCAGTGCTAGTAAGGCCACGTAGGAGAATTGGCTCCACATTAGTAATTTCCAACTAAAATTGGCCAAATGAACTGAATTAGCAAGTTGTAAAATGGTTTAGGACCAAATTGGACAAATTAAAAGGTTCAAGACATTTGCAATCGGTTTAGGAATTTTTTGGTAATTTCCCTCTCGTACGAAGGGTTTTAACTTTTGTTGAGATTTCCTACATCGCTTAATTATGGGGTTTATATGCTCTTCCATACATATGATCTCTCTCCACTTATCATGTTAAGTTTATATGTTAGATTTTCTAAGAATTTCCATAAATAAATATTCCCGTATTTACGAACATGTTGAACTTTTTTATGATTTAGATAGTTTAGGGTCCTATGTAGAAGCACGATTCTTTTCTTGAAGTAATAGTTAAGATCCTAATCTAGGAGTGTAATCTGTTTTCCATGGATCAGAGATTTTAGGCTTAACTGGATTTCATTACTATGGTATATTGGCCACCACAATTTTCTTTGGCACGATTTTACTTTTCTGAGGATGCCCTTTCTTTGTTGGTTTTTTCAATTCTTTGAAAATTCTCAACCTTCATCTTTCTTGGTTTCATCAATTCGACAGAAATTAAACTAAGTCTTCTAACTGGAGTATTATGAGCATGGATATTTTCTCTTCCTTGGTAGCAGATCGGGCTGCTAAAGCCCAACGAAAGAAAACAATCACTTCAAATTGAGTTTCATCCCCACCTCCTGACTTATTAGATTTACTTTGTACGGATGCTCATTTTAATGGGCTCGGAACCTTTTACAATTGAACAAAGGCATAGCGTTTTTAACCCCAAAAAAAAAAAAAAACCCTTGTTTGAAATTTTTCCTTGAGAATTCTTCTTACATTATCACCACACCTGGTGGACATGCCCCCAATAACTCTTGAGTTCGATGTGTAATTTCGTGCGCAGGAGCGTAAGTTGTCCTCAAACACCAGTTAAAAATAGAAAAAATTACAAAAAAAAAATCATTAATCTATTTTAATTGTGCCAATTTAATCATAATTTTTTTCAATTGAGTCCTAAACATTTTGTATTTGTGCCAATTCAGTCCATTTGACTAATTTTGGCCGGAAAAAATTGCTAATATGGACGCCTGCATGTGTCCAATATTGCACGGCCAGAGCTGACGTGGACATTTTTTAAAATTTTGATTTTTTTCTTTCCTTTTTTTCCTTACTTCTTTTTTTTTTTCCTTTTCCTTCCTTCACCCATTGTGGCCGTTGGATGGCGAGCTATGGTTGGCGAGGGTCGCAGCCATTGCGGCAGCACGCAAGGCCACGTTGCCCAGATCTGGGCAAACGCTGCCTCACCGGCCGGCCATAGTCGACGTCTCTTGCAACCGCACCTTGAAATGGTATGGGTGAGGCCCGCGCTGGACACAATTAATCAGAAAAAAAAAAAATTAACTGTATTAACACAATTAAAATAAATTTATGATATTTTAGTAATTGCTCAGTTAAAAATAAATTTAGTCAAGACTTGCCAAAAAAGAGAGAAGTAAAAATCGAAGTTTTTCAAACCCCTAAGAAGATAGCTGCTCCGTCCTGCACCTTCCAGTTCCTCCACGTTGACAGCGCGCTTCTTCCTCGCTACGGCCATTTGTCCCGCCCCTGCCACGCGTAGTGGCGCACGATCCCACGCCCCGACGAAAGCAATAAAAGGGACTTGGCGACTCTGCCAGAAGAATTCGAAGTGGTTGCTAGAGATAAGGCTTGAGAGGTGAAGTATGGCGACGACTCATCCTGACGTCCCCGGCGAGCCCACCCAGACCGGCACTGCGCTGCTCGAAACCGCCACCTCCGCCATCCAAGGCTTCGGCCCCATCAACAAGATCCACCAACACCTCTGCGCGTAATACTCAATGCTTCAATGTCACTCTCTACTTCTCTTTTAAACAGTGAACCAAGAGCTTTATCATCATCATCTTGTACTTTGTTCTTTGTTGCCTTGTTAAATTTTCAGGTTCCATTTCTACGCGCAAGACATGACGCGGCAGGTGGAGGCCCACCACTTCTGCGGCCACCAGAACGAGGAGATGCGTCAGTGCCTCATCTACGACAGCCCCGGCGCTGACGCCCGGCTCATTGGCCTTGAGTACATCGTTTCCGAGAATCTCTTCCTCACCTTGCCCGACGAGGAGAAGCTGCTTTGGCACAGCCACGAGTACGAGGTGAAGGGCGGGTACCTCTTCATGCCAGGCGTCCCGGGCCCAATAGAGCGGCAGGACCTCGACAAGGTGTGCAAGACCTACGGCAAGACCATCCACTTCTGGCAGGTCGACCGCGGGGACAACCTCCCGCTGGGCCTGCCCCAGATCATGATGGCCCTCACCAGGGACGGGCAGCTCAAGGAGGAACTCGCCCGAGGTAAGCCGGTTCTCTTGCGCAATTCGTCCGACTGTTGGCGCGCACGAGTGAGCGACTGATGTAGGTGATTTTTGGATGCGCCCGTGCAGACGTTGAGAAGCAATTCGGGGTGTCGTTCCAGAAGGAGAGGGAGAACCGGGCGTACATGAAGGGGCCTGAGCACGGGATCCACCCGGTTGCAAACGCGGCGGGGAAGGGGCTGGAGACGGAGCTGAGGGAGGTGGAATGCAAGCCCGTCGAGTCCTTGCCCAGAGTCTTCGTTTGAAGGAGGGTTGTCTGCGTTCCGTCCCGGACAAATTCACAATCGGTTGTGGTCGAATCGTGTTGTAAATAGCGTATGCTGTGGGCTCGTTTTTTTTCTTTTCATGTCAAGAATTGCCGCGGTTGTTTGCAGAGAAATCCTAGGAAAACGCAAGAAACTTAACATAGGTACGCACCGTTTGCTGTAATGTCATCGTCGCTTGAACTAGAAGCAATCTGGTTTTGCTGCTTCTTCCCACTTGGGCTTCTGTGTGTCAAAGCTCTGTAGCTGTAGGTGGTTCTGAATCTCTCCCGGCGATATACTTCTTACAGAGCGCTGGAACACGACCATCGGCGCTCGGGAGAGAACTGGAACTTGCTTTGTCGGGCGCAACAATGGTCTTGGGCCTAACACGATATGGGAATGGATTGAACTAATCTCATCTATAATTAGTTATGCCATGTCTGAGGTACCTTCAAAGAGTATTGTCATTGAATTATTTCATCGTCCTATCTCTAATCAATAAAAACAAAGGTAGCCGTCAAGAATATCACTGCACCAAAAAAGTATCACTCCTGCGTCGGCGATGCCACGTCAGCACCGGCCGGTCAAATAGGCTGAATTGGAGCAATTGCAAATTTTTTACAATTTTTTATTTATTTTCTATTAGGAGGGGAGATTGATGAAAGGGTCAGCCTGATGATCGTATTCATTCATGACTAAGTTATTCTAGACGGAGAAGTACCCAAATTTTACGTGCAGTAAAGATCATGCGGCGATCTCGATAGATTCCGCAGCGCAAACAATAATGAGAAGAAGACCGTCTCTCCATCTTAATCAGTGACGTCACATGTGACATTACGTGTCTAATAATAAATCCGTCTCGAAGGTCCAAACGAATGGCGAAATGACAAAAAGAGAAAACAACCCCCGGTGGGAGGTGCACGTGCAGTGCAATCAAATTGCCTTGGCAAATTGGCATTTTCTTCCGAGTTCCCACTCGGTCAAAAAGGTCTTCGATGCATATGGGCCGACCCGATCCGATCTCGCGCCCGCTCTCCCTCCCTCCTTTCGAGACAGTTTCTATTTTAAGACCGAGCCTCACGTGGCCATTCATTGCTCTGGTCTTGCCCTGCCGAACATGGGGATCGAAGGTCAGGTTGTGATTTTGACTCCGGTGAAAGAGGTCTCTTTCGAAGGCGACTGTTCGAGTGAGTTAGCGCACTCGCGACCCTCCTCGCCGAAAGCGGCAGTTGGCTCGTCCTCTCCCATATCTAAAGATGCTGTCTTCTTCATGGTTCATCGCACGAAATGGTTAAATGATCTTTAACCCCACCTTACTCATTTCAATCTCTCATTGATCTTTCGCAAAAATGCGTCATAACCCTTAATTTATCCGTCGGGCGTGTTGTTTAGTTAGAGTGGTTGAGCCGAGGTCACATAACATACCAAAGTCAAGGTGTGACTCCATCGAAAACCATCAAGTCATAAAAATATTTGCTACAAAGAGAGCTCGGTTAACTGTAATCACTCTGTTTTTGCTAATCATAGGGATTTTGTGGAGCGTATGTAATCAAAAAGGCACATTGAAAATTCGTATACACAAAATAGGCTTTACTAGTAATATAGCAATTTTTGAATAACTATGAGAATAACAGTATATTATGAGTAATAAATTTTTAAAATTAATTATTATTTTTTTTTTACCCAAAACAGATTATTAATCTTACCGTCACCTGAATAAAGAACAACTCATAACCAAAATCTTGAATAAGCAATCGAAAAGATGAAGTTCCTAATAACTCGACATTATATACGTCGAGTAAAATAACACATTAATATATACAAATGACTGAAACATAACAGGAAGTCAACTGTGACACCATTTGGTATGCCCACCTCTGACTTGGTGCTAAAACACTAAAATTGAATGAAAACGTTGTCACAAAGCCAAAATGAAGTTGATGCTCAATTAAATTGTCCGTCCGCTGATCTCTTTTATGACTCGAGCGCCTTGTAAATCACCACGAAACAAGGAAGGATCGCCTTCGGATTGAACACGAACAGCTCCTCCAGATTCGAGTAAACCCCGGCGTGGCCCGCCACGGAGTCGTACGAGCCCCCCGCCGCCCCCGCCGCGGGGCCCTCCTCCTCCCCCGGCTGCGTCGCCCCCTCCTCGGCCACACGCCGGACCCTGCCCGCGATGACGCGGCACACGAGCATGGCCCGGCGGCCGTCGGCGAGCTGGAGGGAGTCGTGGGCCCGGCCGCTGCTGGCCGTGGTGCACACGCCCCCGCCCTGCGGCCTCGCGTGGAAGCCGTGGCGGACGACGGTGCAGACGCCGCAGCCGGGCACGGACCCGCACAGGCTGGTGGAGCCGCCGGAGCCGAGGGCGCACGCCAGGGTGGTGCAGTGGAACCGGAGCAGCTCATTGCCGTCGGCGGCGCAGCGCGGGTTCTTCCGGGCGCTGGCGAGGGCGCGGGTCTTCACCGCGTCCCGGCAGTCCTCGAAGCGCTGGATGGTGCGCTGGGTGTTGTGGACCTTCAGTATCCGTTCGATCTTGCAGATGGGGTTGTCCTTCTTGAGCCAGCTCGACTTGAAGATGATCTCCACGATGTGGCGGCCGGAATCTTCCGGGCCCAGCTCAGACACTGCAAAATAAATAAAAATATTTTTATTTTTAAGTGCGCCATTAATGTTGGGGTAAAACTGCAAAACAGAAAAAAATTAATTGTGGAGTAAAAAAAAAAAAGAAAAAACAATATTTACTCCAACTTGTCGGTGGGGTCACGATTCGCTGAAATGAATAAAGCGGAAGTGGGTATCAACCAATAGTACATCGCCACGTAAGAAACCGAGTGGGGCATCGCTTCGGTTCTCATCGTGACAGCTGTGACGGTGGACTAAGGAGCAAGGAGTAGTAAAAACGCAAAAAGTAGTAAATGGTCCCCCTAACTTAGAAAAAGAAAAAAATTTCGGTGCACCATTAACACGACCGAATCGAGTGCTTATTGATCAAAAGGTAATTCAATTGAAGATTGCCCCAATTTGCGATCTGATACCTTGCGCCATATTGGCAAAAATGCAAGATTCGCGGTGCAATGATCTTCTATATAAAGTGATTTGGTGATTAATCGGGAGCCAAAGCTTTTCATTAAAAGGCGGTTCACTCTAATCGACTACTACTACTTTGTCTTTGCTCAGGCACCCCCAAAAAAAAAAAAAAGATTGTAGTAAATTGCTCTGTGACGTGATACCCTGGCATGTAACACAAGGTGACACAAAAAAGCGATTTTGGTGCACACATGGAAGCAAAGCAAAGATATGCATCAGTAACGGGCAAGTTTTATTCCTTTTATTCCTTTTCTGCTTTCGTGTGAAAGATGATTTAGGCATATAAAAAAAAGGAAATTTAAGTAATTATGTAGAACAAGAAGGAAATAATATCCAACTCTGTTCGTTTCATGAAAAATAATGATATTTTTCTGGGTTTGGCCAAGATACGATAAAGAAGCGAAATATTAAAATACCAGCATGACGAACTGCTTGGTGAAGCTCTAGGCTCTCGAGCTTAGGGAAGACTTCGCCGCACTGGGAGCATGCGCACATGGTTGACCTGGGCGTGTAAGGATACCTGATGGTGACCATCAAATCAAGACCATCTTTGTCATTCGTCATATGAGCCTAGGCTAAAAATAGGCGAAATAGGACGGTGGTTGGTCGATTCTTCTTCGTCGAGGGTCTGAAAAGTTTACCATGTTAGCGTGCGCCCAGTAAATTACCTGCTAGGGTCGACGATCATGTGGCACTCGTAACACCCGGAGAGCTTCCGGAACTGCATGCCCCTCGACGACCCGCCCCCGCCGCCGTGGGTTCTAGTCGACCCGGCCAGCGACCTGGAGGACGAGGACCCGGCCCCGCCTTTGCGGCTCAGGAGGCCGGCCTCCTGGCCGACGGAGCTGCCCTCCGGGGAGTTGTCGGCCCGGTGGACCACGCGGGTGTTGCCGTGGACGACGTCCCGGAAGCTGCATATGGAGCTGCATGAGGAGCCGGCGAGCTTGTTGTTGTTCTTGGAAGGGTCGTGGACGGCGGAGCCCTCGACCTGCTTGCACGTGAGGAGGCTCTTGAATTGGTCCCACGACGACAGCGGCGGCGATGCGGGTGGCTTTTGCTTTAGCTTTGGATCTTGCTCGTGCTGCTTCTGGTGGTGCTTCGTTCGCTTGCGTTTGGAAGGAGGGGGTGGTTTATGCTTGTGGCTGGAGGAGCTGTCCGGTAGGAAAGTGAGGAGAGCCATGAAGAGAAAACAAGAAGAAGAAGAGGAAGAAGAAGAAGAAGAGTTATAAAAGCTCTCTCTTTGATCGGACGAGAGAGGGGAGAGATCCAAGAGGAGGTCTTAAGGGAGAGAAAGGTGGGTGGTGTGGTGGGTCTCCCTTTGTTTAATTGTTCTTTTCCTATTTCTCTGAACTCTCTCTCTCTCTCTCTCTATCACTTTTGGTTTTGGATTAACTTGCGTACTTGTCTTGTAGAGATGGGGCAAAGGCAAGTGCGCTCTTGGCGACCCGAATTGATGATTCGACATTTGGTTGTCTTTGAGGTCGCAGCTTTGCGACTACTTTCTCTCTCGGCGCGACGGGAGGGTGACGTCGGAGCTGATCAGCACCTACGGATTGGTCCGTCATCGCAAAGGGGCATTCAATCATAACCATACAATCTCTCTCTCTCTCTCTCTCTCTCTCTATATATATATATATATCAATCTCACACCCCCATTAAAGCTCTTGATGAGATGGGGTCTAGTGAAAATGCTTCTGGTGGAAGTAGTTGTGGATGAGCCTGGCTTAGGTTTATATCTGTGAGAGAGAGAGAGAGAGAGAGAGAAAGCACGTGATGTGCTTTGGACATCTGACTTTAGGTGGTAGAACATGTTGGGTTTAATGTTGTCCCGGTTGGAGTTATTCCCTTGGTACTTCTCGCCGGACTCTCTCCCTCGTAATACAAAGCCGCCGCGAGCGGATGTGCGCTCTTTCTTTATTCAGGTGCGGAGAACTTTCCCCATATGGGAGCTGCCCTGCGACTCGGCGAGTCAACCCTCTTTTGGCCAGATTTGGGGTGGTTTTGTTAAGAGGGGCATTCGGGTCATTTCCCGAACCAACTGTGTCGGGGGTTGTGGGCCCAGATTCCGGGGGGAGAGCAAGATGGGGAGCGAATGTGCCGAGGAGGGATCGTACACGACGCGCGGAAAGGATTTGGAAACTGGGACCGTCCGCTGCGAATGTGCGTCTTCCCACGCCCCTCCCCACTTGGAGCTCACTGGTTGGATTGCCGAATCTGCCCCTCTTTCCCCCTCTAATGGCCAACGAAACATCTCCAAAATTACAAATCAAGATGAGCGACGACCGTCCTCGTGGGATTATTACAAGACCGGAGTCCAAATTGAGGGTATTCCAATCTCGATTAGCCTCCCCAAACGAATTGCATGCAATCATTAAGATTCGGCTCACAATTACAATGAAATAAAACATAAAAAATATAAATAAAAAAAAAAAGAAAATCGAAACATAAGATTTTATTCTTAATTCATCCTTAAATTAGAGTTACGTCAAATAGAGGATTTTGCTATAATTAATACCTCGCACCTCTCATTACATTCCTCAATTATAAAAATACGAGGTTACCCCGTATTTTTCTATCGATGGAAAGTATGAATCACATCCCAATAGCGACAACCTTAGAATGCAATGTCCAGATAAAAAACCTTAATTGTATAGCATTAATATCTCTTTCTCTCTCCCGTTTTATTAAACATATCTCAAATCAAGCTTTTATATCGCTCTCGTCCATGACCGGTGCGCACGGCCGCTGACACCGAACCGTGAAAGAAGAAGAAGGGGAACGATGTTGCCGGGGATTAGGTTAATGCAATGTCAAAAGACTTGAGCTTAGCAATAAGACTCCAAAAGCCGACCTGGCAAAGCATGATCAAGCTAAGATTGCTTAGAATTGCTGGAATACCTCAAAAACTTTCTACTTTCATTTATATATGGAGATCGTCAACACAAATCAAGCAAAGCTCAACCATCTTACAAGACGCTTGTGACTATAGTTTGCAAACGATACGCAAAATCCTTCTATGGATGTATATAAACGTGAATTTAATTAAGAGTGAATATGTCTCAGGAACACGAATAACGATCATGCGTGCTGGTCGATGCCGGCCCTTCATTCTGGCCGAAAAACCATTGGGGCTTCGTCCAGTGCACTATACCAACTGTCAATGTGCAGACCCGCGCATATGGATCACCAAATGAACCGACAACAAGAACGGAACAAAACATCATCGATCGCTTGCTATGCTAGCTTCCCAAATGATCAGATAAGAATCTTGCAACACCCCTTCTGATCTGCAGTTCAACAACTCCTCTTATCTTTCTGTTTTTTTTTTTTTTTTTTGGCCTTTTTGAGTGAATTAACACCATTGCATTGATTATTCAGTCTGCAAATTTTCTGATGACATCTTCTTTTTTAGACAGAGAGGGAGAGTGGTTGGAGATTTGGCTAACAATCTGTTGCAATATAATAACCGAAAAGGCAGTGGCTCCTTGTCCTCCACAACCATCGCTCTCTGTCCGATCCATGATGGGGCAAACGCTCGCTAATTAAACGAATCGCACAGCTAGCAAAACTATGCTGCCACTAAAACCTTAAACTAAACGGAAAAAAAAAGACGGGGGTTTGTACTAAAAGTACGATCTTGATTTAGATTTATTGCCCGAAAACCAAGTGCTGTCTTCTGGCCAACGCTCCAAGCTTTGTTTACGTTGTTACATCATGCAATGTATATTTGACGAAAAAGACAAATGTTTGATCACCTTTGTGCTCCTAATGACGCCGCTAATCTCTACTTCATGATCCTATTTAATCCCCTTTTGCTTACTTGTTTTTCTTTCTTTCTTTCTTTCCTATTTAAGTCGAATTATTACACAAGGGTCCCTTTTTTTCTTTTTTCTAGGCCCAAAGCAATACTAACGATCACATTCAAAATATCTAACTGCAGCCTAACATGATTTTACTGAGAACTAAATATTCTAACAAGACTAATTGATGGTCAATCTTCACTTAAATAAACCAGAGAACCAGAGAAAGAATCGGCTACCTTCGTGGGAAGGCCATGTGAGCTAGGGTTTTCATGAGGCCGCCTCATTAATCATGAGCACGGAAATATAGGCTTTCATCTGTCCTCACGCCTCAAATCCTATCAAGGACAAGTCCAAACACCACGTGCGCTTTGCTTCTTTGGTTGACTTCGAAGCGCTCCAACTGGGAATACTAATTTACTTATATGATAAATTTGCGTGGAACTGAGCGAAGGCAAAACAAGTTTGGACCAAAATTATGCACTTAATCCTTAGTTTAAACCCTAATTAAGTTCGACACGACACAAACAACGAGAAAACGGGGGGAAAAGACATGAAATTCTGTTCAAAATTTGAACATCGTGGTGTCTTGGTGGATGGAAAAAGAAAAGGATGATATCTTCAGCATTAAATAAACGTTGCACAGCGCGTATTCATGCAAGAGCGACATAAATTAAAGGTGGACCATGTTTTATATCTTTAGGTGCTTTCACGATATTAGGAACTGGGGATACGTGTACCTTCGATTTTTTTCAAAATAAATGGGGAACCGGTTTTGGGTCGGGGATACTACGGGGAGATGCGCTTGCCCTAACTTTGATGAGCAACATTTTGAAAAAACCGAAGTATTTTTTTGGGGGATGAAAAGGGTCTCTGAACCCCACCTTTTGAAGAATTCCGAAACGCTCTTCCTCTTAGCTACGTTCTTTTCCCTTTTTATGAGCCATCCTCGGACTATGTTGGTAAACCTATTTCAAGCTCGAGGAGGGGTGGCTGTGATTTTCCAGTGAATGCAATACAATCCTTATATGACAAGTTGGTCTTGTTATTGCAGTTTTGGATTTAATGACGTGGAACTCCAAACATAGATGGATCAATGGCAAACCCTTTTGAACTACACAGTTGAATTCATGTATCCGATAAGACGCGAGCCCCTCCCCATTAGAATGAATTGTGTTGGTAGAAAATGATGGTTGCATGTGTTTTCTAGCCCAAAAAAAGGAAATTGTTGCTACTTTTTCTTGGTCGCTTGTTGAACGTGAAACAGAATTAGTCTTCGATATTGGTTAAGCAAATGTGTTGATACTTAATAACACCTTTTTTTTTTTTTTTTGGTAAGAATAATAACACCTTTTTTTGCTACTTACTTATCTTGATCTATTTCAAACGTTTTTCTTTTGAAGAGAGTATTTTATAGAGGTGAGCAATCAAGCCGATTCAACCCGGGAGCGGGTCTTGACCAGTTAGATTCTCGATTCTATTCCTTGAACCTGCTGGCTTTACCTGGAAACCTAAAATTGGTTTACCTTTGATCCTAAATAAGTTCTTTTACTTTTTGTTCTATAACTATAAATATTTGTTGAAATTGTATATATTTGACATATTATTCTCAAACAGAAAGAATTATATTTATGATTGACATGTGCATATGATATATGTAAAGAAATAAAATGACAAAAAAATCGCCTAGTTTAGATTCAAGCCAGCTCCGGGGTCAAGAGAGTCTGTTTCTTATTTCAAACACGGAGATCGACTCTGACAAGATAGGTTCCAGGTGTCCACCTTGAAATCGATTACCTAATAATTACTTGTTCCTTCAAAAAGGCAAAGCACCTGGATGGGGAGTATTTTTAGTTAGAAACTCGAGTTGGGATTTTTTTTTTATTTGTTCCTTCCAATACAAAACCATAAAGAAAAAAGAAGAAGAAAAAAAGAGTAAACTTTTCTATCATTTTGCCATATCGTTCACAATCCCATAATTCCTACTGATTATATATCCAGAGAGAGTAACCAAGTTTTCCGATGAAGAAATATGAGTTTAATTATAAAGAAAGCGTAACTAGGTTTGGCCTTCCATAAAAATCATGTGAAACTTAGATAAAAGCGTCAATGAATTATGTCTTAATAACTCAAATTCGCATCATATGTTACAAAAAACCAATGTGGAGAGAGACAGAGAGAGATTCTCGATTCTAATTCACATGTCAAGTTCGTGAACAAATTTTTAAAAAGGTATTCTACTAACATGTGATTCCAAAAAATACCGTATATAAGGTAATTAATTTTTTTGGAAACTTACTTTAACGTGGCATGCAAAGGAGAGATGATAATATGGAGTGAGGAGAGAGCAATGTTCATAGCAAATATTTTGATTGAAATAATGTATTTCAATCAAAATAATGTGAAATTAGCCCTACCACACTCTCAAACTAGAGGTGTCAAACAGATGGATCGGGTTGGGTTTGGATTGGGTCAAATATGATCTGACCCATTTAACCCGTTTTGACTCATTTTTATGCAGTACAAATTTAATGATCCATATCCGATCTGACCTATACCCAACCCGTATTTATTAAACATTTTTATATTTAACCAAATCATACAATACTTGTTTCTTATAATTTGATTAAAAAAATGATATTGCTAAAACACTTTTACGCAATACAAATTTACTAAATTTTTTTAATTTTTTAAAAAGTATTTTCTATTTCTCTTTTTTCCTCCTTCCTCCTCCCTCCTCTTTTTGTAACCTCCGTCCGACGCCCGGCAACCGGCCATGTCCTAGGGAAGCCCCGCAACCGGCCGCATTCCTGCGACCTCTAGGTCATCGTCCTCAATGAGCTAAGGGCTCGCCAAAACCAAGTGAGCCTCGAGGTCGGCCGATCTACGCGAGCACGAGCTCACCCGAGGCATGCGAGCTCGCGGCTCACCCGATCTAGGTGACCTTGAGCTTGCCCAAAGCCGGTGAGCTTGAGGCCGGATCTCGGCGAGCCCCGATGGCCATGGCAGTGGAGGTAGGAGGAGGTAGGGGGGGGGGGGGAAAAAGAAAAAGAAAGAAAGAAAATATAAAAAGTAAAATAAATGAAATAATAAATTATTAAAAATTTTGAAATGCTTTTAAAATATTCAGAAAACTTATTTATGTTTCACTTGAAGTAGTTACCATAGTTAACCCATATATGACCTATTTTGAACCCATTTCGGACTCATTGAGTTTATAAGTGACCCATTTATGATACACTTTTAAAACTTAAGCAACCCTCAAATATGGAATCTAGACTCATTTTGCCACTTATATCCGAAACCATTTAAACAGGAAATGGGTTACACAACAAAGAATGATTTTAACATTTTCGACCAAAGAAGACCAATGTATTCTTTTTTTTTTTTTTTGTTATGGTTAACTCTAGCTATAAAATAGAAGGCCACCAAATAAGTTTGGATAGAATCATTAATAGATGGGTCGGGATGGGTTTGGGTTGGGCCATAAATAATCCTACCCAAATAGATCCATTTATTACAATGCAAATCTAATAACCTTATATCCGATCCAACCTATATTCCTAAAATACTTTCATGTTTAATCCAATCAAGGAAAATTCATACACAAACTAAGGTGAGAGTGCGGAGTGAATAAGCGTGAAATCTAGTGAGGGAGAGAGAATAAAAACAAAGTCATAAAGGTGAGTTAAGTCTAAGTAAGTTATAAACCCATTTACAATTCATTTATATTTAAACCTCTTTATGACCTATTTATTGAATATAACTTACCCATATAATAACTCAAACTATCATATATCGGTTAAGAAATGGGTCTTTGACCCATTTTGTAATTTTAAGTTTGGATAATAATGATGATTTGATCAGAGCTCAAATCTCGTCAAAAAACTTAACTACCGAAGAAAAACCCTAATGCCACCTTCATTCTCTCTCCTCTCATCTCACACAATTCCCTTATTCTACCTCTATTGAGGGGAGTGTTTAAACTAGATCCCTCCCTCCCCTCCCTTCTTCTCTTTGTTAAGTGTTTTAGTTTTTTATTTCTTGCTTTTCTCTGTTTGTGGAGGCTTTTTTTTCCCTATCCGACCTAGATCTGGAAAATTCTCTCTCCCGTTTCGAGGAGTTTTTTAGTTATGTTTTCAAAATTTCGCTTCTCTCGGATTTTGTTAGCATACAAATCCAATTTCAAAGGAAATCGAAGGAGCTTCTTGAAGGTTTCACCCACATTATCATATAAGTGTTCGTTCAATCTTTTTATTTTGCATAACGATAGTGTTAGGGACACTGAATTTAGGGGAACACCGCCGAAAGGAAAAGTTATAGCAACGGTTGAAGATCTCGGCGTGTGCTCACGAAAGAACACGGATTTGGTGATTGGCCGTCGATTTTGGTTTGAAGAAAACATAGATTTTTTTTTTGAGTGTGTGATCCCTATATTTGTTTTGATGATTTATGTTGTTATTTGGAGCTTGTCTTGTTTTGAAGCAATAGCGATTGCCAAGTTTCATTTTTTTTTTTTTTTGGCGGATATGAATTAAATATTACCGTTTGTAAAATTCTCAACGAAAATGTAGGTGTTAATGAACATGTCGAAAAAGTAATATAATGATAAAAAAAAGATTTTGTCCCACAGTGATTGATGATTGATAAACTAATTAAATACTAAAAATGGACTAATTCTAAAATTTATCTAACGAGTAAAAATAGAATTGAGTATAAAATAAAATTAATAATCTTAAAGGTAAAAGTTCGGAACTAGATGCGATAAATCAATCAAATAAATATGTTAAAGCATCCAATTTCACCATAACCACTAGATATGAATATCGGATCTTTACGCATACAATACCAAACATGTGATAGCGAAATTTACCATGCTATTTACTATCCTATCTCTAGGTATAATAAACCTTTTGTCAATACAATATATCTTTATGTGAATTTAAATAAACATAAGCGCATTAAAATCTGTGAATATTTTCTATTTACTATGAATATTAAGGATCACCTCATCACCGAAAAGCCACGCAAATAACTTGGTATATTTCTATCCACATTTTAATCATGATTATATATTATAAAGAGTAATTGCATATTATCACTTCTCGGTCTCAAACATGCACATCAAATCATTCAAATGGTGGCCAGTCATTTAAAAATATTAAGCATAATAATATATAACTCACATGAACGAAATCACTTGTAGAAAATAAACATCATGAAATTCATATGATCATGATTAGGCTACATCGCAGCCTTAATCAAAGAAAATTAAAACATAATATAATAAGAAACAAAAAAATAAATTATATCAAACATCTTGAATCAAAGAACAATAATTCTTTGAACACTTTGTCTTCTCTTCAAAATACTTGAAAAACTCCAAGAATGATGCGAACGTAGACATATCCCAAGCTCTCAATGTTATCCTATAAGTAGGATAACATCCAAAACTTGTAAAAACAAATGAATCTCTTAGGATAATAGTGGGGGCTCCTAAAAATAAATAAATCTTTAAAGATAACATTAAGAGTTCCTAAGAGCAAGCCAATCTTCTAACGATTTGGTCTCTATCTTTTTTTTCCTTATCTTCTTCATATCTCATTATCCCGCAATAACAAGAAAAATTTGAATAAATAGAAGGAAATCCAAATATTTTTCATAAATATCACATTATTTGTTGCATAAAATAGGTAAAATAACTTTGTTTTTATGGAGTTATCAATCACTTCAACCAAAAAAAGAAAAAAAAAAATACTACCAAGGAGTGAGAAATACAAGTCCGATCCAATTCGACCAAAAACAAGTTTAGGCGGTTTAGGGTGCGCATGGTAACACTTCTCTACTTCTCCTCAAAAGCATAATTTAATTTTTCTACTTTTGCTCTAAATTGACTTATGATAAGAGAAATTTGTTTGGTAACGGTTGAAATTTTCTACTTTTGAAACATTATTAATAAAATCTTCGACGGTGGTTGGTGGGCGGCGGCAGTGCGATCGTCTAGGGCGTGGTCGGTGGAAGGCGGATGGTGGCGATGGCGAGCGCGGAGGACGGGCGGCGAGCGGCGACACGAGCGGGCGGCCATGGCGGCGGTGGGCGGGCGGTGGTCGGCGGAGGCGAGTGTGGTCCAAGAAATGATTATGGAGCCGAAAAGTTAAAATTTTTTACTTCTCAAAATTGACAAAAAATCCTATTAGAAGTGAAAAATCCTATTAGAAGTGAAAGTGAAAAATCTTACCAAAAATCAATTTGTTTACCAAACGAATTTCTACTTCGAGCAGTGTTTTTACCAAACGGATTTCTCTGTCGGATTGACTTACGGCAGAGAAATTAAGAAATAGAAGTGTTACCATACAGGCCCTTAGCTTGCTCAATTCCCGGTTCAACCGGTCGAACTGGCAGAGTCATCCGTCGAGTTCGGTCCAGATTCGAGGGGCCAGGGCTCATTTCACTTTGGGCCTAAGAAACGCACAAAAACCGGTTTTTCCATGGTCGTACGGCCCAAACTCGGCACTCCCGAGCTTTTCTTTTTTCCTTTCTTTTGGTCGAAGGCACTGCCGAGCTTGAACTGGTGTTTCTCTTCTCCATCAAAGATCTCACGAACTTCGGAGGCCCATCGAACCCCTTAAACCCCCTTGAGCGAATACGAGGTTTAGTGCTGTCGGACCCTCTTCGTCCAGACACCGCAAACTGCAAAAAGCTTTCCTCTTTCGAGCTTCGACCCCAAATTCCTCCTACTTCCCGTGGAGTTTTGGCTCAACAGTCGTCCAAAAATGTCCGGAAATCAGTCCAATGTCGATTCGGTTCAAAGCCGTAGAGTCACCTGGGAAGGCTGCAGCGTCTTGCTGGACATCAACGACGGCGACAGATTGGTCTTCTCTCGACTCACCGAAAACTCGTCAGTGTTTCAGAAATTTAACGACTTCTTCTTTTGTTTTTTTGTTTTTTTTTTTCTGATGTGAATGCTTGGAGTTGGGTCGATGGTCAATGGTGTTTGTTGATGTACGGTCTTTTGGATTTGCAGGACTTTGAAGATCGGGAAAAAGAACTATTCTTTACGGCCGCTCATCGGTTGTCCGTTCGGTTCTTTGTTCCAGGTCGAATATGGAGCTGAAGGGTCGAAATTATCTCGCCTTCTTCGATCAGCTGAAGGTTTTTCCTACTTCCCATCTTCCTTTTGTCATGTTGCACGTGCAATGAAGTCTTTGTAATGGAAGTCACGTGAGGGTCGAGGCATGTTCACGTGTGTTAGGTAGTATTGGAGATTGGAAGTGTTAATGTTCAGGTGTTATTGAGAATTATTTTCTGAATTGTGATATGAGTTTCCAGTCCAGCTCGGTAATTCATGCTATATTTTCCAGTATTCTGGCAATGTAAGGGGGCCTCTAGTATTATACCATTGGATCAATACATTCCATCAGCATGTCATACTAAAATTGAGGCCACAAAGCCAAAACAAAAGGAAAATGCATCAACTGTGGAGGGAGGACGAGCAGAACGAGATTCTTCATTCATGTTGTTATAATGTTTTCACTTTAGAGTGCAATTATGAGGCTAATAGCGGCATCAATTTAGATTGAACAGCACACAAAGAAGTACTTGTTATCTGCTTGTTGCATGCTTTAACTTTGAGTGTCGATTAATACTGGGGATATCATTGCTGGCACATTACTCACTGAGCTGTCAATTTGGTCCATCTTGTTAAGACGTCTTTGTTACTTGTCTAGTCAGTAACATTGAAGACAATGGTGATTATCAGCCAGTAGAGGAGCACAGGGATAATAGGGAACTTGTCGACAACAATAAAGCTCAGAGTCTTTCTGGTGAAGATATAGAGGAACTACGGAGGTTAGACATCAAGCTACTTTTGTTAGCTGGAGCTAATATTTGGCAAACTTTTCCATAGATGCACAATCAACATGTCTGAGAAAAATCTCAGTATATCATTAATCTGCTCGCCTCTGTTAATGACTTGTACATGTAATAAAGCTGGAAACCTTTTAGTACATGAGAAGTTGCAGAGGATGGGCACTAAGTCTTGTATATTATATACATGCGGCCAGTGTGCCCATTATCAGTTTTCTTTATTTATCTCTGTAATGTGTTTCTGCTTAAATACCCATCATCCCTGTGGAGCACACCACTGCAAGGTGAAAGACTCTAATATATGGTGGTCTTTCATTAAGTAGTAAGATGATTTGACAGATGAGAATTTTCCACAGAAAAATATAGCAGTCTCTCTGATACGATAGTCATGTAAATGTTGCCAAAGCTTATCAGTCTGATGCAGACAGGGTGCGACTGGTGATGAAATTATTGAAGCTCTAATTGCAAATAGTGCTACATTTGAGAAGAAGACAGCGTTTTCACAGGTTATTTCTTACTCTTGAAGCGCTTTTCTCCTCACGGCATGCAAAATGTCAGGTGTCAAACTTGAATGGTAAGCTGATTTGCATTCTGTCTTCAGGAAAAATACAGATTGAAGAAGCAAAAGAAATATGCTCCCAGAGTACTGTTAAGGCGACCTGTGGCACGAAGGTTACTTATTAAACTTGTTGCTTGGCGATCTTGTTTATCTTCTTTCGCACTTTATTCGTCTGAGTTGGCAGCAGTTGTCATTTTCTCTTTCTTCTCGTCTTACAGATTTGTCAAAAATTCGGAAGTTGCTTTAAGGCATCTGTGTGTAGCTAAAATGTTGGTTTATTCAGTTTCTAGGTTAGGAGGGGAAGCTTTGATTTTTTTTTTTTTTTTTTTCTGTTCATAAAAGCTTTGTATTTCAAGCCTCAAACCAATTAGATGCTTGGTGCTACTTTTAGGAGCATTCTAGATGAACCGGCTGTAACGCTATGAAATATTCAACTATTGTGCTTGATAGGATAGAGCTGGTGCAGTGATAGAAAAGAAGGAACCATAGGCTGCATACACAAGTTCATGGTTCCCCATATAATAGAAGTAGGTATTTATAAGACTTTTCCAGAATTAGGTGCCCTCTGGGAATTCATTCATCATATCATGATCAGATCACTTTATTGTGTGTTAGATGTATTTCAAAAAAGACAGTTAGCAGGCATCTATGTGTTTGTATATTGGAAAGATTTTCTCCACTCTTTTTATCCCTTGCATATAAATTACTTGTTTCCTTCATTTGACTTCGCACTGATTTGTGTTTCTCTTCATCCCTTTCAGTATATGCGAGACATACTTCACAAAGTATCCAGCCAGAATAGGGTAATAGCAGCAATCTTTCACCACTGCAGGCTTATGTTGATTGTCATTTCATTGGGTACTGTGAGGTTTGTCTAGGTATGCAGGGCAAATCTGTGCACTTGTGCACAGTAAGCTATGGATTGGTCAATACAAGTACCTTTGTTAGGAAGTATAAATGGGAAGCTTCCCGCTCATATGTAGGCATTTTCAATTCCAGGTCTAGAGGAATGTTCAAGACCAGAATAGCTTTAGGATGTTAAAAAAAGCTATGAGGGCAAATAATCAGATTGGATTTTTCTGTAAAATTATTTGTACTGCAGACACAACGGCACGTAGCTTGATTTTAGCTTAGTCCCTTTGAATTTATGGACAGTTAACCGCTAAGAATAAATTTGAGCAACGCCCATGTAATCACTGCTGAGAATGACAACTTTGATGATTTCTTCCTGCCTTTAGGTTCATGCGAGTGGATACATTGTCTCTGCTGCTTTCCATGGCTAATGTTGCTGCAAATTCTGACATTCTTGTGGTGGATATGGTTGGCGGTCTTCTCACTGGTGCTGTAGCAGAGCGCATGGGTGGTTCGTCCATTTGATCTAAACCATTGATTGTTGCGTGTTGCTGTTAAAGTAACTAGAGACAATGCTTTGTTCATCTGCTATTCAACAGCAAAAGAATAGTTTGTTCTGTTTGGACTTATGAAAGGGAAAAAGAATAGTTTGCTTGTTTGGATTTGTGAAAAGCAGAAAACACTTTTTTTACTTTCCTGCTGAAGTTTTAAGTTATTATTTAAATTTATTTATGTGAATCTGCACTTCAATATTTTATATAGTGAAAGTTTCATGTGCTTAAGATGGAAAAAGAAAGGTCAATTTGAGGGAGCCGCAAGATTTGAATAGTCAAAAGTCACTTTAGACTAACACTTAGTATGTACTTTGTTGTCAGTTACTTCTCATTTCTGATGAAAAATTTCAACGTCGATAATTTGTTTGAACACTCACCAAGATGGATCATCTACTGCCCGAATGAAGAGAAGGCACTATGCTATTTACTTGTAAATTTACGACTGTTTCAGTCACTTAAGCAAAGATCATTGCATGCAAAAATCTTGATTTTTTACCAGTATCATGTTTTCAACAGGTTCAGGTTATGTGTGCAATATGTATCTTGAAAGTAGCCCGTATCCCATGGACATAGTGAGGATGTTCAATTTCGGTGATGAAATTTGTAAAAGGTATGCATTTGAAGCTTATGCACTACAGGTGCTTTCATTGCAACTTTTATATATTGGAGGAGTTTGGAAAATGTAAAGAATTATTTCATCGCTGTGGCAACACCTAAATTTTATTTTTGTGAATTCAATGTTGACGTGTTATGTCTTTCAATCAGTCAAGTAGTAGGAAGGAAAGATGTTATCACTCACAATGAAATGATAAGACGATCTCTTCAAAGTTTTCTAAATTTTATTGACAGTGATTGAACAAGACAATTTCCAAAAATTCAGTGAATACAAGGAAGGTCCCATTGGTATGATAACTTGGTTTGATGTGTGTTACCAGATTCCGCTATGTTCATCTTTGAAGAAGGATTTTCTCATGATTGCACTTAATGGTTGACCCTTTATCTGTCTGCACCCTGCGGCACAGTCTATACTTGGAGGCTTAAGAACTTTTTTTGGGGCTGTGATAGGTTGCTTAAATTGTCTATTTTATCTTCTTTTTTTCCTGAGGGGGTTGGGAGGAAGGCATTGTTAGCAAAAGCTGCTCACTTGTAGAGGTGTTATTGTTCTTTGGTGTGATACTAACCCACTGTTTTCTGTAATATGTCAAGGACCTCTTATCACTGAAATCATCTACTTTAACAAGTGTATGATGGGCCTTATTCACTACATCTTGACTTGGACCATTTTTTAGCGACAGCAGTTTTGTACTATTCAATAAAGCTGTATTACTTTTCTTAATTGGGACATGTTTTGCAGAATCTTCTCATATAGCATAATCGATGAAACTAAACAGCTCTCTTCTTCACTCCTGAAATATATGAATACCAGTCATTAGATAATCCCTATTGTATATTCTGCCTCATACTGTTTCTCCGCACTCACTGCTTATTAGTTCATTTTTTTTTTTTTAGAATTGTGAGGACGTCTCTCAGTGATTTATGTTCTGTTCAAAATGATCCATCTGAGCAAATGGGTCATGATGTCTCCATTCAAAATGATCCGTCTGAGCAAATGGGTCATGATGTCTCCGCCACCGCAAATTCATCAAATGTAGGTATCTGTCTTCCTTACGAAATTTCGCTCTGTCGTCAGTCGCCTAATGATCAGGATTCCATCTTCTCAGGAGCAAATGTGTTCTCATGAGACACTTACAGAACCATCTGGTATGGAAGAAATTGCTCTGCCATCTGAAAATGAAGTTAGTAAATGCAAAATCCCAAAAGCTGGAGATAAAGCATCCCAAGAAACGATTGACTTGTGGAAAGCAAATGGATTTTCTAGGTAGTTCAGCTCTTGCTATATACTCATCAAAGACAAATGATGGTGGGAATTTAGTATTCTAGAATCTAAATCCAATCTGCAGTCTGATTGTTGCAGCTCCTGAACTGGATACTTGGAACACAGTGAAAGATCTCATGCCCCATCTATCACATTCAGCTCCCTTTGCAATTTATCACCAATATCTCCAGGTTTGTGTTTCCAATTTTTCTTTCTAATAATTGTGTTAATTTTTTGCTCGACTTTTTTCTACTGAAATTTTTAATCCTTTGTTGGTATCATTCTAATGGTGGGGGGGCTTGCATTTCATCGTATTGTTTAGTTTGCTTTCTTTATAATGGGCGAGTATTGTGGTTAATGCATTTATATGCAGTTTTAGTTAAGCATATTCGAGTAGAAACTGTTATGCAAAGCTACGTAGATGCGTATCAACGGCATCCATTGTCGATAAGATCTATTATTTTTGCACATAAAACTTCTTTCCGCCTCTTTCTGGTGAATCGATACATTCTGGGTGTGATAATTTTGAGTAACTTCTTGCTTCATTTGTCCCAAGTGCAGCCTCTGGCAACTTGCATGCACCGCTTGCAGAGTGAAAAGATGGCAGTCGGTTTGCAAATATCAGAACCTTGGCTGCGCGAATATCAGGTTCCTCCAAATCTCAAACGAACTGATTTTGTCTTCACTAGATGTGGCAGCTCGTCTGCAGAGATTCTGCTCCTTAAAATTATTTTCTTCCTTAGGGTACAGGATGCTCCTTTGAATGCCCAACCTGACTTCTGATATGATTCTGACTTCCCCTTTCCATTTCCGTTTGTTTCTTCGTGATATGCAGGTTCTTCCATCAAGAACTCATCCATGCATGCAGATGAGTGCTTTTGGCGGGTACATCTTAAGTGGGGTTAAGATTTGTAATCCAGAAAGCGCGTAAAAAGTGGTCGCGTTACATCCTTGTGTGCTTCCATATTCTTTGTCAACTCGAGTTCATAAGAGGTGTCAGCCTGTGACCGTTAAAACTGTATGACATAGTTTTGCCATTCTTTTGTGTTGTGTTTGGATCATCGAATCTGGTTAATATAATGTTATTTTCTGGGAAGCAAATTTTGGGATTGCTCAAATCTGACTTCTTCATCTTTTAGTGCAACCTGATAATTTGCAGTCCAAATATGACACGACAGCAAAAGCCATTGCTGCATTTCTTGCCCTTTTTAGATCAAGTAATTTCTTAGAATTCTTGTATGGATAAATTTATCTTGTTGCTGAATCTTCGAGGAGATGAACTTTAGTCCGATGTCCGAAAACTTGTTTGGGATACAATGTGACTGCCACAAATATTCTATGCTTTCATATTCATTTCAAATTAGTGAAGAGAAAATGACGGTCATTACAAATACAGGTGGTGTCTGGCTAGACCTCTTACCACTAATTGCTGAATTTTCACAATATTCATTCATTCTAACCTCGTACGCAAAAAAAGGCCCTTTACCCGCAAAAACTTAAGACAAAAGAACAAGAGAAAAAAAATCTTTATAGCTAATGCCTTCAGGAGATTCTTTGGGGAAATGCGAATTCAATATTTGCAATATGAACGATTTTACTTTGACCAGATAGAGAATGTAAGTTTAATCTGATTGACATGAGTCGATTGACAATTAAACAAAGGCGGGTGCTATTTTCATCCCTTGTATGGCTAAATCCGCCCAGATTTTACCAAAAAGATAAAATTGAGAACAATTAATTTAATTTTCATTTAAAGTGGTGTCCCGAACTTATTCATTTTCCTTCTTTTGCAGTTTCTCTAATTTTATATATAATTAAGATTTCACATGTTTTGTTTTTTTTTTCTTGTGGCATCCTATGTATATTAAGGTACTATGTTTTGAATTTATTGTTCAATTTTACTTAGTGTTGTCGATTTTTTTTTCAAGAAACCTTTTTAACAAAACGACTTGTTTATAAACTTTCACTGTTGTTGTATAGGGCAACCATCACATTCTTTCTTATCACTTTTCTTTTATGCACATTTACATAGAAAGTAATGACTGAAGAAACAAAAAGGGAAAAAAAAACTATAAAGAATTTCTAAAATAAAATCATACTTCTATTCTCCACCTTGAGGCTTTAAAAGATGAAATGTAATTAAATCACAACACGTATAAAATAAAAAATGATTTTTTTTTTCAAAAATACAAGCGAAATCTCATCATTTTGGATTGACACAAAATATTTTCGAAGAAATATCATGATAAGAAAGGGCTTGATGGTGACATGCACAACAAAAGTAAAAAGTTATGAAGATAAGATTGTTTTTCACAATTTTCCATGTTAATCTCTAGATTCTACTTGACAATTAACCCATAAATTTGCTCAACAACGTAAAAAAATAATTAGATTTCTCGAAAATTGTTCAGGCAAAAATTATTTTATGTACACAGAGCCAAGTTAAACAAACAAAATACATAAAAAGCTGAATTATGATAACTGCTCTAAATAAATATACACAAGATAAAAAAGCCAACACTTTAATAATTAAATACAAAAAACATGAAGAAACTTGAAATGCTTAAATATCGACATCTTGCAAGACAAACTGTATCAAGACCACGTGCTGCCTCTGCTTCTTCTTCCCCGGGTTTAGGGTTTTAGCGGCACGCACGGAGACACGAGAGAGAGAGAGAGAGAGAGAGAGAGAGAGATGCTGTACATCGTAGGCCTGGGACTGGGCGACGAGAAGGACATCACCGTCAAAGGCCTCGAAGCAATCAGAAGATGCGACAAGGTCTACATGGAGGCCTACACTTCCCTCCTCTCCTTCGGTCTCTCCTCCCACGGTCTCTCCAACCTGGTAACTGCTAAACACCTCCTCTTTCGACTCCGGATTCAGTTGCTTTGTTCCCGGTGACGACCGAGTCCGGCGGGCGTGCCTATGTTCAGGAGAAGCTCTACGGGAAACCAGTCACTGTTGCGGACAGAGAGATGGTGGAGGAAAAGGCTGACGGAATGTTGGCGGAAGCTCGTTCCAGCGATGTGGCTTTTCTCGTCGTCGGCGACCCTTTCGGGTATGGACTTTCTGGGTTCCGGCTGTTTCGATTTTTCGCCTCTGCCCTTCTTCGAAAATTCAAATTTTGTTATCTTGTTCAATTTCTGTAGAGTACAGCTGGCTTGGTTATTTGTGTGGTGATGTTACCTTAGCTTGTTTTCATCCCGAATTGTAGATGACAATGGTGAAGTGTTAAATGTTGCTGCTTCAGTCGAGTTTTAAGCGCACTATAAATTGATGTTCCCTTTGCTGTGAGAGATTGCTTGCTCTAGTTTTGATTTTGAGTGTGGCGTTGTGTCGCTAACCTAATTGAAAGACAAGGTCTAATTGTATTTACAGAGCAATCAATGGCACGATATTCTCGTCTTATTATGTGTATTACTTGAACTACAGAGCTACGACACACACTGATCTTGTTGTTCGAGCAAAGCGGTTGGGGATAGATGTTAAGGTTGTTCACAATGCTTCGGTGATGAATGCTGTGGGAGTATGTGGTCTGCAACTTTATCACTATGGGGAAACAGTTTCCATACCATTCTTTACTGAAACATGGAGACCTGATAGCTTTTACGAAAAGATTCAAAAGAATCGTATGCTTGGTTTGCATACACTCTGCCTTTTAGGTGAGGCCATTATTTTACTGGTCAAAGACCGTTTGTCTTTGACCTCTCCAATTCTGTTTTGTTCAAATGCCATAGTAACAATTCATTGCTTTTTATCTTTTGGAGCTTTAATTCAGTTTTCACTGATTGATACACTCAGTGATGTCTAGTTTCTTTTTGGCACAGACATACGTGTGAAGGAGCCATCTCTGGAATCTTTGTGCAGGTAGTGGGCGAACTGATTTAGCACATTGTTACATTGTTATCGTTATAGTGTAAATACACTGTCCTAAAGATGGATTGTGCGGCACTTCTTTTTCTGCTAGAGGAAGAAAGGTATATGAGCCACCAAGATATATGACGATAAATACAGCAATTGAACAACTCTTGGAGGTTGAAACTGGGCAAGGGCAAGGTGGTAAGTCTGATGTTCTTATCTTCCTCCAAGTGTATATACATTTTCTGCATGTAAGCCTATTCTCCTCTTCTAGTCTGGTCAGTTAATGTCAAAAAGTTGTTGCAACTAATTCTCGGCATGTATAATTGGACTAGATTCACTTACTGAGTCAGTCAATTGCCAATCATCTTCTGTTTCACAAAAATGCGTTAATTGGAGTAATCCAGTACCTTTCATTGATTGCTACTCTTCTCATTTACATTATACTTATCTAGCAATCACATTGTCTGATATTCTTGCAGAAAGTACTTACTAAATTGGGTGTAAACTGAATTGTGACCTTTCCGTTAAATTAAATAAAACCCCGCTTGTATCAGACCCCAAAAAAGGAGAATTTACACCTGTACAGCCTTTAGCAACCGTTGGTGGATTAAAATTATGCTAAATGTTAGACTATTGGGCTAAAATATGGTATTCTTTAGGCTCCGTCTGTTTCGTGGAAAATAAATGATTTGGAAAGCATTTTCCTACAAATAATTTGCTTGTACTGCTTACAAAAATGGGTGAACGAAAAATCTTTTATATCATTTATGAAAATGTTTAGACATGAATTGTTGTCGGTAATGTAAACATTTTCCATTGATTAATTACTTAGAGCAATATAAGCAGTCATTTTTAGGAAAATGTTTTCCAGATACCACGAAACAAACGGAGTTGATATACAATGGATGACGTTGTTTAAGCTGCATGGTTCCAGTCATATTGCAGCTTGAAAAATCCGTTGGTTACTCAGGGGAGACAGTTTCTTTCTCTGAGTTGTGTTGGAGTTTGGTTCTTTCAATCTTATCCTTGGTCACATAATGTGTTCTGTCACAGTTTATAACGAGGATACCAATTGCGTGGGGCTTGCGCGGTTGGGAAGTGAAGATCAGATGATAGTAGCAGGATCCATGAGGCAATTGCGCACGGTTGATTTTGGAGCACCTCTTCATTGCCTTGTCATTGTAGGAAGCACGCACCCTTTGGAAGAAGAAATGCTGGAGTTTTACAAGCTCGAAGGGAGGACCTCAGAGCCTAAGGAAGACGTGACTGCAGATTAGCATCTCCCGTGTCAATGCGACGCAGTTTTGGATGTTCTGGTAATTACGTGCAGATTAGCGAACTTCTCCCTGGTGGAAACTGGTGCGACCCTGTGTGGACTGTGCCGGAAGCTATTGAAGCAGTTGGTGCTGCGCCTCTTGTGACTCCCCAAGGTCACTCTGAAGGAACAAGCAAACCTGTTGCATCTATCCGGTTTAGCAGCACCAGATTGATTTTGCCCATGCCCAAGGGATTCCTTTTAATGGGTGTTATAGGACTGAATTACAGTGAGTTGAGTCCATCAGCAGAGGTTTACACCTTTTCGCTTTCTTGTGCTTTACTCCATTTTCATTGTGCCTTCTGCTAATTTTCTTGTGAGTTTCGGTTAACAGAAGGGATGGTGCGATCATTATGAAAATGTCGCCGTCCTGATTGCAGTCCTCCGCCAAACCCAGATGTATGGGGGCGGGGGAGATGTCATTAGCAGTCACCCTAAATTTTTTATTTCGATGAAGCAGCTGCAATGTCAGGGACTCACGACCGAATGACCAAATACGCACCGACCTAGTGAACACTTTTTTTTGAGCACCAGTCATCAAACTTTGACATATTTTATAAGCATAAGAAACTTTTTTTCCCCCCTTTTTCCTGGACTACTCCTTCACACTCTCAAAGGGACGACTTTTTATCAAAGCTTTTAAACACTTTTTTTTTTTGTAATTACAAACGTTTTGTTCCAAAAAATCATAGCCGGAACAAAAAAAAAAGTTGTTTCAGAAAGAAACGTTACCATACGCACCCTTAACCTCCGTAAATTCGTCGCGATCACTTATTTATCTGAGAATCGGGGAGAATGTCATGATATACGTTGCTTGCCCATGGATTCAGTTGGCCTATTCAGGAATTTTTGGACCTACGCTTATTTTGAAATCCCCGAAACGTATGTATAAGCATTTTCCCGTTTGAATCCGGTCCTTCACTTCAAGCTATGTCATCATAAGGTGCTTCTAAATAGAAAGATCTTGTCAATGTTAATGACTACGTAAAAATAAGAACATTGATGGGATTGGATGTCGGGATGTACAAGCATGGAATCAATCGGTCCATGCAACTCTAGAACTTATTCAAATCAAAAAAATATAGTCGTGGTGATTGTAAAGGTTAGAGCTTTCCATTTATAAAACACGCATTTTGAATGAGCTTCTCGAGATATTAACAAGCATGAGGGCCGCAATTTATGTCGCGTAAGTGTCGTTCTAAGACCTTCAAATCCCGATTAGTGAGATGGACTAAAAGAAAATGTGGTCAGCTAATCCAAATATCTTGCCCCATCTTATAACCCATAATCAGCATTGCACCTAAACCGCTCCTCAAGGCAACACCGACATTGCTTAAACCCTACTTCACCGTCCCGATCCTGACCGCTCATTCACCAGCAAAAGAGACGGAAAGGAGAAGCGCCACGTGTCGAACCGTCCCCGTCACACGTTAGGTGTCGGTGACCATCTCGAACGGCCCAAAATTACAAAACCTCCCAGGTGGGGCACCACAACGTTGAACGGCTCTCCACGTCCGTCATTCGACAAATCGCTGAAACACACAGGAAAAACCGATTCGTTCCCGCCTCGCTGGTTTGCTGTCAACTGAACTGACTCGCTGTCGGTGCCCCAAAAACAGCCTCCCCACCAGCCAGCGAGCGGCCGTATCTCCGCCGGTCCGACCCGGTCCAGATCCGTCCCCGCGATCGGTTGATCCGTCGCTGTTTGCATTGCATTCGCTCTCCAAATCTCTCGCTCCCTCCGCCCCTACATTTTCCCCGAAACAGATCTCTCCGTTCTCGCATTGCGTGACAATGGGGGCTGAGAAGCGCTCCAGAGGCTATTGCGGCTGGTTCCTTGTGCTCGTCATCCTTGCGGTGGTGGCCGTCGCCATCTTCCTTGCCGTCAAGAAGAAATCTGACCATGGCGGCGGCGACCAGGCGGCTCCGGTCCCTGGGCCGCCCGGTGCGATCCAGAAGAACTACGCCGACGCTCTCAAGATTGCTATGCAGTTCTTCGACGTCCAGAAATGTAATGTCAACAATAGCCTCCTCTCTCTCTCTCTCTCTCTCCCACTGTCTCGTTCTGCTATCGATCTGCATCCCTCGCGCAATGTAGAGTTTATGACCATACAGGCACCAAATCAGAGCGGATAACGACATTTAGGCCTCAGTTCTGTAATGCCGGCTTTCATCCATCGAAAGAAATTCTGGCCTTGGAAGAGCACGTCGTGCTACAATGTGATGCTTTACTGATTTTGGAACGTAATCTTTGTGGGTTGTGCTGCTTTGTCTATGTAGCTGGTAAACTGGAAGACAACACTATATCCTGGAGAGGCGATTCGGCTCTTCAAGATGGGAACCAAGCCGACATAGATCTTTCTAAAGGAATGTTCGATGCCGGTGATCATATGAAGTTTGGTTTCCCAATGGCTTATACTGCCACTGTGTTGTCGTGGGCGATTCTTGAATACGGAGATCAGATGAATGCCGTGAATCGGCTGGAAACTGCCAGGGGCTCGCTCAAGTGGATTACGGACTACCTTGTCAATGCTCATGCTTCGGACAATGTGCTATATATTCAGGTAGTTGTCTTGACTAGTTCCTCCTTTACAGCTTATCATTGTGCTTCTCTGTGAATCTGTGATTCTATGATGACTTTCTGAAGAGACTATAGTCTAGATTCAGTCTCTACCTTCTGTGAATGAGGGAAGAAAGACACTGATTTGTCCTCACCTCACCATCACGGGTCTGTATTAGGGGCAACACTTCCATTCTTTTTCCTCCACAAATCATTAGCTTGCTTTTCATCTTCTTGCAGCAGGAAAGTATTTGATCCCAATTACAGAATACGCATCATTTATGTTTGCACAACAACGGCTCTAAAAATTAGAGATGTGTTTCAAATTTTGTCCCAGGTCGGTGATCCTGATTTGGACCACAATTGTTGGGACAGGCCTGAAACTATGACTGAGAAAAGGCCTCTCACTCAAGTGAACACCTCTACCCCAGGAACGGAGGTTGCAGCTGAAACTGCCGCAGCTATGGCTTCAGCATCCCTTGTTTTCAAAACCGTCGACTCCACATATTCAAGCACGCTCTTAAAGCATGCTGAACAGTTGTTCACTTTTGCTGATAAACATCAAGCTTCGTACAGTCTTAGCATCCCAGAAGTGCAGACATACTATAATTCGACTGGCTACGGAGATGAACTTTTATGGGCTGCTAGCTGGCTTTATCATGCAACTGGGGATCAGTCATACCTGGAATATGTTGTGCAAAATGGAAATAAATATGCAAAATTTGGAAGTCCAACTTGGTTTTGTTGGGATAACAAGCTTGCTGGAACCCAGGTAACTTTCTGATTCTCTTCAATCAACAAATTGGTTATATACTCATCAACCGTGAATTTTCAGCCATTCTTAATTAGTTTGTTGGTTAATGGTTATCTCTGTTTCTCTCTCTCACATCCTATGGCCACCGTGTAGGCACACACAGTATACACCAGCAAAACCACTCACACAGCTACTTTAAAAAGACACTCGTTTGCTAAAAGATTGATAATGCACTTTGACTTGAATCGTGACTTTCAAGATCAAAGCGAGCTACAGTCCCGCTTGGTTACTCCAATTTCTTTGCCTTATTGCAGGTTTTGTTGTCCCGATTGAGCTTTTTTGGTGCTAATGATCTGTCAAGTTCCATAAAGAGTGGCCTTCAGAATTACAGAAAAACAGCGGAGGCTGTTATGTGCGGCCTCTTTCCAAAATCTCCTACAGCTACAACCAGCAGGACAGATAGTAATATGCTGCACTTGTGCTCATCTGCTGCTTAGAAGCAATCTTCTCATGCCACTAGTTTTCTTTTTTCCAAATTTATTTGAATCCGACAAAAGTTAGTCATTTAAAAGTAAGAGCTTCTACTGGGCACATGCATTGTTCATCTAAGCCAAGCTTTAAGAAAGAAGTGGATTTTTCTATGCCATGGGACTTAGAGTTGCGTGTTTTGCACTTAGAGGGTGAAATGAGTACTGACCTCAATTTTTGATATTTAAGAGGGTAAAAGTTGGCACATCCCTTGATTGATCGGTGGCTGAAACAGTAACCGAAAATGGAAAGAGGATTGTGTGAAAATAGTTTGGGTGATTCTCGTATGTCTTTGAAAAACCTCAATCTAGCTGTTTCCCCTTCCTAACCTTGAAAGTGAAAACTCACACCACTGTGGGTACTTGGGCTCCGTCCTTAGAATTGCTTCTTCTTACTTCAGAAGGAAGAACATTAGTGCCACTTATGATGTGAATCATGTGGTCCTGTTTTATAATGATTTTCATTGGTGCAGGTGGTCTTATATGGGTCAGTGAATGGAACTCTTTGCAACATCCTGTCGCTTCTGCATTCTTAGCAACTATATACAGTGATTACATGCTCACATCCCAAACTGCAAAAATCTCATGCAGTGGACAAACCTATAGGCCTTCAGATCTTCGTAAATTTGCCCAATCTCAGGTAATTGGATTGCTGATCTAGAATCTGAACACAATGAAATTAACATCTCTTCAGCCCTTGTTGGTTTATGCCCTCTAACTACATAAATTCTGGATGCCGTCCAGGCTAATTATGTCTTAGGTGACAATCCCATCCAAATGAGCTATCTGGTGGGTTACGGTGACAAGTACCCGCAATATGTGCACCACCGGGGAGCTTCTATCCCTGGTAATGCCAAAACAAACTGCAGGGACGGTTTCAAGTGGCTGGACGCAACCGACCCTAATCCGAATGTGGCCATGGGAGGACTTGTTGGCGGGCCTTTCCTGAACGAGACGTACATCGATTCCAGGAACAATTCCATGCAAGGGGAACCGAGCACTTACAACAGTGCTCTTATTGTGGGCTTGCTCTCAGGTCTGGTCACCACATCGTCAGTTGTCAAATCCTTCACCTGAGGAGCTCTGAGTAAATAACTACTCAAAAAAATCTTGTATTATATGTAGCCTAATGGGGTAACCTATTTTTTACTAGGTCTGGTACTGCTAGTTGTTTGTTACTTGGTTTACCTCGTCATAGGTTCTTGGCTCAACTACAGTGAGCATTTTATATGCGTTATTTGTAATCATTTCCATATAATGCCATGAGCTTTGACAGCAGAGTCTGGCCAAAAGGAAAGAAAGGAAAAAAAGACAGCAGAGAAATGTAGTCTGCCTAAGTTGTACTTTGTGCAGAAGAGGCAAAGCAAACGTGATTATTCTGCATTCAACTGCTGGTGCATAGCCAACTTTCTTCTGCAAGTATGCTTAGCAAATACACCTTACCAATTGATTTACTAAAGTTTTGGTTTTCCGTAAGAATGTACTCTGGATATTGTGGATGAGAATTCATTTTTCTTTCCTGTAGTTTCTCAGCATCATTTAAATTATTTGAGAGCTGGGTCTTTTTGTTCTCTTAGGCTTGCTATGAATAATGGGTAGCAAAACTTGCTAGTGTGCATTTCCATCATATTGTCAGTTCGCAGGCAAATTTTGCAGAAAGTTTAAGCGGAACTGCTCATTTAGTGAGTTTTATCAAGCACATTGTCCATAGTTTGCTGTTTGAGTGCATCATTTCATTTTCACATGCATCAAAATAGAATATTTTAGGTTAAGCATGATATCCAAAAGGGTGAGTGAATATCAATCACATCAGGAGAGCAACTAATGAAAATGAACCGCATGCCAGTACGAGAATGTTTTGTTGGTACCATATCATCTGTGGGATGCTACGGTAGCACACAGACGACTTCAGAGAAAGGAAGTATGTAATCCCAGCAACTGCTGAGAGAAAGCACGAACCTAGGACACCAACTCTGTTGTGGGGTCTGTCAAACGCAACAGCTAGATGAAAAGTTGGTAAGAGTTGAACTGAGCCATTTCTTTTCCTCTTTAGCACAAATTAGTGCTCATCTGTGAATGGAAACGACCCTCAAAAGTGGTCAAGCAGTGTCGATGAGCATTGAGAATTCACATGGATGTTCTTTGTACCTCTCAATCACGTCTATTCTCGCATATATTCGGTGCATGTGAGCTCACTCCATTTCAATCGTTAAATCACGTACGAACATCATTTGATGGCTGAAATGAAGTGAGCTCACATACTTCGATGCATAAAAAAAAAAAAGTTTCCGAGGTTGCTTTATCCATCTTCTTAATCTCTTGACACATGTCACTACCACCACAACATTTCAGAGCACGGTTCACTCCACAGCTAAAGACAACCAAGTGCTTAGTCCTCGGGGGTTCTTATGTCTTTTTCACAAGTATCAGACAACAGCAGGCTCCCCCAATCTTGACATAAAGAGAGAGAGAGAGAGAGAGACCGACGGGTCACAAAAAATTCCCACCATTGGAGGCATTTGGGTTTGTGCTAGTGGTACAGTCAAAACTCAAAGGCACAGACGTGTTCTTGTAGACTGGAATGGTAGGCTCCAATAATGCAATTGGAAAAGTTCAATTTGGTCCTTTTCTTCTACTTCTTCGTTTGTTCCTTCCCAGAAGCCTAGCTCACTCAAATCTTCCCAATGTATTGCGCCATAAAAGAAGTCACCCCCAGTGAGGAGTCCGGAAACAAGGCAGGGACACCACATGACCCCGTCACCCCGACGCAAAAATAAAAAGACGGGGAGAGAGGTCGGTTTCCTTGCCTCGGTGCCCAATCCCGTCTCTAACAACGGTATTGGGGGACCAGCAGACCATTTGCCATAAACAAGATTAACTCAGTTTAAGCAAGGAGGACCACCAGAACAGTAAAAAAACGACAATACAAAGGGGACACACAGGAGCCACAGTCCCCGTGTTGCCATCTAAACCAAAGTCAGACACCACACCACGGAATAAACAACCAAAACCACGTTATTAGTTAGCAACGACAACAGGCTGGCAAGGTACCCGCTTGCCCCCCCCAACATAGTTTAGAGGCCACCCGAAAGCCGCCACTCCGCCAAAAAAAAAAAAAAAAAAAAAAAAAAAAAAAAAAAAATTAAAAAAGAAAAATTTTTGATTTGTTAGATCTAACCTCACTATCCAATACTTCATGCTGACTCGACTTTCACACCGTGAACTCGCAATAGAAGATTCGTGGGTCTTGTTACATTGATGAAAGTGCTATTTGGGTCCCCATTCATCTGCGTTCGCTAGATCTTAAACAGCGAGCGCGATTTTAAGATTTGGTGGATCCGAGATCGACTTCTTGTTCCTCAAGAAAGATGACAGAATTTCAAGGACATACTTCGAGCTTGGACATGGGTTCGTATGGAGTCGGGGCAGAGACAACAATGTGGTGAGCCGAAGGAGAAATTAAGCCTTCATCAACAGCCTCGTCTATGAATGACAGCAGCGAGTTGTAATACCCTTCCACATTCAACAATCCCACCTGCATTTTCATCCAAATTATTATCATTTTTATTCCGGTTTGTTGAGGGTAATCAAGAAATTGCACGAAAAAAAAATCAGTCTGGCCCTCCCCGCTACCGGCTTATCGTGAATGCCCAGTTGAGCCCATGTGATGACCTCCAAGAGCTCCCCCAAAGTGCCATATCCACCTGCATGATGTTATAGTCTCTTCTCAGATTCACTTCAACATCATCTTTTCTTGAAACTTACATCTCAAGTGATGTAGAGGAGTGCCTGGCACTGGCAAGATGATGAATGCCTCGGCTTGGCGCGCCATCTTTGCCTTCTGTTGGTGCATTCCACACACTACTCTTAACTTCTCCAATCGTCTCTCCTGTAATCTGCATTCAAAGAATATCAAGGTGGACTCATTTACATGATCTATACATAACCGAAGAACTCATGCAGCAATGACAAGATCGAATGAGGTTCATGTACGATGGATCACCTCCCGGGGGCATCAGAGTCTTGGGAATCACTCTGCAAGAAAAATTACGAGGAAGCATTAGGCAATACAATGATGCGTAAATAGTTTGTATTTATATATATAAAAACAGAGAGAGATCTGTATAATAGCTGTATTATTATCCTAACACATGGCGACCTCCATCGAAGACGAGCTGAGAAACCAGACCCATCAAAGGCAATGCTCCCTCCACCATAAACCAGGCCAATGCTCCTCTCCACCTGCAATTCTTTTAGTGTTAAGAGTTTCTTGTCCAATTCAAACCGCATCGTCCTGCAGCTTCTGCTCAATCGTATCTCCACAATCTCTTCAATATTGTAGTTCTGCCCCCCAACGGCCTATCACTATCATAGTCAACTTTTGGTAATGGCAAGAGTTAACGTCTCGCTGTAAGCGTCACATCAATAACAGGACTTAGAACCCAAAGAGGATCCATGGCGACGCAGTTGGTGGGAACGTCGAACCCGCCGTCGTCGAAACAAGAGCACGTGCAACATGAGAAATGTAAGTATATTCTACACGGAACGAGTCGAGAAGAATCGGATTAACACGCACACCCTTTAACGTGTAGAACGGACTTTATGCGAGTTGGAATTCTTAATGTGGGTTGGAGACATGCATCGAGGAATTGAGAACGGAACAAGAACCAGAAGTCGAGGAAAAAACGGAGACGACAACGAGAAGGGAAAAAAACTTTGGACTCACGAGTTGGTGGCCGAGTTGAATAGCAGCGAGTTGGTAACTCGGGTTTCTTGCCGGGACTGCTTCCGCAGAAGACGCGCACGCTCTTGAACCTCGACGGCTTCACCCCACCACCATGTTTCCTCTCATTATTCTCCATTTGTTTTCTTTTTTCTAAGCTGCAGGTTGTTATTTGAAGAAGAAGAAGAAGAAGAAGAAGGAGAGAGAGAGAGAGGGAGAGAGGGAGAGAGATTAAGTTAGATTAAGCAAGAAAGGGTCGAGAACGAGAAGCAGAGAGGAGTGCTTCAACGCAAAGTGAAGGAATGTACGGACGATGGCGGAATTTGTTGTTTTGCCTTTGGATTTTGTAGTATTCAAAAGAAAATTCCAAGTAAAGGCTGAAGGACTCTTATTATCTTAATAGTGACTAAGGGTGTTCTCATCATTTACTTTATTGATTTTTTTTTTTTTTTTTTCTTTTCCTTTCTTTTCTCTTTATATTTTTCATTTCTTCTCTCTTCCCTTCTCAAGCCATTGGTGGCATCGAGAGAGGGTCGCCCTTGCCCGGGCGGGCGAGAGCCGCCCTAATTGAATTTGGCATCGCCCTTGCCTAGGCGAGGGCTACCCTCACCTAATGCCAACAAGGGCAACCCTCGCCAAATTCCGGCAAGGAAAGCCCCCACCCGCTTAGTAGGCTTGGGCTACCTTCGCCCGACCCGACAAGTCAAATGATGATAGATGTTTTTAAGATCAGTTGATAAATCTTATTCACGATAGGAAAATAATTTGCCCTAAGCTCATATGACGCACTTATCTTAGAGTAACATTAATGTTACGAGGGTAACCATGTCGTCATATTTGTCACAACCTTTCGGACGGTAAATTTTACTCTCTCGTGTCCGTGAATCTAAACACGACAACCAGAAGTGAACATCAAAGCTAGGTTCACACAATTATCCTACCGAAATCAAATTTAGGATAGGGTTTGGGAACCATAAACGTGTTAGGTGGTGCATGATTTGGATTAAATAAATAATCATTTGAAGTCATACGATTGCAGCAGGTGGAGTAAAAAAAATCATAAATGAGAGGTGCCTGAAGTGATAAACATAACAGAAGGGACAGAGGAACTAGCAATACCAAATTCTCGAAGAGTTGAATGAAACCCTCCAAGGAAAGAGCGATAGACAAGGGGAGAAGTATCCATGGTAATAGCTGTGACGGAAAAATAAGTCGGACTTTCCGTCCCTGCACGTTACTTAGGTTGTAGTCTATGGTGATTGCACATTGAAACTTTCACTTTTATCTATAATATGCACTTCACCAGTTTCGAAACATAGCAGATTGGACAAACAATGTGAGTAACGCCAAAAATGGACTCCACACACCAAATTATCTTAGCACCGGTCCGAGAACGCCTAGAACCGGCCAAAAAGTTCTCGAATCAATTGGAAATTTCGCTCATGAACCAGTCGAGCCGGTCTGATTGAACCAGTCAATGGTGGTCAATGCGGACAACAAAGTCGACTATCGGTCAAAGATGAAGTGGCGGCGAGTCGACCGTTGACACCTAAATTTTGATGACCGCACAAGCATAAGTATTCGGGAGCTAACCCCAAGCCCTTAAACAAAGATATATTGATTTACATTTACACATTATGAGGATTTTAATTTAATGTTGATGGGCCCACATAAATTGCATTTTAATTAGTAATGGGTTTAAATAAGGAGGCTTTGAACTTTAAGTGAATTTTCAATATTGAGGCCACATGAGCATAAAATTTGGCCAAGCCTATAATCCTCCTTATGTGGCGGAAAATTTACATGTGACGATAGAACATGGATGTCCTAAACTTGGAAAGATTGTATCATTTGATCAAATTTGGAGGAAATAAAGCCCTGAAAAGTGGAATTATAAGGTAATTAGAGAAAATTTATCCTACTTTCCTAGATAAAAAAAATAAATAAATAGTATAATCTAAACTCGGAAGGTGAGTTATTCTTATTCTTCCGAGAGAGTCCTACATCTAAGCTTATATATTATTGAGGACCTTCATAAGGCGGGGAGGCTCACAACACGGGGAAAAAAAAAATCACGCGAGCACACACCCGCGAGACACGTGCCAACGGAGAGACCTCTCCCTCCGGCCGTGCCGCTGTCCGCCGGTGCCAAAGAGGAAAATTGTCCAGAAAGTTCTAAATTTATTGCATTTTTGCCAATTTAGTTCTAAACATTTTGATTTCGTTAATTGAGTCCTAAACTTTTTCATGTTTTGTCAATTGAGTGCATCCGGTCAATTTTAACGGAAAAAAGCTGACATGGACGCCGGCTATCCTACGTTACACGGACGGTGACGACGTAGATAATTTTTTTAAAATAATTTTCGATTTTTTGAAATAAAATTTAATACTCTTTTTATATTTTTGTTGTGGCCGTCAAGGATCGTTGGGCCTTCAGTGGCCTTAGACTAAGAGAGGCCATGCAAGGGTTGTTGCCAACGAGGACCTGTCGACCACAATAAATAAATAAATAAATAAATAAACAAAATATTATTTAAAATTGTCTACATCAAAGTCAACCATGCCATGTAGGATGGCTAGAGTTCACATTAGCAATTTTTTTTCAAAATTGATTGAATGAACTCAATTGACAAAACATGAAAATGTCTAAGACTCAATTGGCAAAATTAAAAAGTTTATGACTAAATTGACAAAAATGCAATAGATTTAAGACTTTTTAGATAATTTTTCTAGCCTCCAATCATGGTGCTTGCCAGCTCTCACGCCGTACTTCGCCCTCACGCCCGCACCACCACGCGGCAACTCTCGTCGATGCTAGCCAATAGGAAATCGTTGATGTGGACAATAGCAGTCCCATGTGTCATGACCAATGCTAACTTGGATAATTTTTGTAATTTTCATTATAATTTTGATTTTTTTTTAATTTTTATTGTTTGTTCTTTTTTCTATTCTCTCCTTTCTTTTTGGCCGACGAGGGCCTCACCCAGTGTTGTTGGCCACAATTAAAAAAATCAAAAATATAATATAAAAAAATCAAAAATCAAAAAAATTATAATAAAAAAAAAGTTTCAAAATTCTTTTGCGAATTTACAACAATTATCCGTCACATAGAATGCTTGGTATTCACGTCCATAATTTTCGGCCAAAATTAACCGAAATAAGTCAATTGGTAAATTGTTGAAAGGTATAGACCAAATTGAAAGGTTTAAGGCTGAATTGGTACAAGTACAATAAATTTATAATTTTTTGTGTAAATTCTGCTCGTAATGCCACTTGTATAAGAAACATTGCATGTTAGAAGTGCTCGTCACTAATACAGATCCCGTAGGAGTTACTATCACAATACACGAGAGGTGGATACCGGCGGCATTCCTTATATAGATCCAAAAACTCTCCATACACTGTTCAAACTGTAAGGCTCATAAATAGTACGCCGTTATGACTCCATTTATTTCACAAAAAATAAATATTTCAAAAAATATTTTTCTAAAAGTGATTATTTATATCACTTAAAATAATTAGTTAACAAAAAATAATTTCATTATCGGCCACAATTTATGTCCAAATAGTTGCGTAGACGATGAAAATATTTTCGTTTATTCATTTTTAGTAAATATAAGAGTGATTATTTACAGGAAAATATTTTTCAAATCATTCATTTTTCGCTAAACAAACAAAGTCTAAACTAAAACCTCGCTTAAGGGAGAGCAAGTCGGACCGACCGGATCGGAACCGGTTCCCGGTTCCGAGAGGGCGGCGATCCGATTTTCTGTTCTAGAGGTATAAAATCGGACCGGACCCGCTGATTTTAATTTATTTATTTTTTGCATTTTCGGGGTCTCATACGGTTGAGATTTGGACCGCATGTTTATTTTGCAGCTTCTATTGCGATGGCTCTACCCCCACAATGTCGAATGTTACGTGTTGCTAGATTGTGCTCGAAAATTCTATCATCTCACTTTTTTTATAAAAAAAAAAAAGAATTTACTGTTTTAGAGTCATTTCTTCGAAAATAATGACCTTGATAATATTTGCCTGACTCCATTAGACCGTCCGGGAACCAAATCGGACCGGCGGTCTGGTCCTTGGTTCCGGAAATTAGGAACCAGCACCACCGATTTGGCTTTTGGTTCTTGAGAGGAATCGGATCGGACCGAAAATCGCTTATCCTAACCTCAGCCCAAAATCAAGATTAGCCTCATAGACAGCATGTTGTGCATGGAGGGACGAGATAGGCTCTTTGTATCGTTAGTTTCCACATGCATCCATGATACCCTTCTAGGATTTCTACAGAAGGGCAAGGTATGACTTTCCAAGAGGATTTTATATTCAGCTATAGCACTATTTATGATTACTTGAATATTTTGCAATCACACCCTATGTGGCTTCTTTTGGATGATATGTTCTTTTTCCAGGTTAGGCAATTGGCCTTTTCTTTTTTCTTTGCGATTTGCATGACCTCTTTTATGTGGATACCTCCGTCCGAGTAGATCACCAAGAGAAAGCCAAGTTCAAGTTCGTTCATTGAACCAGAGTACAATTACTCGCGTTTAAGTCGAGCTATTATTCACAGCCGCCCCTAGCTTTTCTCTCCCCTCTCTCTCTTTTCTTTGCACACTTTCTTCTTTCAACTTTCATGGAAGGGAGGGTTTGGACTAGATCTCTCCCTCCCCTCTCTATTTTGTTGTTCTGATTTTCTATTTATTTTTTCGTGTTTTCCTCCTGTTTGGAATATTTTCTTTTCCGATTTAGTCTAGAAAGACAAAGCCGTAGTAACATATGGAGATCTCGATATGTGCTCATTACTGAAGACGAATTCGGTGATCAACGATCGATTTGGATGTAAAGAAATCATAGATTTACTCTTTAGACGTGTGATTCATAAACTTGTTTTGATAATTTCTCTTGTTATCTAGAACTTGTTATCTAAAACTTATTTTGAAATTGTATGAAAGTCATTTTGACTTGCAGTTAATCTACGATTTACTTCTCTTATAACCTGAGGAAATGAATGAAATGTTATTTTGACAACAAAAAAAAAAAGTACCTCAACATATCCAATTAAGCTCAACTTCACTCAAAAGTTTAAGTCAATAAATAACGGACCAACTTGGATATATCAACTTTTCTACACTATATCAATTATTCGATATGAGACTTTTCTAACACAATTTACGTGCAACTCAACAAGAAGAAACAGATATCCGTATAGCAGTCCGAGGTCGTGAAAACTGACTATAAACAGATTTACTTAAAGAAACTTCAAACAAAGATTTAGCTCCCGCTAACCTGCTTAATCATGCTCAGAAACAACGACCAGTGTTTCGCATCGTTCACTTGGATGCTAAATTCGAATTATAACAATAGCACAATTCTCTGCAGATGCACCCGTGCCACATGAAGGAAACTTTTAGTTGTTAATTTTATAACCCTAATAGGTTTAATTGAAACAACACCCCTTGATCAGAGGGAAAATAAAGAAACGACCAGAAAGATGTCATGCTTCAAATCATCACAAGATGTGCATATGCACCCGCAAACCGGGAAAGTTCAAATCTTTCTGTGACACACGACCGCCAATCCAGTGCAAAAGCCAAGCACAATAAAAGAAGAGCACGAATAAGCTAGTTTCAACCAAACAAATAAAATTGCGAGTTTAGAGGGAGAAGATGCTGTCTAGTGTCTACCCATAAGAATTAACCTGTAACATGCAAAGCTCATGCAGGGGCCAAATCCAGGTACTCCCTACTCCTTATCATTAGAGTGGAAGATCAACTTCCCCAAGTTATTAGAACTCGGAGTGCCATCCTTGTGACCTCCTTCATTGTTCGTTCACTTGGACCATGAATTATCTAAACTACCACCTCACTTTCAGCCAACACCTCATCATCATATTCCCAGGATTATTGCAACTTGAGAGAATGCGACGCGAATACATGAAGAAAACATCAATCAAGGCTACCAAATGCCATTGAATGCTTGATTTTATTGGCATAATGGCAGCTGCTACTTAAGAAAAACAGAAAAATAACAATGTTCCCTCTTATCTGTGCAGAAATGAACCCGCACCTAAACCCACAAGGTATGGTAGAAGAAAAAATTGATACAGCTATTGAACAATTAAAAAACAGACTATTGTACAACATTCTCTCACCTAAAGCAATAAAGGTAAGATCACAATTCACAGGAAAAAATTCTACGGGCGGCCAAAGCCTGGCGGAGGTGGCTGCCGATAGCCTCTTCTGTCTAGCGCAGAGTAAGGGTTTCCTGATTGTTGTGGGCCCATGTAGCCTCTGGGCTGGTTATAATTTCCTCGAGGAGTCCAGCCTCCATGCCATTGGGCTTGAGGAGGAGGACCTCCTTGTACATAGGAACTGTGGTGACGGCTATCATAGGGCTCGTGATATTGATAAGAACCACTCACATTGGGAGGCCGCTGAATAGGTCCAGGGGGATACCTGGATGGACCATGATACTGCCCTCGTGGATAGTTTCCATGCCTGGAATGGGAACCATTGCCCGGAGATGCTGAGGGGCTGTTTCTTTCATGACTCCGAGGATGAGCTGTTGGCCGAGAGTGGGATCGACCATGACCATAATCACGGGAATCTCTCGAACTTGTCACATTTGGGTGCTGATGGAAACCCTGGGGAGGTAGTGCACTCCTAGGTGGAGCCGCTACATACTGTTCTTGGTGCCATGAAAGTGGGCCCACAGGATAACGTGGAGGTGGAGCATGCCCATAATTGGCATAACCATTAGCATCCACTGCCTTAAACTGTAAACTGTTGGCAACAAGCCGATGTGCTGCGTCTCCCAGCTGCCGCCCAGAGATTGTGCCAGGGGGATTTTGCCTCTGGTAAGCCGTGTTTGAGTTGCTGGCAATGTCAAGAGAAGTATCATTACAAGGTGTCAATATTATACTATGACAAGTATCTTTCTTTTTTGGCTGCTAATCTAGAAGTACGATCATGTGATGCACCAGACAGTCAAAGAAGGCCAACAAAGTTAATGGCACCAATAAATACAAGCTCAATAGCTTGTTCGCACCGTATGCACCAGAAATCACTAAAAATACCTTCCATTCTCCCATGGCTTCCTTCCAGAATCCTCATGCCACAGAGCAGTTGCAGGTTTGACATCCTCCAATTGCACCATCTGAAAGGAAGGCAAAAGTAGATCAGAACTAAAATCCAATTACCAGCAGGTAGATTAACGCTCAGTTCGGGGTATAAGCTTGTTGACAAAAATATGTCCATGATCATTTAGTCAATTTACACAAAATGTAAAGAGTTCCCTTCAGTGCTTCCACAGAAACTTGTTACATCGAAGCAGCAAGAAAAAGTATGAACCGAGTCCAGAACTCAATCACAACATTAAATGACAAACCTGAAGCAAGCAATAAGCTAGACTAATTGTTGCATATTCGAAGCATATTTTCATTAAGTCATGTTGCATCATGATAGCACCATTTGTTGAAAGAAAAAAACAATAAGCACTGTCATGACGGATTACTAAATTCAACAACATATTCTCCTATAAGTTAATGTGACCAAAAGACGAAATGTCAGTAGCTTTAACTGTCTTCTCACTTCTCACAGCTTGAACAAATACCTTTGTGCATATACACTGTATGCCTGCCTGTCCAAACAGCTTCCAAAAGAGCATTAAGGTCAACAGTTGTCAATGTAACATCCCCAGTATATGATGTACAATCACCAAGAATGTACTAATAAAGGGTTGAAATTAAGCAAGTCTTTTGATCATTGCCAAGAATTCATAAGACTTTCACAAGCTGAAACTATGAGAATATACCTTCTTGGGAAACACAACGCCTGCAGGTGGCCTTGTTATATGTTTGTGGGCATCTGGGAGTCTGTATATGACGCATCTGAAACAGCAAGATACACAACAATATTAATAATTTGCTCATCTACGCCTAGGTAAAGTTTACCTCAGATTGTACTAAGTTCTCTGTAGCTTACAAGACTTCATTGTTCATGATATCTTCCATGCCGGCCACTGGAGATCTGAAAAAAGGAGGACATGGATCTCCAGCGCAAGGTGAAATGTAGCCATTCATCCCGCCACTGCATGTAGCTCTAAAAAAATTAGAATAATGTATAAAAACAAATATCAGAATTTATCAAATGAGAAAGATCATCCAAGCACATGACTATTAGTCATCCAAAAATTCGAAAGAATTCAAGAACAGGCAGAACTAATTTTCCCATATTAGTTGCTTGACACCTTAGAATCAGACAATTTTCTTACCATATAAAAATCCAGGCAATCATCACACAGGCATAATATTTACCTTTGAACTTGACAGTGGAGAGTACAACTTGGTTCAATCACAAAAAACAAAAAAATTACTGGACATGACCGGACACAACTGTTTATGCACAACTATGCAACATTGCTACACAAATTATTGCCAAAGTATCATTCTACCATCTTCTTTTTCCACTATTTAGGGCCATTGCCCACACCAAAGTACTTTATCCTACTTTTCATTTTCCCTTCAAATGAAAATGGAAACAATTGTTTCGATTTTCTAAAAACTATAGAAATTAATGTCATACTAAATGTCGTTATTTGTGTAAGTGGAAAGGATTTGAATATTTTCCGTCAAATACAAATCAAATTGCAAGAACAGCAACATTTGAAAAAGTAAAAATAACCTTAAACAAACCTTAGCAATGAAAACTGCTGAGTCATTTGTAGTTTCTTTTTTTCACCATCAAGGTACTTGCTAATCATTTAGGAAGTCAGTGACTATACAGTCAGAATGTTGATATCATTGTAGATTGTGATCTTGCAACTAATAGGCACAAGCAAGATTCTTCACCAAGACAGATCTACATCCTCAAATTTCTCTTCCAATGTGATTTGATGTCATCACGGTACATGTTAAAGCTAACTATAACAAGGTATACTTGTGCAACTGCCCAAGTCTTGAAAGTCTAAAATACTAAGATTCATGAAAAAAAGCGAACTAGGGTTAAGAAGGATTTCTTGTGACAAATAAAATATGAACAGTTGGCAATGGTCACACAAAATCTTATAGGGTATTAGAGCAAGAGATCCCGAGTTCAAATCTCGCCAAGTCCCATTTGCCTCCCCAACTAAATATTCCACGCTTAGTACTAGTCAAAAAGACTAGACTAAGCGTGAGGGGGAATCATAGAATAATTAGATACCAAACCACGCCTTCATCAAACAACTTGAGCTTTTACAACAGTTGGCGGTAGTCTCACAAAATATCACAATTATTCTAGTACACAACAAATACACAAGAACAGGAGAGAATTTGGATTTAGACCCCAATATAGAACTTTAAGCATCTAACCCCCCAGTTTGAATATTCTATGATCTAAAAAGCAACTTAAATAAAAAAGAAAGATGAGATGAGATGAGGAAAAATTGGTGGCAACCCTATAACTAGAGATGGAGGGAAGCTAGAAAATTCTTTTGTGATGAATAACCAGAATTGTTCTTCAGCACGTTTCCCACATGTAAATAAAACCGCTAACACCCCCTCCTAAGATAAAGGCATCCATTTTGTATATGTCCTGCCCGCAACTCTTAACAAATGGAATATTCACCAGTAAAATCTAAGCATACTCGCAATCAAGTGGCCTGGCAATTTCATGAGTTAAATTATTTCCAACACAAACCTCAACTCAGGTTTAAGTTGCTCCTTGATTTCAGCCCGGTCTTTGTCCATCAACTGTTTACAGCGGTTGTCCAAGGAGTATATGCACACCGAGAGAGGATGAGATGATGACACAAAGAGCATGTCCAACATCACACTATTTCTCCGTGCTTCCTCCTCCTGCAAAATATTGGTAGCTCGTCATCTCTCAGTAGATGATCCACCCCGAGTTATCTAGAGACAGTTCTTGAACAATTCTTAAATTACATACCGTTAAAGTATGTTCAATTTTCTCAACCTCTGCAAGAAGTCGAACTTCATCTATAAAAGGCAATTTGGCAATACCCTTCAGAGCAGCATGCAGTTAAATGGTCAAAATCCGCTTGCTTGACTTAACAATCATCTATTAAAATTAAAAAGTACACATTTAGGAGTTAGAAAATGCAATGAAAAAGGGGAGTACCTGCCAAGAGTAGCGTTTTCCATTCATATCAACTTCAAAATCTGTAGCATAAAGCAAAAGTTATAGCAGATAAATACACCGAGCCAAATCTAAAACATAGTCTATGTTTTCCTACACAAGCAGACGAATAACTACCAAAAGGATAAAAATCGACGATGGGTGAATTTGGATCAGTCATCAACTTCCTGTACTGTTCTGGAAGGGCATGGGAACTGCAAGAAATTGTACTCCCAATAAGTACAGCTGAATATCCATTCTATTCACAAACAAAACGATGAATAAACAACACTGCCATACCTTGCAGCTGGGAAAACACCGAGCAGCTGATTGAAAGGTTTGAAAGGAGAACCTAGCTCAAAGTTTATATCCAGCTGGCCAAGCTCCTTTAAATCAGAAGCAAAGGGCGCATAATGATATGGATAGAACCTAAAATAAAGAACCACCAAAGGAACAAATACTCAATCAGACATATCTATTAGCCATCCATGTAATATTTAACCAGTTCATAAAAAGAAATTTCATAACAGTTCTGTAATCTTTATGCTAAGTTGATTTGACTGGTAATTTTCATAGGAAGATTTTCCTTCCCTGGACATTACAACAGCTTGTAGAGAGACCCACAAAGAAGTCCTGATTGTTATTTTAACTTCAAAATACCAAAAATATTTATGTCTCTACTTTATAGCAGAGAGCCCTCAAAAACTACCAACATATATCATAGCACGTGAATGTTTTGACAAAATCAAAGTAGTCGAAAAGGAAACGTAGCCAATCCCTGAGAAGACAAACATCAAACGAGGTGTCTTTAACATGACTATTGAATAGCAGTTTCTCAGTAAATCAAGTGATAAGATCCTTCCAAATCACTTGCCGTGATATAATGATCAAAGACTTGATCTGATAGACTTCCTTAGCCAATTATACAGTTGATGGAATGCATACTAACTGGCATATAAGCTTCTTGGAAAAACAAACCATGCACGAGCAACACTCAAGTGGTAAACATAAAAACAACCACAAACCACTAAAAGGCTATTGAAGCACTAAAAGTATGACGACTATCCTATTTGAAGGATGAAACTTACCACTGCCAAGAACAAACTCCCTCGTAATAATAATGCATTACCCAACACAAGCCCTCTGTGTACTTCAAAACCTAGCCAGACAATACAAAGGAGTGAAAAATGATCACTAAGAGTCAGATACAAAGTATACAGAACAGAAAACGACTATAATACTCTTTCACTCACAACATCTCTCCTGATTGCTTCAAGTTCTTCTGGAGTCTTTGCAGAAAACTTTTCCTCATAATACCTTTCTTTCCACCCTGGTGTTCCCAATTTGATCTGATGATCAAGAAAAATAACTGTAAGAAACAGCAGAAAAGCAAAAGTAGATCTAGAAAAGTAGAACACATTAAGAAAACTTTGTCTCCGGCTTCCGATCCATCTCCAAGATTCTATAGTAAATTGAAATCACACCAACAATAATTTAGATATTTTGATTGTCGTCATAACCATACTCTAAGTAAAACCTTTATGTGTAAAAGAAAATGTACATAGGCCATTTCAAGCAAATATCCAAGTTTCCTAGTTGTATGTTGACTACACAGAACCTACGGAGTCATTTTAGGTTTCTTAATTTGCCACTTCTGCTTTAAGCAGATTCAAATCTAGAAAAGCTTTTTGATAGGGATTTATATCTAGAGAAGTTTTATTACGGTCAAACGCCTCATAAACCAAACGACTTCCATTACACATTTCGGCTGTACAAATGGTTTGCTAGGACACTAACAGCATACTATGATGTCAACAGCTATATAGGCACCTTGTCTTCTTCCGGGTTCGCGGAATTAAAAACATCAGACTTCTCACGAAGTAATTCCTTAAGCTTTGCCTTCAAATCTTCCTTATTCTCATGCACCTGAAAGAAAAAATAGACAACGGTGATAAAAATGCCTTGACTACACCCAGGCCAGCACATAAGACAGGTGTGCCCAAATAAATTTGAGAGAGGCATTTATGGAAACCTGACATTTTTAAACTGCTTTTTGTAAAAAAAAAAAAAAAAAAAAAAGTGCTTAGTATCAATTAATATTAGAGTGCTCCTCGAAAAGAGGAAAGCTACCTCTATTTCAAGACTATTTTCTGCTTCAACAATGGCTGCACCTATTGTTGAACTAGAAGACAATCGTGCAACCTTATGTGCCCGTAAAGATGTCGCGTTACCATCTGAAGTCCACTTCCTTTTGTTTCTAGTGTCAACTTGGCTCCAAGACCCCGTTCCTTTTTCACTTTGCTGCACCTTTTTGGCATGAAATGTAATTTCTGAACTGTGAGCAGATCCTTGTTGCTCATAGGGAGAGGGTGAAGCACCTGAAGCAAGACGGGAGCCCTGAAATCGACAAACTGGAACTAAAGACTCAGGTTCGACTTGAGGTGCTGCATCATCGCCTCTTCTCCTTTGAGCCTTATCACGCTTTATTCTTTCTGATTGCCGCTGAGAAAGAGTTCATAGAGGAGGAAAGCAAGGGTTCAATTCAACAGAAGGATAATACAGCATCTGAAGCACATAATTCATTTAACATGAAGAGGGACAACTACAAACTACAAAAGCCACTAAGCAAGAACTGAGAATGACTAAATGCAAGATTGCCCTTCCTCTGATTATGGCATTCCTGTCCACTACTTGAAAATGCATCTAACACCGGCATCTCCTAATAACTATATTTGGCAAAAAGTTAAAAAGACCAGGTAAAAGCAACGAATTTGAGAAGATAAAAAAAAAAAAAGAGTGATACAGTAAATTTTCTTTGAAGTTTTGGACAAAGGGAAGTGGCTGGAAAGAAAATGAAGATAAGTGTGCTGAGGAAGATTATAACTATCAAATTACCATAAGCATATAGTTCAAGACGCAACACTTATAACACATATTCAAAATTGGGGCAAAAGAAATATGAGAGCCCAACAAAACAGTTATGGTCCGAGTGTCAGCTCTTCTTATTTCTCTCTTCCAAACAACACAAACTTCAACGCATCCCACATCCATTTCGATCTCCATTATTTAAAAAAAAAAATCCCCCCTCCAGATTTCCAAGCTAATGTTAATTTCAGCGGAAAGAAGCCCATACTTAACTTTTTGTATTTGTCTGCTTACTTTTTTCTCTTGCTTCATACTTAAATGCCAAAAAAAACGTCAGAATTTCACCTTAAGGGACCATAGGGACTGAACCAACTTCAGGACAAGTGAAGAAAAGTTGACAGCTACGATTAGGGCTATGTATACCCACTCCTTTGTTTCTGCTTTCCAGTAGCTTTTTATTATTTCTGAAATCTTTCAAGAAAGTTTACATTCCGCTTCCATATTTTCACATGTCGAAGTCTACATGCACAAGTTGTAGAGTTCACCTTTTGAGAATAGCATCAGGAATGCCCTTCGTCCCTTAAAATTCACCAACGAGCAGATGCATTAAATGTTAAAATGCAGAGTTGTTTCTCTCAATCTATCCTGTTGTCTTGTGCCCTGTTCTCCTTCCTTGAGTGAAGAAGTTTTTCCTCAGAACTTCCCTCACCAAGGCAACTTTACTGAGCTAGTGATTTAGAGCAGTGCTCATACTTTCAGAGGATCAATTGCCATCTTCCTCTCCTAATGAGCATTTCAGTCTCCCTACTCAATGCCTATAGTACTAAATGTCGGATCTTCCCTAGTTCCAAAATTATTAGCCATGGAAAGAATTCGAACCTATACAACAGCCCAAGAGACGAGCATTAAGCACGTATAACTTGTAGTCCCAGTCCAACAACAGAATTCTTCATCTAAGTGAAATATATGACACAACAAACTAAGAGAGCAGGTGCAGCTAAGTCCTCCACAGAAAATAAAGCATCATCTGGACTGGACTACACGTGGATGCCAGCAATAGATATACAAACCTGATGCAATCTTGCTCTTTTCTGAAAAATTTTATCTTCGAATGACCCTACGGCCTGAATGAAATGCTCAACCCTGCTCAGATTCGGCTGACAAGCAGAAACAACAGCGGGGCAAAATGGTAAGCAAGTGACTATTAAAAAATCAACCACTAAAACAAAAATTCAACTGAATACCTTGCTTCCATCAGTCAAATATCCACCCAATGCTCTAAATTCATTCTTATAGACTGTCATCAACAAGTTGATCGCACCCTGAAACAAGGAACAGAAAAAGTTTGTGCCATCATTTTTACCATAAAAGTCCTTACAACTTGCCCAAAAAAATGGTCTCAGCGTGCATGATAGTCTGACACACTACGAATCAGAAGAATTATCAGATAAGAGCCACTCCTCTAATAGTGATACACAATTCCAATATAAGCTATATCGTTTACAAATAACTAATCTCCATTATTTCAAGCATACGTGAAAGTAAATGCATATTCAAAAAAAGTGAATGCCAAGCATTATTTCAAGCATCCAAATACACCAAGTGTTCAGCAGAGAATAGATGAGAAGCTGAATAGAAAATTTCAAACAATCATCAGAGGGATAAACAGCCTGCATCTTCGACCAAAAGCCAAAAACACCAAATGCTAAATGTCAACCTACAAGGAAGTAGTTTACACATGGTCAAGCACGCACAAGTACAGTTAGTCCTACCTTGCCTTGCAATTACATTACCTCAAATAGGCCATAGGGGTCTTAGTTCTATGTAGAATCTCAAAACCAGTAAAGAGGCATATAATGTTTTAACAATCTAGCTTTCCACTCAAATGTAACCCAAAGATCCAAAGAGCACATCAACATGCTTGCTATTTGATCCTAAAACATCATCCAATTCTGAACCACATGACACTGCAAAAACTTTTGCGTACCTCACGAATTTCCAAGGTTGGCATGTGAGGTAAAAAATCATTGCCAACGAAGAAGCAAATGAAGATAAAGTCATCCACGATGCGCTCAAAATCTACTTCAAAAGGAATATTTGGGATCCTGAACTCATACTCTAAGTACTCCCTGAGAGTCCAAATGTTCAAAAACTGTATACAAAAAAAAAAATTGCAGGTTCAGAATATGTTGATAGCTCTGGCCATCAAAACTTATCCTCTATTCGATCACTTATAATCAAGTAATACGTCTACAACTAACCTGGTATGGCTTTTTAACAATGCCAGCATCATCACCTTTTTCATCGAATTCTCCTGACTTCGTCTTTGCCTTTCCCTCACAATCTGCTGCCAAATGACCCATTTGGCCACACAGGAAGCACTTGTCCTGTTGACCGGGAGTGAAAACAATCTGAAATGCAAGGAAAATGCGATTAGTAACTGGTGATACAACCTCTTGCTTTGTAGCTCCAGGAGAAGTCTGAGTCTCACAGAACCATATATGAATGACCTCTTAGAACAAAAAGGCTCGCATAAAGTGTACGTATCTCTCAGGGTGTGTGTGTAAAATGGAATACCTGGAAAATCATCGACTCTAAGCAAAAGAATTTCTACAGGAAGATGTATCCAACCTCCTAAGATGTTCCTCCATCCAATTTTATTTATTGTTTCCAAAGATGAGTTTTTCCTCAAAGTAGACAAGGCGTGACCATGAAGAAAAGTTCATATTTCAAAAGATAATGCTAGGACAATTTTGTTCACAAACCTCTCGAAGAATCGAAAAATGAATTTCATGTGTGGCCAAAGCTAACATAATTAAATCAGCGTCCTGCATAGGAATCAAATGAGGAGTACAAATTAGTCAAGCAGAGGTCTATAATCAGTAGGAATCGGCAGGGATGAAGATCATGCTGAAGGAAGAGATATACCAAACCATACAGGCAATGCCGTGTATTTGGATCATATCCAGGAAGATTTCTTTGGAGACGAATATATGACATGATCTTGTGTTCCCCTTCACCAGGAACATTTGCATCAGAAAGGATAACCTTCAAAAAATGAATCAATAAGCAAAAGCTACAAATTTACTACCGACATAACATCAACCTTTCAATTGAATTCCACTAAAAGCAAAATAAAAGTATCTATGTCTTATGTGAATTATTTCTTGAACAATAGAATCCCTGGAATAGTCAGTGCTACAATCACTCAACTGTATATTTTTGGCATCAAGTCAGTACTGCATCAACATATACAGGGCATACCTTGACACCTTAAGCAAGAAAAGATGGCCTTCATATAAAGGTACCTTAATAGATCTCCATCCAGGGTCGTTATTTAGCCTAAGATGGACATAATACTGCAGTGCCACCGACAAAACAGCCATGAATTCAGTTCCAGGAGTAATGACGTTTGAATCGAAAATTTGAGATTCATTCTTCGGAGGTAGTTTCCGGCCTTCACTTTCAAATTCCTGTCTTAGCCGCTCTTCTTCAGCTGCCTACAGGAGAAAAATCACAAAGATCACTAGCTGAAAGTTAAGTATAAACCACAACTATATGCCACACAGGATTACTGGCTTGCCCAAGGCACACACGACATAGAAAGAACTATCTGAGAAAACTGGGACATCAATATTCAATTATTTTCCAAATGCATACTGAAATAACTTTGTAATGAACCATCATAACTGCATCAATACAACAAAGAAACATATATAAACATGCAATGAAAGGAACCAATGCATCATGTGCCAATATCTGCACTAGCATTCGAAGAAATAGAGGACTCGCATAAGTGTAACAAAAGCAAACTATTATAGGAATTAATCAGGTTAATTTTTATTTTAATTAAGTCCATTCAGAGCATGCCATAAATCATCCTAAAATACAAAATGGGACTACTATGAATTGTGGGGAGTTGTTTGCACAAAAGTAAACACATACCGCCTCTGCTGCATCTTTAGCTGCTCTAAAACGCCTCGACCGCTGCTGATTCATTTTTGCTCTTGGTGCGACACCATCTATTCGTCATTCACACACAATTTATCACAATTTTGATTTTGGCATAGCACATGGACATAAAAATTAAGGGTGTGTTTACCTATAGCCATATATAACAATTTTCGAGGTCGCACCATCACAAAAAGTCTGTCAATATAGTCAAACATGCAGTGAAACACCTCATTGAATGTCGTTGGAGCTGGCTGCAACAGGTGAAAAACAAAAGTCATAATCTTTGCATGACTGAGTTAAAAAACAAACCAAAATGCAAACTTCATCTCCCACAAATTAACAAAGTATAAACCAATAACTTCACAAGTTATTTTAAATTCCTTGATGGTACCAGGAGAATAAGCCAAGTTGCCCTCACTAAGAAGGAAAAATGACCTCAGTCTAGCTACAACTTTAGATTATAAGCAATTGCACTAGCCGATAAGGAAATGGTGCATTCGCAATTTTCAGCGTGGCTCTTTCTAACTTAATTTCAACCAGAATTTGGATCACACAGGCTTGAAGTATGCATTAATTCTACTTAACGTAGAGAATAGTTAGCTTAGTGTGTATTATTCATGCTGTAAGAGCATATTGGATATATAGCTGAGAGTAAGTTGAGCTGGATTCGTGATCAAACAATATCACAGACGAATATCCAGTCGCTTTGTGCTATTAGTTGCCAAACCAATTGATCTTCAGGATTCCAAACACAATTTCAGTCATCATTGTAGAATTTACAAAAAGACAGAGACATCAACTACTCGATAAGCATGACATTCTAACAGTCGAGATAGGGACAACAATTTCGTCTTTTCAATTGTCTTCCCCCCTAATACCCTGGTACTGATGAATACCAAACACATCCTATCTGCTGGACCGATTGCTCAGCTATCTCCCTTCTAGATATAAGACCACTCCAGACGACAAGGCATCGAGAACAACATATAGACACATCAACAATTCACGAGAAAAGACGGCGGAAGAAAGAATCGTTAAACTCGTACCCTGTCTTCGGGATGGAAGCAGGGATGGATAATTCCATTCATGTCGAGGTAGAGGTTGTCGAACTCTATGTTGTTGGGATTGGGCTTGCTGGTGTCGACGGGGATCGAAACCCCGTCGATGACGACGGGCTCCTCCTCAACAACATCGACCACGACCATCGGGTACTTCTCAGCTAACCATCGATAGAAAGCGGGCACTCCCATCTCGGAAACCCGAGCAGAGCCGAGGACGAAGGAGGAGAGAGAAGAAGAGGGGAGCAACAGCTAGAGAGAGAGTGAAAGGAGAACGAACAGAAACCCTAACCCTAGGAGAGAGAAATTGAGGGATCAGGACAGATGCAGCAATTGGGGGAGGAACCAAAGAAACGGGAAACGTGAAGAACTTGAGCTTGAGCTTGAGATCGAGGCTGGAGGACGTTTGAGCGGGACACGGTGTTGCGACTTGGCGTTGCCAGTTAGGGCAGCGAGGAAGATGGCTTGTGGGCAAATTACATGCCCCTGGTCGCAATTTGCGATTAATAAAAGGGCTAAATTGCAAATGCCACATGGACTTTACTGCAAGTTTTTGCCAGAAGATTTTGATTTTGCTTCTTAACAGGTCCATAGCCAGCGTGGAAATATATTTGGGATAATGATATAAATGGTCCCTGAATTTTGTTCCAACGTGCAATATAATATCTGAATTTTTTAATTTGATCGATATGGTCTCGAACTTTAACTCAATGTGTAATATCGTCCCTCAATTTTTTAAATATGTTCAACTTAGTCCCTGAATTATAAGAAGATATTCAATATACTCTTGGCCGCTAACCCTATTGTAGACTTTCTTGCACTTTGAGTAGGAAATACTATATGTATAACTTGCACACTTTAGGGGAAAAAAACATCATGGACTTAAGTTAAATGTGTTTCAAAAGTTCATTGACTAAATTATACATTGAGTTAAAGTTCGGGATCATATTAGCCAAATTAAAAATTTATGAACTGCATTGCACATTGAATCAAAGTCCGAGAACCACTTGTGTCATTTTATCAATATATTTGCATGCTTACCATTGGGACGAGTACGTATATTTTCTCGCTTATCTTTGCAATCGAATTCATGGCGCATGTTAACCATGAGACGGTGAATATATAAATAGCTTCTTACGTCGACGCAGTACGTTTAATAAAAATTCTTTTTATTTTCAAATTTCGAGGGTTTTTTTCTTTTTTTTCCTCCACCGAGTTTTGGGAATTTCTTACGCGAGAGATTTACAATTTGGAGAAGACAAGCAATGTGGCCTAATTGGGTTGGAAGGTATTGAAAGCAAGTGCGACGGAATAATTCTATTATCGTTCGGATAACCAAAGCAAGAGGAGAGATGAAGAGACGAAATTACAAAACCGACGAATGAGTGGGCGGACCCACATACAAGGCCCATGGTTCGAACCAAATAATCGCATGTGGTTCGAGAAATGATTCTGGCCCAAGTGAATGTACGTGGGCTCGGGTCCAACAAGAATGAAATGGCTTGCCTAGGGCCTACCCGATTTGCTCTTCGGGCCTATTGGTTTGGGTGGGCCCAGAGTGTCGAGACCGGGTCTACTTGCAAGAGAAATTAAAGGAAACGGCCCGCGCATGAAAACACTTCTAAAGTAGAATTTCTATTCCATAAGTGTTTCTAAAGCAAAAATCCATTTGGTTATGGAACTTAATTTTTCTACTTTTGAAGTATTTTTTTGCTTCAGAAGTAGTTTTGAAGCCACTTGAAGATCCCTCAAGATGTAGAAAAATCAACTTCTGCTCAGAAGTAGAAATTGATTTGTAGAGCAGAAGTGTTGGCATGCGCTCTTAACCTTTTTCGGTCATGTCCAATTTTTTCCTTAAAAAAAAAACCCGGTTTTGATTTTCTTTTTTTTTTAAATGATCATAAATTACTAGCTCGTTTCTCCATTTGTCATAGCGTGATCGACGAATGGGCTTGAACCAAGGTTCTGGAATCAATCTAAAATATTGTTTAGATCCCTTGGCGAGGGAAAAGCGTACGAGAACTATGAAAATCAAAAGTGTTGAATTAGACCTAGTAACCACGAGTCACTATTTAGACCCGGCTAACACTACCTTTGGAGACCCTTGTGGCTCAGGCATGCGTAGACAGGCCCACGACTCACGAGCCGTCGGACCCGTGATCATGTCGGGAATGGCGCGCCATCCATGTTGTCCTCCTCAAAATGGCCTTACAACACCGTCGGTAGCAATGATCTCATGATGTTAAAAACCGGGCACGAGCCCTCCTTCCTAAGTTCTCATGGTCCCACTCCCACCCTCCTCCCGAGCACGTTTTGACCGGCCCCGCCAACTTCCATCCACAGAGAAGATAAAGCAAACGTCTTTCTCGTCCTTCGCGCACCCACAGACGCCGCCAGTGAAGAACGTGTGGATCTCTTTTCCCTTTCAGCAGCGCCTCTCGCAACACTGCCCACTCCTTCCTCTTCCCCTTCTGCTGCTTCTTCCTCCCACACCCCCCCGCAAGATGCTTGCCCAATCTAGCCTCCTCGCTGCGTTTTCCCAAATTAGCCTCCTCTCTCCTCCAGCACTCCCGCCTCGACCCCTCCTCATCCCAGCATGTCTCTAACCATCAAACTCCACGTCGCCACCACGCCCCACCTCTGGTTTCGCAGCCAAGAGATCGGCAGAGCGAAGCTCAAGAACGTCAGGCCCAGAGGAGTTTACCTCGCCAACCCGTTGTCGCGCCTCCCCCGCAAGCCCAAGATGCTGGGTCACAGTGCCGCCAAGGCCTCGATCAGGAGCTCCCTCATCGACCCCGACGGTGGGGTCCTGGTCGACCTCGTCGTGCAGGAGAAAGATCGGGTTTTGAAGGCGAAGGAGGCCGAGGCGTTCCCGAGGGTGAGGCTGACGAGGATCGATCTGGAGTGGGTGCACGTGATCAGCGAAGGGTGGGCGAGCCCTTTGAAGGGATTCATGAGAGAGGAGCAGTATTTGCAAACCTTGCATTTCAATTGCCTGAGGATGGGGGACGGATCGGTCGTGAACATGTCGCTTCCGATCGTTCTGGCCATCGACGACGGGACTAAGGACGCGATCAGGTCGTCCCAGAATGTGGGGCTGGTCGGTCCCGATGGGGATTTGCTCGCGGTTCTTCGGAGGTAAATGCTGTTTCAATGTTTTTTCTTTTCTTTTGTCGGAAAATGCTGATGCGTTGTTGAAAAAGAACAAAATTATCTACTTCATTAGGGACTGGCTGATTCTGTCGCTAATCGTTTGTTAATTCGTGGGTCCGAGTCGCTATCCTTGGTTTCCTTTCCACATTGAGGTGTGCGGGACACTTTGTTAATTCCCACTCGCACGAGGAGCAGTGATTTTTTTATAGCTTGATTTCAACATTAGTCTGTGTAGGGGTTTTGATAACTACTCGTGGAAGTAATTATTTCAGTAAAAGAATCTCTCCGATATCTGAGTGGAATCACCTGCATTTGCATTGCGGCATCAAATATTTTGTTGTCAATGACTTGTGGAAGGAATTGTTTCAATATACTATATGTTTGACGATTGAGTGAAATCACCTGCTTTTGAATTGCGGCACCAATTATTTTTTTAGCTGGAACAACTATGGTAATGTTTCTGTATTCGGAAATCCCGCTCATAAGTCGGTAGTGTGTTATTTTTGGTGCAGCATCATTGGCGTGCGCTTGCCATAGCCAACAGCCCTAGTATTTGACTATCTGGCGTTCTTGTGAGAACTGTGTTTACTAGTTGTACTTCAAAAGTACTGAAAGAAAAATCTTTATTTTGTCTCTGTCATCGTCTCATTTTACTTACATGTGCCGGAGTGTCCTGTTGTGCTGTATCTGCAAAATAAATTACCATTAGCTTCCATGCGACTACACTTAATAAGTTGTTCTTACTAGGAACCATTCATATTAACCTTTTGCAGTATTGAAATCTACAAACACAACAAAGAGGAAAGAATAGCGAGGACTTGGGGAACAACTGCTCCCGGATTGCCGTACGTTGAGGAGGCGATAACTCCTGCTGGGAACTGGCTCATTGGTGGAGATTTGGAAGTGTTGAAACCGATTAAATACAATGATGGGCTTGATCACTACAGGCTTTCGCCTAAACAATTGCGCAAAGAGTTCGACCAGCGTCAGGCTGATGCCGTCTTCGCTTTTCAGTTAAGAAACCCAGTGCATAATGGGCACGCGTTGTTGATGAATGATACGAGGAGGCGTTTGCTGGAAATGGGCTTCAAGAATCCGATCCTGTTGCTTCATCCTCTTGGAGGTTATACAAAAGCTGACGATGTCCCTTTGAATGTTCGGATGGAACAACATAGCAAGGTTATTTTGATCAATTTTAATTCCTTTGCCATAGTCCTGCAGTGTAGCCTAGTAGGAATTATCTAGCATATTGGGTCTAAATGGAACATGCCGTGTGTGCCTCTTTTCTGCTGGTTGAAGTGTATTGACCATGCAGACCGAAACACAATGGTCAATCTTGTTTTCCTGACTTGATAAGATAAGAGGTGGACATTAGTAAGCAATATCTTTTCTCACACAACTTGACCGTCATCATTGGTGAATTTGGTTTTACCAGAATATCTGTTCAATATCAGGAAGAATGGCCGTCCAAGTTATTTGATACTCTTTATGTTTGGATGTTATTTGACTATCTAATGATATGTTGCTCTTCCAGGTCCTTGAAGATGGTGTTCTTGATCCCGAGACCACAGTTGTGTCCATATTTCCATCTCCGATGCATTATGCTGGTCCAACCGAGGTACAGTGGCATGCAAAGGCACGGATAAATGCCGGTGCCAATTTCTATATAGTTGGTCGAGATCCAGCTGGTATGGGGCACCCAACGGAGAAGAGGGATCTGTATGACCCTGATCATGGGAAAAAGGTGCTGAGCATGGCCCCAGGCCTTGAGAAACTCAACATTTTGCCATTCAAAGTGAGTATCTTCTCCTTCAACAAACCCCCCCCCAAAAAAAAAAAAAACCCTTGAAATGTATCTTCTTGTTATCCTGGAGGTTTTTACTCGTTTTCTCTGCCATATGATATTGGGCAAGTTGCTCTTCTTTATTCTGTTTTGATTGTGTTATCTGGATATCATTCGGCATGTCCAATGCATCTCATACTTCTTGCTTTGTAAAATTTCCTCAACTTTTCTACTTCATGTTCTGCAGGTGGCTGCATACAACATGGTGGAGAAGAAAATGGCATTTTTTGATCCTTCACGTGCTAAGGATTTTCTTTTTATATCTGGGACCAAGGTAGGAGATTTACTTTCTGGAGCTTTTGAATGGATAGTACAGAAAATAATAATGTCTCCCTATAGCAGCCGGAAGTTGCAGAACATGCATACTAATGACTGCACTCTTTCTTTGTGGAAAAGTGAATCTTCTCCCTCTGTTATTAGACTTGTTATATGACAAGTTTAATGCTGCACAGTTGAGCATTTAGACTCAGTTGATTAGAAGCCGTTTGTCAGTTTGAAGATGATCAAAACGTAATTTGACGTAGTCATTTGTGAGTTATGCGGCAAAAGCAAACACTTAAATTAGAACTACAATTATTAGCTCACGCATGAAAACACTTTGCTTGTCTGAAAACACTATTTCATGTTGCATTAATATGGGCTAAGATCTATCAGGTCAGTGGGGCAAAATCTTGTGTCACCTTGAGGCAATTGATCCTTTTGGTTAGAGATCAAAATGAACCTTCATGCTTTAAACCAGATTAAGATAAAAAGGGGGAAGGGCAAAAGTTCAAAACCACCAGAAAATGACATGGTGATACCTGATAGTGATAGATAGTGTGCGAGACCCCTTTGTTGTTGTAGCAGAAATTGCTGTTGAGAACTTCTTAAAGACCTCGAGAAGCTTTTTCTAGTATGCTTGTCAATATGTCCACATTGCAACAGGCAGTCTTGGAGCTGTAGGCATGTCCCTGCATAATCAAAGATCCTGTGCAAATTACATGTTAAGTGACTGATAGTTACCCGGATTTTATGTTCTTAGAATTCGTAGATCTTGACCATGTCATTCTTGTGCAGATGAGGACTTATGCAAGAAACGGTGAGAACCCTCCTGATGGATTTATGTGCCCCGGAGGATGGGAGGTACTGGTCAAGTACTACAAGAGTTTGCAAGCGGAGGAGACTAAACAGCAAGCTACCGTTTTATCCTCCTAGGCCTGTAACTAAACACGGCTGCTTTCGAGCAAGACTTCGCACCCAGGAAAAAAGAATAAGAGGGGATCCCTATAGGCAATTGTCTGAAATTGGGTAGATGCTATCTTCTTGGATCTTCTGGAATTCTTTGTGTTTTCTTTCCCACCCTTTGGTAGACATAACGATGTTGGACGATTCCTCAACTTTTATGTTAAACAGAGTCGATGTAAAAAAAAAAAAAAAAGAAAATTTTCAAAAAAGGGCCGGAAGTGTCCTTGTTTTCTCAAATACAGGTTTGAAGTGAACTTTGTTTCAAATAAAGGACTAAAATACTCAAATTGTTTCAAAAGAGAGCCTAATTGAAGGGTATTTTTGTCTTTTACTTTTTTTTGTTATTTTTCTAATGTTTTTCTTTTACCTTTTTTTTTTTCTCCTCCCCTTCCCTCCTGTTCATCATCTTCCCCCCTACCCCGCACATCTTCTTCAACGCGTGTGATAGGACGTGGCCTTCGAGAAGCAGATTACACAAAGCCGGAGTTCTGCGTAGAAGTTCAAAACATCCGCCCCTCAAGCCGATCTCAAAGACTTTCCCTTTTCCCTCTAAGATTCAACTAAATCAAACTCCAAGCCCACAAACCCGATAATCATTTCAGCTAGCGGCCAATGTAAAGCCTCACAATTTGTTCGGCAAAAATCAAGTACCTTGTGACCATCGTCAATGAGATGAGAAGTGTTGCAGATACGGATTGACGAGAAGCGCTGCAGATACGAAGGAAGACATCCTTTTTTCTAGTCAGTGAGTGTCCAAGAGGCGGCTGCGACGGTGGTAAAAGAAAGTCGAGACGATCAGGTCCAAATTGGGTGGGAGGAATTTGTGCCAGACGGCGTCGGAGTCGGAGGCAGAGTGGAAGGTGCGGGAGTTGGCAAAGGAGCAGGCAATGTAGCGCGGGGTGGTGAGAGAGAGTATGTGAGCAATGCACTCCTCAGGCAAGGCGTCTAGCTCCAGCATCTCTTTGGAATCAATCGAGTTCGAAGCTCAGTTCGATGTTTTGGTTTCGATTCGATGACGAACCGCCAGTCCAAGCTTGCTGACCACCCCCACAGGCACGAAGAAGCGGATGATGCTTAGTCAACATAGAGTAGCCACCAAAGCCCAACGTTGAGGACAACAACGGCGAAGCGAACCGGGCAGCGACTAGAAGGTGTCGGTCTCGCTGGACCTAATCAAAATGTTGGCAGCAGCACAGACGATGCCACTCGTTTGTGACATGGTGACCGGCATCGACGGCGGAAGGAGGAGGCTCTGATAGGTAAAGGCATTGGAGCAGGTCTTATGACAACAGCCCATGAAGAAGACGTGCGTAGGGAAGACGATGAGATGAACAGGAGGGGAGGGAAAAAGAAAAGGTAAAAAGAAAAACATTAAAAAATAAATATAAAAGATAAAAGACAAAAATGCCCTTTGGTTAGACCCTCTTTTGAAATAATTTGAGCACTTCAGGCCCTTATTTGAAATAAAGTTTACTTCAGGCTCTTATTTGATAAAACAAGAGTATTTCGGGCCCTCTTTTGAAATTTTCCCAAAAAAAATTGCTAGGCTTCGAGATTTATATATTACATGTCATTTGATCTCCTTTGTTCCTAGTGAATAATATGGTAAAACGAGGGCTTTAGCTGCTGATGACCGGATGCAGGGCACTCGAAATTTGTTAGAAAAAGGATTCAATAATATGAAGATCGCAAGGCTTGTGCCGACGGCCATCTCAAATGCTTCAGTTAAGCCCTCTTTTGAAATAATTTGAGCACTTCAAGCCCTTATTTGAAATAAAGTTCATTTCATGCTCTTATTTGAGAAAACGAGAGCACTTCGAACTCTTTTTTGAAATTTTCCTAAAAAAAAATTGCTAGGCTTCGAGATTTATGTATTACACATCATTTGATCTCTTCTCTTCCTAGCGAATAATATGGTAAAACGAGGGCTTTAGCTGCTGATGATCGGATGCGGGGCACTCGAAATTTGTTAGAAAAAGGATTCAACAATATGAAGATCGCAAGGCCTGTGCCGAGCGCCGTCTCAAATGCTACCTGGCATAGAAGCTGTGAGACTGCATTGCCGAAGTAGCGGCAGCCCGTCCTGAAATTGTCCAAATTCGGTTATCTCCCTTGGGTCCGGAGGTACATCATTCCGACGTAATATCATCGACTAGTCGCTATTCCCTATCTTTGATTTGGATGTCGGGGTGACACGGGGCTTGAAATCTTTCGGTGATAAACTTGTCCAGTAGCAGGACAATCCTTCATATTCCGCCGCGAGACGTTATGTCGTTCGATAACGTTCACTCTCGTGACAGAACAGTGTTCATTAGCCAGTGAATAATGTTCATCCATTCATAATCAAATCGCGGTTCAAGGACAATGGCCCCAAGAACAAAAATAACGAAAACAGGGGAAAAGGAAAGGGGACCAGGTCACACTGTCCATCCCGAGGAAGCCGGAGAGCCAAGGACTTACGGGGAGTACTTCAGACCAATCTCTATCCAGAAGAAGAAAGGAGATAAATTGACCGGAATCGAATCGAAACACTGACAAAGCGAGCACATGGTCTCTGAGCTTGAATTGATTGACAAACTTTGAAAAGCTTTCTGAAAGTTTTCGTGCGTCGTGTCACGACAATAGGTCCACGAAACAACTGTATTGTCTTCCTTTAATTTTGCACCCACTGGCAGGGGGGGCACAAGCCCCTGTTCTCGGGGTCCGCGGCCGGGACGTACGGCCTGTTCTATGGCAAGACCAGAATCTTGAGGGTCATTGCTCTCCGTAGTAAAGTTTTCGCAATTCTCCTAAAAAAAGAAATGTCGTAACCCAAGATTTGATAATGTCTTCCGATCAACGGACGAGACCCATTCTTTTTAACATCGATCGAGATGTATAGACCCGCCTCGCGTCGCCCCGCCGTTAGCATGACCAACCTAAATAGGACGGTGAAATTGAAGCATTGTTAACCAGGAGGCAACTTCAGATCTGAGGCAGGCTTGAGACAGCACACCAATTAAAGCGGCACAGTTATCGTGCAGTGGCGTTTTTGGACTCTGGATGAGCCACACACACACATTTTCCCAGATGCTCTCAGTGCCCCCGGTGCAATTTCCTGACCGAATGAGTCCAGCAATGAACCTTCAAAGAAGGTTCGTGCAAGAGCAACCAAGAGGAGAAAAAAAGAAGAAGAAAAGGGCCATTGATGGTGGCAGTTGCGGTTGAGGCGGTGAAGTCTGTCCTGCATCATCATGTCTTCACTTGGCAAAAAGGAGGCAGAGGAAGAGGAAGTAACATGGCCCTCTTGGCTTGATAGGGTCCCCTCTTCAATTGCATCGCCAATGGAACACCTGTTATTCGACATCCGTGCTGAATAATTCTTTGCTATATTGAACAAGATTAATTCGTCGTAAAAACGACACGGCAAATTCTTCTCGAGGTGGGTTGTGTGCGGCTCGCATTGGTCAGAAACCGGCTTGTTACCCCACCGCATCACGACTCAGCTCATCGTGCGTGACATGACCCGAAGAGAAGACGAATCGCCGAGACGTCCGGCCAAACTCGCCCACGACGATCGAGTTTATCGGGATGCAGGTCACCGTATGAAGAGGTTTAATGCGAGTCATTCTTGCAGTTAACAGTCCTGATGTTCATAGTGAGAGGATGGATCGGCTCGATTTATCAAACTGTTGTTTAGACTGTCAAAAAGCCACTGCTTTTCCGTGACTGAGGGCTGTGTGGACCAGTCTTTTCCTTACCTTTTTTCGTTTTTCCTTCTGATGTCCTTCTTCTCCAACTCAACAACAACCAATGTGAGTCACAGAACATGGGGGGAGGAGTTTCGGTTTCAACTTCCCTTTCGGACGCAGACAGCGCGCAATGGCCCCAGTCTGAGTTACTTGGGTTGCTTTTTTGCCGACTTTTGCTTAGGCAGGTCTCTTAACTCCGCTTTAACAATGATGCAGAAGATGGTAGCCGCGGCGCTACGGCGAAGAACACAGGTTTCGGTTCAGTCGTGACTCGATCGACTCGTGCGAACAGATCTTCTACCCGGCTCGTGTAAAATCACCCGTAAACAATTAAATGCAAAGAAGTGGGCATCTTTAAGGTCCGTCTAGACATCCATTTCATCATTGTGACCCCGGCCGTGCTCACGTGCATTTGGTCGTAAAACCGTACACGAGGTAAGGTAACATACGGAAATTTCATGAATTCAATGGCCGAACAACCCGTCGGAGAACCGGTTTTTTCCGAGAAATTTCAAGAAGGCTCAAAACAGGGGATTGGAGCCAGAAAGCTTTTGCATAGTACAGAAGGATGAGAAAAGGCAGAGAGACGGGGCTAAGATGGCTTTTTGCACGCATGTGAGTGATTTTTGTGGATGAAGTGTCAACGTTTCTGGTGATTTTATAATGTAAGACATTGAGAGATCCTTCATAATTTCTGTGGTTGGCCCCAACGGGGGACCTTGCTGCTTCCTTTTAATGGGGGGAGGGGAGAGGCTCCCTGCTCTGCACTTTTGAGTGGCTGTTGAGCAAGAGCTCTCTCTGGGGTTTTTATGGCTGACCGAACTGTTCAGCTCAATCAATTGGGGGGCGTTCACGGCGGAAACCGAGAATGCCCGAACGTCGAGCGAGCGGGCGGCTTCGCAGCTCGACTTTAAAATGATAATACTCAAATCTAGCATGTGTTCATGTGAATATCATGAAAGTTGACCTGTCAAACGGGTGAGTCGGGTCGGTCCGGATCGAAAATGATCCAGACTCAAATTGACTCGTTTAATCAGTTTTGATCCGTCTTCATGCAATACAAATTTCGCGATCCGTACCCAATCCTAATTACATGAAAGCGGAAGTAGTAAATTGAAGCACGGAGACCAGATATGCGAAGGAGCAGCAACTTGGTCGCTGCAATATATGTTTGACGTGGCCCGCGGCATCATGAATCAGAAAACCCCAGCAATCAAGAGGGTATCGCCCCGTAGAAGAGGACTTGAAAGTACTTGAAAGTATATCGAGGGGTTGGATGGGGGCCACGTGGCATTAATTTGTTGGATGAACATTCTACTTATACTTTTTTTTTTTTGGGTCCAAATTCTACTTATACTTTGAGGGCACGTTTATTTGAGTGAATGAATTTTTTGGGAAGCGATTTTTCGAACTTTCACCCGTTTAGATTCGTCGATATGACTTAATCAACGTAAAGTATTGCTCACTTATTGATCCAGCGTTATATGCGCACTTAACCACACAAAATAATTTGATATAAAACAAACGAAACCCGAATTTCTTTCCCCAATCTCTCCCTCCCACTTGCAATCACAGCAGGCCGCCATTGCTCCATCATGCGGCTGCCATCGACATTGCGTTGGCGTACTCGGCATGCACGCAGCTATGTCCGTCCGGGCTTGGGACATTGAATTCGGATGTGCTGTAGTGGAGCTTTGTCGAAGATTGTTCGACTAGACGCGAGACTATCCTCGTACGTAATTGGCATAGAGGTGGAAGAAAGCAAAATGATTGTGTATGGTCGAATGCACACTTAAAAAAAATAATACAATTAGGACGCGCACGGTAATACTTCTACTTTAAAAATCAATTTCCGCTTAAGATTTTAATGTTTGAAGAGAAGCAAATTTTTTTTTTTTCACTTCTTCAAGTAACTCCAAAAACTACTTCTAGATAAAAAAAAAAATACTTAAGAAGTAAAAAAATGAAGTTGCATAACCAAATAAATTTCTATACCAAACGGATTTCTGCTCCATAAGCGTTGTGATGCGCGGCTCCTTAGCATCTCACGAGCAGCGATTAATCCTAAGCGCACTACTTTCATGTCACACGTCACTATACATTAAAAAAAAAACCCAAAATTACAACATCCTTCAAGGTCCAATTACAACATAATTAATTACATCACAGCCAGAGAGTCCTGCCAACGCTAAAATTTCCCTTTTCATTGGGAAGAGAAACCCAAAGCATGCATGCAATGCAATGCAATTCCATCTATTTGGAGGCAAAGAATGACTGTCGGTCTCTCAAGAGGAGAGAGAGAGAGAGAGAGAGAATATACATTTGTAAGAGGACATGCATTGTCTGAAGAATGCTCTCTTTTTTTTTTAATTTTCTTTTTCTTTTTTTGGGGGAAATAGTTGTGGGTGGTGGGTATGTATTCCACTTGAATGCATACACACAAACACACCCCCAGGGTTAGGATTGGAGACAAGGTCATGGAGGTGGGGCCAAAGCCTTTGGTGGTCTCGACTAGGACGGAAGGGGTCCTTGTTGTCCTTTGGAAGGGAGGGCAACCACACTTTCACTTCTCTTCCCTTCTCTTCTCTGAACATGACACCAACCTCTTCCCCTTTGGTCTGTCCTTTGCCCCTACAACCCCACATGCTTTTTGGCTTTTACTTTTCCCCCCAACCTAAAAAATCATAATCAAAATCAAAATCAAAACCCCATTTTCCAAAATATATTTTTAAAAAAAAATCGACCCAAAAAAATAATAATAAAAGCTTCTTTTTTTATTTATTTTATCAATTTTATCCTTCCTGTCAAATTCTTGTTTTTCTTCATCATCGGTCTCACCATATATACCCCCCACAGAGCTCCCCTCCACCCACACCTTTCAAACCACCCCCTTCGCTCTCTCTCTCTCTCTCTCGCTCTCTCTCTCTGTGCAAGAAAATGGCGATCAAGAAGCCTAACAAGCTCCCGCAAGCTGCCGTCCTGAAGCAGATCCTGCGGAGGTGCTCCAGCCTGGGCAAGCGGTCCTCCCAAGGGTACGACCAAGAGGGCGGGGGAGGCCTCCCTCTGGACGTGCCCAAGGGGCACTTCGTGGTCTACGTCGGCGAGAACCGGACCCGGTACATCGTGCCCATCTCCTTCTTGACCCGTCCCCAGTTCCAGAGCCTCCTCCAGCGGGCCGAGGAGGAGTTCGGGTTCGACCACGACATGGGCCTCACCCTCCCCTGCGAAGAGGTCGTCTTCCGGTCCCTGACGTCGACGCTGAGATAGAGAGAGACAAGACTCGGGGAAAAAGCTTCTGAGGATTAGGGTTTTTGCTGTTTTTTTTTCTTGCCTAGGTTGAAGAAGAAGTAGTTGAAAAGCTGCTTCTCCATGTTTTTCCTCAGTGGACTCTAACCAATGGGGATCCCAGGAATATTATCTGGGATGGGCTGGGGTGTGGGGGTGGGGGTGGTCCGATCTGTAAATTTCTCCAAGGCTCTGTAATTTTTGTCCCCTCACGGCGGTGTTCGGTGGATGTACCAGCCAATTGACCCTGTGAGAGAGGATTGAACTGATCTGTTAATCTATTAATATTAATCTTAATCTTGATGGGTGATTTCTTTTTGCCCCCTTCATTAGCCTTAATCTCTCTCTCTCTCTCTCAAAGATGCAAAGCATGGCAACAGAGGAAGTCTCAAATTCAGGACTCTGTTTATTTGTGTCTGGTCTGCTTCCTTTTCTTGGCTGCCTGTCAATGTCAGCCTCGTTCCTTTGATCAGAAAAAGGAAACTGCATTTACTTATTGAAATCGAAATGTCAAAAAGTTGCTCCCCGCAAGCCTAAGCGAGTTAGGGAACCATGTCCTACTGGAATGGATTGCCTTTTTATACTTCTATCCGTGCTCTTGTCCCTTTTCTTTTTTTTTTTTTTTTTTTTTAAGGTTAATATCACAAAAAACCTTAAATTAGTATACAAGTGATAAATTTATCTCAATCTATATTTTCTATCATAAAAAATTCAAACTGGTACACCTATGACAAATTTATCCCAAACCGACACACTTGTGACAAATTTACCCTTTGTTGGTTTTCATTAAATTTAACCATCAAATTGCCGAGTTAGATGACACGTGTCGGTTCATAAATATACCAGTTTAGGGTTTTGATCCTCTGTTTATCACGGTTGTATCAATTTGGAATTTCTCGTGATATTGACCCAATTTAACGATGGATAAATTTGTCACGGGTGTATCGGTTTAAGATTTTTCATGATAAAAAAAATTAGTTTAAAGTAAATTTATCACGGTTATATCAATTGATGATTTTCGATGGTCAAAAAAATAGTTTGGGAGTAGATTTATCATAGGTGTACCAATTTGCGATTTCAATTTGTGGTAAATTTATCACAAGTGTATCGATTTGAGCTTTTGGTGGTATTAACCATTTTTTTTTAATTATACCCGTGTACTTTCAATCTGCTTGATTAAGTCATTCATTCTACTCTCGTAAAACTTTCTAAAAAAGTCTCTCCTGTATCAAATCCGGCCAGAACCGGGATTAGTTGTTGGCTGGCATTATAATGTGAAGAGTGGACTCAAAACATTGTGTACACTAGCTAAATTCTTCACATGTTTTACCCACATAATCATTTCGCGTGCGCTAAATCTCAGTAAATTTGGTTAGAAAATTTGTGAAAGTTGAAGGACTTAGATTAGACAAATTAAGATATCTGGTTAAGAAAGTGTCTAAGTATAAGGGTAAAAAAGTAAATTTATTTTCTTACTTTAGATGCAACTTGGGTCTTTATTAGCAAGTATATTTCAAGACACTAGTTGAAAAGTTAGTTAAGAAGCGCTCAGCTCATTTCAAACTCAACTGAATTTAACTCATGCTTGAAAATACTCAGACACTTGTGGATACAAAACACATAGAATAGACATTATCATTGCTTCTGAAATGCAAGACTCAAAACCCATTGATTAATCGAGCCGAGTCGAGCTAAGCTTCATTGGAAAGCTTATTTGAGTCGAGCTAATTAAACCCAACCGAGCTCGAGCAAAGTCCGAGCGTCGGGACTATTTATAAGTTCCTAAGAGAAGCCACCTCTCGAAAAGGCTAGCTTAGTTTCTTTTCCATCCGAAACGAAAGACCGGCTCCTTTTTTGGCCAAAGAAATAAAAGGAAGGATTATATATCTATAGCAGCTATCTAATGGCTATAGATAAAAGTGGCCCAAAAATTCAGACTTTAAAAGCCATCAACTCGAAGAACTCACTCGCAATTTCAACCGTTCGACAAGCCTCTCGAAAAACATGTATGGGGTCCGGCCGCGCCCGCTCAATGGGCGCGAACGAGATGATCCGCGCATATCGTTGAGAACCGAATCGTGACATCAAAAAGACCAGAAAGTAAACTATCGTCGTTGGGACTCTTCTTTTTGTTTTTGGTCTATCAAAAGAGGGATTGAACTCGAAGTGATTGAACGAGAACGTGGGATCGATGGGTCAACGTCCATTTCTTTACCGGGAGGCATTGGGGGGCGGTGATGAAGGGGAGATTTCCTTTTGGTATCCGAAACTCTTATCGATTTTTATTTTTCTTATTTAAGCACGGTCGAATTTATTATTATTATTTTTTAAGAATAAAATCGATTTAATCGGGGTGGTCCAACAACGGCTATCGGGTAATCCGCCTCAAAAGGAGTAAATGACCCACTTGCACGTGCCCCATTCAACATCTTGGCAAACTTATTATTAAAAGAAAAAAAAATCTCGGCGAAGAAAAATCTTTGTTCAGTAAATATCATCGTCACTAGCTAAACTTTAAGAAATCTTCGCTCATATCTTTTTTTTTTTTAAGTAAATTTTAGGGAGGCGGTATTATCAGCCAACTGTTGCATGAACAAGTTAATTTTTCGCTGGTACGTCATTTCCGTTTTCCTTTTCTATCCGACCGTTAACTAAGACGAACGGACGGACGGACGGACCAATAAAGGGAAACCCTTTAAAGCTCTCTTCCCGTCTCGGTTTATATTTAGAGATATTGGGATTTTGATTTTCGGTGGATATCGAAACGCGACGTATGGACACGGGTGGTGCCCAAAAATAAGGTGGAGACAATTCTTCGAAATGAAGGTTTATTTGGAAGGACGGGAAGAATTCATAGTACAGTGGCAAATCTTTTTCCTTTTTTTTGAACATCTCTAGAGGGATTTTTCCATTTTTTTTTATTTTTATTTTGTGCTGTATTTTATTATTAATTTATTTTGAATCTCATCGTGGTCCAACCGTACAGTAGAGTACTGACCGGCGGTCGGTAGTTGAATAAAGTGGCGACAGGTAGAGAGAGAGAGAGACAGGTTGTTGGTTGAGTTAGTTGTTGATGATTGCACGGCCGCATGCATGTGCACCATGCCACGCCATCGCCATGCAATTCAATCTTTTCATTTTTGTTCCAATTTGCAGTAATGACCTCAAACTATTAACTCATTCAATATGATTCTTGAATTTTTATCAAATATTCAATCTAATCCCTAAATTAATTAGTTTTTTATTCAAGTTTAGGGGTAATATCGGATACTTTCTCGTAGTTTATAGATTAAATTGGGCAAAAGTACGGCAAGAGTGTCAATATTTGTGCACGACGCTCGTTTTAGTGTCAATATTTTTTTCGGATCACTTAAGTTTCAATTTTTTTGAAAAATGGTTATTCTAGTATCAACTCTCGCGAGCTTCGCCAAAAATCCTACGTGGCTGGCTCGAAGCTTCCAAATCAACAATAAATAAATAAAAAGCAAAAAGTTAAAAACATTAAAAAAGGTAAAAAGAAAATGAAGAAGTCTAGTGCAGTGGCGAGGGGGGCCGCCTCGACCCCGCCGAGGCCTCGCCGTGGAGAGGCACGGCAAGCCTTGTTGTGGGTTTGCGAGGTAGGCAACGACCGGGCATCGCCGACCCTAGCGAGGCCTCGGCGAGGTTGATGGGAGAGCCTTTGCCCCTACAAACTCACGGTTCCTTTTTTTTTCGGCTATTTTTCTGTTTAATTTTATTTTTTAAAAAAATAATTATTTTTAGGTTGAACAATCCATTTGGACGCCACATGGGTTGATTTTTTAAAAAAAAATTGACACGTAACATTAAAAATTTAATTAAAAAATACCATGTGTACTTGTTTGGCCAAATTAACACTTAAATAATCATTTTTTATTAGAATTAGCACTTCGGTGATCGTTTTTTTTTTTCTATTTGGCACTTAAATAATTCAAAAAAAAATTGGCACTAAAATAAGCGTTGTACACAAATATTGGCACATTTGTTGTACTTTTGCCGATTAAATTAAATGTGTACCAAAAATTTCTAGATCAAGTTGAATAAATTAAAAGTTAGGGAACCATACTGCACAAAGTTAATAAATCATAATTACTAAAGTTTTCGTGAATTGTCTATCATTTTCTTTAGCACGCGGCGGAGGCGCGAGGAGGGCGAGACGAAACGACCCTCCGTATAAGCAACTGCCAAAGCCGTACTGTACCACTAACTTCGCACCCAAAAGTCAAAAGCCCCTCTGTCGAGATTCTCTCTCTCCTCTCTGTTTTTCACTTTCGGCTTCTATTCATTTCCCATGCAACGGTCGATATAAAACACGGCACCATCTATTTATTTACTTTATTTAAAACCAAATACATTCGTCCATAAGAAAATCAAGGCTTTTACAAGTAAATTCTACTTATTTCGCCAAATTCCTTCACTCGCTTCCACTTCGCCGCCGGGGACGGGCCGGCGAACCGTTAGGCCCGTCATCTACGCCTACTCGGAGGCTTTTTAGCCAAGTGGTCGGCCACGATGGCTGGAAATGGATATTTCGCATGTAATAGAGTAAGAAAAAGGTTACAAGAAGAATCTTCGGATCTTAACATTGATTCGGTCCATGGGAACGTGCTTCGTGATGGGGGGACTACGATAGTGTCTTGGGGGGGTTCGTTCTCGACATATTGAACTAAATACATTTTCTGTAGCACAAAGTCGAATCAGTCATCCGCCCTTCGTTCAACACCACCATGATCTCCAAAGTCAAAAGTGACAATGGGCGTAATAAACTACGCTTCTAGCTTGTGATGAGTCTTCTGAGGATCCATGTCGACATCCTGCGGCAGTCACGGCTTCCACTTCGAACCGTTTGCAATTCCATCTTAATCTTTAGAACTCGCGCTCAGAAACTTGTCCCGCTAATTAGGGAAGTCGCCTCTCTCTCTCTCTCTCTCATCTTCGATAAATCTTACGGGGCTTGATTGATTGCGTCGAAAATTTTAAAATTTGTCACTAAAGTATAATTGAGTTATAAAATTTCAAGAATTATAATAAAGTCTTAAAATTTATCGAAAAAAGCAATTTACTCCTGTCTCTCCTGCGAAAATTGAGACGATAGGATAAAAGTTTTCTTTCTTTTTTTGGGGGGTATTTTAGCAGCAAGTTCCGAGACAAAGATGAGCCCCCTCGTAGAGCATGGTAGTCTCATCTTTTCGTGAGTAGCTAGGTTTTTTTTGTCTTCTACTTTTTCTTTTGTCAATAACCTACTGAGCATAATATGGTAACTAGGGTTTTCTTAAATAAACGCGATTGATTGATGACTAGTTAACGTCTTAATAAATACGTCCGTAACATTCCTTAAGCGACCAAAATGAGAAAAAATTAATGTTTTTCAGTCTTTTCGTTTTGTCATGCAACCAATAGGTTGGAAATGACTATTATTCGGTATTTGCCAGTAACATGCGTTGATCAAATTCGATTCGATTCATTTCATTGAAGAATCGTTCCACCGACCCTTGAATATACTCGAAAAGTTAGTAACTCAATACCGAAAATTATTAATTCTACGTTATTGCATGCCGAGAAAATTATGATCCACAAATTTTCTAAAGAGAAGACTTTTGAGTAGACCCTGTTCGTTCATTGCATTAGGCGAACTTTGCGCTTCCTCAAACAACATTTACGGACACAGTTACGTTGAATTTAGACCTCGGGTTTTGCAATTGTAGGGGGTAGCTTAGGCTCATAAGCATGTGATGTTCCTCCAAAGTCCAAACTGCCCCAGAAATTCAACCAAACCCTCTTTTAATAAACAGAAAACTATGCGTTTCAATCTTAATGAAATTAAATTAAGTTATATGACTGGAACTACATATCGGAAGCAAGAGAAAATTGCGCATCGAAAGCACTAAATTAGAGGACAAGAAAAGGGGGCCACCATCGGTTTTTTTTTTTTTTTATGTGGAGACAAAGCTCACATGTGGAATAGTAAATCAGGAAAATTTGCATCCCTATGTCTTTCACATCTCTCTTGAAGAGACACGTGATTACGTAGGACTCCACATCTAGGGAGACCAAAGACAATTTTTCCAGTTGGATGATTCCTAGATCTTTTCTGCTTCTTCATTGGTATTCCCTCTTCCCATTCTGTATAAATTTTTCCGCTCCTTCATTAAAGCTTGGCAATCGACGAGTCTTGTCGACGGCGCATCTCTCGCGATTCGTTACGCGAAACGTGCTCCTCTTTCGACATACGACCAGCAACATGCCATTCGCATACCTACCGGGGTCCTACATATATCTCGTGCAACCGGCATTTGGTATCTCGCCAAAATGAGATGGAGATGCTTTACTCCCGTCGGTGCTGGTCATCATCTACATCGACATAAAGGGGGGGTTTTGCCTGTCTATAACAAGAGAGGAACACCCTAAAATTGGAAAAAGGGATTTTGTGTCTAGAGATTCAAAGGTTGTAAATGTTATCAATTCCTATATATATTGTCCTAGAGGTCGTCGACATGTATTATTCACACACCCATATTGGACAAAGGGGGCGAACGAGATCTTTGTGTTAGACTCGTGATGAACACGTGTCGTAAGGACACTCGTTAAAGATATATGAAAAGGTATGGATACTTTAGTGGCATTTTTTTTTTTCAAATTGACGTACGTGATAAATGCATTTAAAGTACATATAGGGGAATGGATATGCGTTAGGGTATTAGAGAGGACACTATGATTGGCAATGGAGGTACAACATCATTGACCCAATAGCAATCATGTGGCGTGTGATCAAATCAAGTAGCTCCGAAGTCACGCTGTGCAATTGTGCCAACTTGGATGGCATTGGAACTACTTCTGTTCCTATCAAATTTAATTCGATTGGAGAGATTAATTAGCCTTAGTTTAGTTTCCAAAATGTCAAATTGGTGGTTGAGCAATCATTGTTTCAGACTGATCATCAGTTGGACAAAACTTCCCAAGGATCGAAGGTGATGCGGGCGTTGCGCATGGAAAAGTACAAAAACTAGCTCACATGGCATTCTCTCCTAAAGATTCTCATCTTTTTTGGAATTTCTTGATAATTGTCGATTTTTTTTAAGTCAATGTAGAGATTGGTTGAGTTCTCGTTTTAAGGGATTTTTAATGTTAAATCAATGCTTTCGCCTTCATTATAGGTTTTTAGTTGGCTCATGTGAGAGGAAACTATTTACACACTTTTAATTTGACCATTTGCTAGAGAAAGTGTGCAGACATTGGATGCTAAAAATAGTGACTAAATCATGGTTATGAATGTCGAGTTACGTAAATAATCGAGGAAATGGATAATAAACGTGTAATGTTTTAGAGGTTTCTTCAAACTAGGGACTGAATTGAAAGGGTTGGAGTTGTGCTTGCGAATTTGAAAGGTTTAGAACTCGGTTAACATCCTCATAATATGTTGAGAACTGATTTGGTAATTTTTCCCGGGAAAAAGGTAAAAGGAACCAAAGAAACACATAAATAAAAAAAGAAGGGAGAAAAAGAGCGACTTGTATTGGAATATCCAAATACCAAACCAAACATTCCCCATAGTTTGCAATCTTAAAATAGTCGATGGTCGTCTCACAAAATCTTATGCGGTATTAAAATAAAAAGCCCACGATTTTATCCCATCTTCATGCGTTAGTCATCGGTCCAATACCCAATTTGCGCCGGATATTTTCATATATTAAATTATTAAACTACGAATTTTATCGACATATCTAAAATGTATTAATTAGAAGTGGTCCCAATTTTTTTTTTTTTTTGGAACAATGCTCTCTAGACAGATATATCTCTAGTCACAATGTGAAGGTGGGGGCTGCTGCAATATTTTATTTTATTTTCAATTTTTTTCCTGATATTTTGTAAGATAAAATTAGGTAATTGATGTTAGCCATAGACAACCAGTCATGTTGGGGGGGTGGGGTGTGATGTAGGGACAAACCATGTTGGGATGCCACAATAACAAACAAGAAATTGATCTCCTCTGTTGTGTGATCAAAAGTTTAGCTTTCGTATTCAGAGTCCCTTTAGGTCTCTCCTGCGGGAAAAAAATTAAGAAAAAATAGAAGAAGCCAAAATTGCCCACTCAAGCTAAACTCGATTGGAATTTTGGTCAATTCTTCTTTTAACAAATTGTCGGTCCCCGCAGCGAGAACATTCAGCCCTTTGGGGACTTGAGGATAAAAACTATTTGCAGCCACTATTAGATCTGCTATACCTACGAAGTGGAAGTAGTGCTGGTCACGGGCCGATTTGGGCCGAGAATCGGCCTGGGTCAAACCCGTAACCGACCTGTTGACTAGGCCCACCGGTTCCAAATCGGAACTGGCCCGTCCCATATGGGCCGGTTACAAATCCATGTTTCATGGAACCGGCTTCATAGCCGTTTAAAAAAAAAATAAAAAATAGTGGGGAAAGAGCCGCGGCTCTTTCCCCTACCGTTACAAGGCAACGGCCATTTCCCCCGGCCCCTCTTTTTTTATTTTTTAATTAATTTATTAATTTTATCCTAACTATTATAAATACACATTTTTAGCTTTCATTTTTTCTCACAATTTCTCTTAAATTCTCTCAATCCGCTCAATTCTCTCAATTTTCTGAATCCGTTTTCCACTCAATTCACTCAAGAAATGCAAATGGAAGCAGAGCTAATGACAGAAGAAAGAACCCGATGGGGGAATCCGATTATCCTCGTGATCCTCGTGATTTTGCATATATGAGAGACGATGTTGATGATATTAACATTATTTCCAACGTCGAGCACGTCCCAACGCAAGAAAATCTTCATCCTCCTACCGATATCAAGAAATGTCGACAACAAAGGAGCTCGAATGGGATGTTACATCCGACATATGGAACACTTCATGAAGCAACATTTAGGCGTAAACAAATATCAGATAATATGTAAATATTGTGGGGTAACATACAAATTCACAGGTGGAGGCAACTATGGAACATTTAAACAGCATCGGAGGTCGAATATCAAACGCCAGCCAACAACAAATTTTCGGGTATGCCAATCATAACACTCCTCCTTTATTTTGTTACGGTGACAAAGTTTATAAAGAAGAATTAGTTAGATGTGTTGTCGTTGAATGTTTATCTTTTAATTTTGGTGAAAATTTTGGTGTTAATCATTTTATACAAACTACATGTACTTCACAAGCAAAACCTATTTCGAGAAATATGCTTAAACGCCAACTTTTTGATCTTTTTAAAAGAGAAAAAGAAGTTTAAAAAAAAATTATGAATTTTAATGGACGTGTGCATATAGGTAATGATATTTGGAGTGATTCTTGGCAAATTCATTCTTATATGGGTATTACATGTTATTGGATAGATGATAATTGGAATATTCAAAAAAGAGTTATTGCATTTCAAGTTTTTGATGATAGGCATACCGTAAATAATATTTATTAAATAATTAGAAAAATTTTAGAAGAATATTTTTTGCTTAATAAAATTTTTTCAATTGGTTTTGATAATACCGCGGCAAATATCGTTTTATTTCCAGCGTTAGAAAAGACTTGTAAACCCGCTTTTGGTGGACAATTTTTTTACATTAGATGTGTTTGCCATATTTTAAATTTATGTGTACAATATGGTTTAAAAACTCTTAATATTTTTCTCAGCCCAATAAAAACAGCAATTCAATTTTTATGAAAACATTCCCAAATTATGAAAGAAAGGGGTAGATTTTGTAAAGTAAATAGAAGAATACCAAAAATATTTTCAAGAGATGTTCCAACTCGTTGGAATTCTACGTACGGGTTGCTTAATCAATCTTTTGCATATAAAGATTTATTATGTACATTTATTTCCAATAATGTTTCTCAAATTAATTTATTCCCATAAGAGTGAGATATTTGCAAAAAAAAAAAAATAGATTTTTTAAAAGTTTTTAATGATGCAACTTATACTTTATCCGATGTTTATTATTCTACTACTCATTTATTTTTAACATAGTGTATTAATATTGCTGGTATTTTTGAAGAAAATGAAAAAGATGATCAATTAGATCCGACTATTATAACAATGCGAATAAAATGGTTGCATTATTATACCAAAATTCCTCTTATTTATTTGGTTGCTTCTGTTTTCAATCCAATGAGATGGTAAATGTTAGAGCTATATAAACAGTGGTTAAAAACGCAATAGTAAAATTGTATAATTAATTTTGTAGTAAATATAATTTAGGTGATAGTAGATCTTCCCAATCTAATGAGATACAAAGCAGGAACATAGGTAAAATTAGTAGACGGCACAAACTTTTGATGAATAGGCAAAAAAAATAAAAAGGGAGCAATAGAAAATATTTCTAAAATAGAAACCTATTTAACCATTTTTTTTTTAGTTTGGTGAATCCGAAGGCGGCACAAATTTCATAATTCTAAATTAGTGGAAGAGACATTCAACCCAATTCCAAATTCTCGCTCGCATCACAAGACGGGTTTTAGCAATCACTTGTTCAACAATTGTAGTTGAACAAGTATTTAGCGCTGGAGGCAACATTTTGAACAATCGACGTTCAAGATTAGTTCCGGATTCGGTGGAGGCTCAAGCTTGTGTTGATGATTGGACAAAAACTCAATATCAACAACAAGAGATGGATTGCAGTAATGAAGCTGAATTCTTCTATGATGGAGATACCACCGCCACGGATATCGGTACGGAAACGGGTAACGACGATTGATAATGAGGTAAGTATGTGGTTATCAAAGGTAAAAGAACTACATAGGCTGTGATTCTTCTATTCCCAAGAAGATATGTATGCGCGTAATAATAATTCATTAAGTTCAATCCTCTTCCCCCTATCTTCCCCCCCCAAATTTGATTATAATTTGTATTTGATAAATTATTATTTCATAATTTCATAATTTATTTTTTTTAATTTCATAATTCATTATTGAAAAATCAAATTTAAAAACCGTAACCGGAGCCGGAATCGGCTATTCCATTTTCGATTTTGAACCGGAACCAAACCTTGAACCGGCCCGGAACAGTCGGTTCAAAATCGGAACCGAAACTGCCCCTTAAGGTTTCGATTCCGGTTCACCCGTGGCCACGAACCGAAACCGCCGGGTTATGAACAGGAACCAACCGGTTCCTGCCCATGGCCATCTCTACTACGAAGAGAAATGATGGTTGGCACGTTGAAGCGTGGCCACCGGTTTGGGGCGCACATGATAACACTTTTGGAGCAAAATTTCTACTCCATAAGTGTTTTTGGAACAGAAATCTATTTGGTAAGGCAACTTCCGAAACAGAAATTCGTTTGGATATGCAACTTCATTTTTTTTTATTTCAAAAGTAATTTTTTGCTTCAGAAGTTGTTTATGAGCAACTTTCAGAAGTAAAAAAAAAAAGTTATTTCTCTCCAAAAGTTAAAATCAGAAAGAGACAATCTAGTGCCGGTAACCATCGTCCGCCGCCGCTAGTGACTGCCGTTTGCCACCACTGGTCTCCTGTGGCCGTTAAATAAATAAATAAATAAAATTTTTAAAATAAAAATATAATAAATTTTCACTAGATTTTGTATTGCATGAAAGTATTTTAGTAATATCATTTTTTTAACGAACTATAAGAAATAAATGTTCCATGATTTGGTTAAATGGCATTCCGCAAAGACACGATCATTGCAAAGTGGATCGAGCAATTGACCCAAGTTGGTTAAGTGGCATCCCACAAATATTTTAAAGTAGACCGAGCAATCCCACAAAGTCACAATTATGCTATTGTTGCTATTGTTTTTGAACTTCTCAAATCATTTATCTTGTTTTTCAGATTCTTGAAAGCAAGAAATTTGATGTTGAGAAGGCAAAATGCATGTATATATCTTTACATTCTTCAAAGCACTACGCATGATTTGTGAATGTCATTTTTAGATGCGCTCACTTGAAATTTCTCCTTAGGTTCTTAACAAGAACTAGACCAGATTGTTCGAAAGCATTATTGCTTGTCATAAACCAACTCGTCCAATGGTATGATTTACTAAATGTATCATGATGCACCTCCGAATTAGAGACAATTTAGGCATAAAGAAGATTTATATATTATGCCCATTGCAACATAAATCATGCTAAAGGCACAGGCGAGGAAGCATCGAAACTACCCGTGTTTTTTAGCATGGATATATTAGCTCGGCCACCATTTTCATTAATAGAGTTTTCCCAATTTTATCCTCATTTGCATAAAATAATTAAATGACAGATTATATGTACATCAGTCAAGACTTGCATTTCACTTTTCTTGAATAACATGCATTTTAGATTAGGATCAATAATTCTTCGCAAAAGATTTTGTATAAACAATGTTCCAGAAGTAGAAATTTTCTACGGTCACCGGACAAATTTTTGTTCTAGAAGCAAAAATTTTGTCATGTTATCAAACGCTTTTTTCTGATCAGAAATAAACTTCTGGATAAGAAGTGAAAAAATCAACTTATGCTCAGAAGTAGAAGTAGAAAAATCAACTTTTAGCTAGAAGTTGATTTCTAAAGCAGAAATGTTGTCGTGCGTACCCTTAATCTCTTTTGTAACACGTGCCCGGAAAAATTAACAAAAATGTTCGTAAATATGTTATACATATGTCAATTTAACTTTAAACTTTTCAGTTTTGCTTATGTAGTCCTAAACTTTTGCACAAAATTTCAATGGAATTCTTCCAGCCAATTTTTGCTTGAAAATGATGCCGTGAAGTCCTCTGTACCACGGCTAGCCTTTTGATGTCGACAAATTTAGATAAAATGATCCCCTTTTTTTTATTAATTTTTGAATGTTTCAAAATTTCTCTTTTATATTTTTCATTACGTTCTTCCTTTTCTTTCCTTTTATTGTTCGATCTTCTTTGTATGAACTTTTAGCTTCTCCAACCAAATCAAACCCAGGTTCTTCCTTCAGTTCAGAACCTCAAGGACCTGCGAGTGTCGCCTGGAGTCACACAACAATGGCGAGATGACGACTTGGTCTGGACGGTCGACTGTCTTACAAGCCAAGATCTAGCCGCGAGATCTGGAGGGTCTCATGAGATTTGGTCACCGAGGGTCGACCAGCGGAGATTGAGATCCGTTGCGCCGAGGATCAACCAGCCAAGGGTAAATTAGTGGAGATCTTGTGCGGCGAGGGTCAGCTAGCGCGATATCTGGTTGCTGGGGGTTGACCAGCCATGGGGTCGACCAGTGGAGATCTACTACAACAAGGGCCGCCCGTCGACACTTGCGAAGGTCGAGGATCGCCTGGCCAACGGTTGCCTCCGGTCACCGCTGATGCTCACCTCTGGTCGGCGTGATGACCTGGAGATGAACACAGTAAAAGGAAACAAGGAAGAGAAAAAAGAAATTATTTTTAAGCAATATAAGTAATTATTTTTAAGAAAATATTATCTACATCATACATTTTAACGAAAAAAGGTCGGAACCTAAGAAAAGAAGATTTTATAACTAACATGCAAAACCCAATTAGTTCGAACAAAGAAAAGATTAACAAATGAAGTCGAGAACTCTCTCCATTCAAATCTATCATATCTCATTTGTTCACAGTATTTATCTTTAATGAAAAAAACAAAACTAGCACCTAAAAATCCTTGAAATAACATCTAAAAATACCCTATAAACAAGGAATAGAAATGTTTTCCCCCATTAATATAACTATGTATTCCTTTTGGGGAATGAAAACGCTTCGCTTTATTCTAGCTCTATGAAATGACTTCAGTCGTCGTTGCATGCATGCATGCATGGAAAGCAAAATGCTCTCCACGCCCTAGCAGAGATTTTGCATGTGGACGCGTGCGAGAGCGATGAAGAAGACGAAGTTCGTATGATCCGACGTACAATCAACGACGCTTCCCAGCATCGAAATCGAAGTTTCAACGCCCATGCACCGTTCCTCGGGAGAATTTCTTCCTCGTCAAGTTCAAAACGGCGTGGAGATCATGCGATGCTGTCTGGTTCGAATGTACCTGAACGGGGATTATTTGGTCTTGTTTCTGAATTCTCGAGCAGTAGAGTAGTCATTTCAAGAAGAACTACGCACCGAGCTTGTACTGGTAAGCTGAATTGTCTCTGCATTGGGCCATGAGCTGGCGACTTGGGGTGTCGAACACCTAAGCTAGATCGGTAGTATGGTCTGTTTCTTTCATGTCGTCTCCCACTCAAATTAATCTCAGTGGCATGCCCGTCGTCCTGTGAGTGGAGTAGTATCCGATGCACATGAACACATAGTGGTTTGCGTGCACCTGTAAAAAGATCGGTCACGTTGAGGATTTCAGGTTCTCCTCGTTCCAGAGAAAAAAGAAAGAGCATGGCGAGTGGATCGCAGAGAGACAACCGTTGATTTAAGCATGCCTTGACACCTAACACTCACCCATTCCAGCAAGCCAGACTTTGGCATAGTAACACGTGTGGAAATGTTAATAAAGGCAATAGATAAGGGGTTCATATAAACCGATCATCGGGATCTCTCTGCTATGATAAAATGTGAAATTTTATGGGACCACTGCCGATTGTTTCAATAATTTAAGTTATTAGATGAAGACGTGATTTGATATTTAAATATCCAAACCTTATTCTATCTCTTAATTAACTTCTATTAACAAAGATAAATAGCTGTGGCCAGGGAAAGGGAGCGTGAGCCCTTCTTTCGATAGATATTAGCATTGCAAGGCGGGATGGATGGCCCCCACAAGTTGCACAACTTAAGAGCGGCTGTCATTAAGTTGGGTTTGGCTGACCCCAAAAAAAAAAAAAAAAAAAAAATGGGTGCGCGGGGGATGATGAGCACGCGATGTTTTGCCCCACAGAGAAGAGCCATGTGCATCATATCATAGTATGTCCTAATATGTATGGCCCTTGTCTCGTCACGCGGCGTGTTCTCCTCATGTTAACCAAATGCAAGATACAACAACAGCTCTATCCAATTGGACCACTACGGAGCTTTTTTGAAGACTTTGTAGGCTTATAAGCTCTATCATTACTCTTTTCCCCATTTATCATCAGATAGGTTGGGAGCGCGCAATGAAAGTCCATCGGATGGGTATTAGCAATGCCTGGAACCTGAATCGGATTGGGTGGGTATTAGATGATGAGTTCAAAATATTCTGAGCTTCCATTTTCGGCGAACCTGGAGCCGATCATCCCTAGTCAATATATCTAATTGAATTTACCTTCACTTAAAAGCTTAAAACATGTGAATTATTAGCCGATTAGGATATATTAATAGCTTCACACCACATCAATTTTTCGATATTGAACTTTTTCTGACACAACTCAAGCTCAACATGACGTGTGTCACCAATTCATGACTAGACTAAGTAAACAAGCCCCACGCGATGGGCATGGCAATAGTACTACGATGTTAAGATGTTGTGAGGAGTCAAAGCACCCCCGTGAAACGAAAAACCCAATCCGCTGCAGAAATTTCAAGGTCAAAGAATTAAGGTTCATCAGGTCGGTGCGGGCACATGTACCCAGCAATGCTACTGACCGCGTGAAATCCCATCAGAAAGCCCGCAAAGGGATGAACATATGGCCTTCAGGCTTCAGCCTATGGGCCAGAGAATTGAGAAACTCTTGCGTTTTATAGACACTAGGGTGTGTGCTGGGGGTCATTCAAGGAATGAGACTGTATTGAGTTCCTGAACTTGATTCGTACAAGTACATGCTCGTTTCTTCCTGAACCGTTCAGACAAAACATCATAATAAACGCTAGGTTTGCAGCTGTATATCAGAAATGAGTACCGAAACTATGTCTTGGTCAGCAAGGGACAGCAAGTTGCAAAGAGATGGAATTAACAGAAAACATAACTCATGTACAGACGCTAGTTGCAAAATCCTGTCATTTGGAGAACCCGGCGGATTCAACTTCACCAGTTGAAACCTTCCAACTTGCAAACTACCACATGAATATGAACATCCGGTCTTTAGTAACATTACATCATCTTCTGTACCCGAGATAATGTTATTGTTCCCGTCGCAAGCCTATTGGCTGTTCTTGCCTTTCGAGGAGAAGAATCTGCTCAATCCTCTCTGTTGCTTCTCGGGAGTGGGACCTGACGAGGGAGACGAAGAGGTGGACAAGGTGGGTCTGTGCTTTGGACGTTTGGAATTGACAGGAGATCTCAGAAAGCTTGCTTCACTTTCCGAGGGGCTGCGCGGGAAGTTATGAGGATGCACCGGCGATTCATCTCCCGTTCTTTGCAAACTGGTCATTGAGACATCATCCATCTCGGCCTGATCCATGTCTTGCAAGTTCGTGCCCTCGACAGTAGTTTCGTCCTCCTTTTGGGTCCTCTCGTTTTGCTGGGAACTTGTGAGCTCTGAATTTGGATGTAATGCTTTTAATTGTTTGCCCAGTAGGAAAATTGTTTCTTGACACTCGGCTAGCTTCTCTGCCGCAGCTGCAAGCTCCTTCTCCTGCAACAAAACAAACAGTTTGTCATGGAATAAAGAAGCAACATAAATGCTGGCATTTAAGCTCGCCTGACTCTAAAAAGCATATTAATTAACATAAACGGGTAAACATCAGACACTGCTGACATATAAAGATTGCACAGTGACTCTACAAAGTGGCGAGGAAACTAAACCGGACCATATCAGAGCATGTATGGTTGCAGTACAATAATAACTACCCAAAATATGAGAATTCAAAATCAATTCCTGTCTTGGCAAATGCAAACAGTGGTGGAACCAGGAATTAAAGCAGGGATCCTACATGTGTTAAGATCAACCGTGGACTGTAAGATGCAAATTATTTACTTCTAGTTCCTAGAAGTAAACATGGAAATCAGAAAGCTCTGCAGCATGACCAAAAGGCATAATCAATTACTTGTGGCACTGCTTTAAAGCTATGAACCCACACATGCACCCACCTAGAAACGTAATGAGCAGAGCAATGAGTGAGAAATCAAATTCAGCAATGGATCAACACAGAAGGCATCGCAAGCATATTACATTAAGGTGAAGGTGAAATTTCTTTTTGTAGAAAATGTTTAATCCATCTATGGACCACCAACATTAAGGATAAGGACCAACCTGTTTACTTTTGTCAGCATCTTCCTGTGATGAGCAGCTCTCATACCTATACATAAATGGATGATCCAGGAATCAGAAAATACAGTCAACTTACATGAAAGCAAGGATGTCAAGAGAAGATTGACTGAATGGACCAGTTGCAAGCAGTGTTCACATGCGTCAAGGTACGGACAGAGAAAGCGAACTCTGTTTGGGGGTGGGGGGAGTGTTCATATGCTAAATAATATGGATGTGAAGGGAAAGAGAAAGTGAGCATGAAAATAAGCAAGGTAAAACGTGGGAGAAAAGAATTTTACTCCAAGCCACCTTTTGCCTGACCAGTCACAGCTATTAGCAATATCATGCAGATGATGCCAGGAAAGTATTACGTAAATGTTAGGAAAAAAGTGTGATGCAAAGTGAAAACCTCAGCAAACGTTCTTCAAGATCCTTGCATCTGGCCAAAGCATTTTGATGACCTCTCTTTTCCTCCTGAAGTTCATTACCCTGGATCTCCATTTTTGCCTGCAGAATTTTTATTTCAGCTTCTAATTCTTGTGCACGTGCTTCCAGAGATCTGTATGACTCTGCCATACATTTCAGCTGTGTTTCTGCCAAGCTGTAAGAATTTTGAGAAGCGGCCAGCTGTGTCTTCATTTCTGCTAGCAGCTGCTCCAATTCTTGTAACTGGGTCTTTGTTATCTCTAAGTTCTCAGTTGTGCTGGCCAAGTCCATGGCCACTTTGTCTTTCTCAGATCTTAATTTCTCATAATCCTCCAAAGAGATTTTCAGCGAAGTCCTTATTTCATAATCTGACCCTCCATTATCGTCAGAAACATCAGGATTCGGAGTGAGACCAATGATGTTTCTACAGCCATTTTCGTATCTCTCTCTTGAAGCATCGCGTCGAATAACCTTATTCTCAGGCAGTGCAACCTTGTCGATGCAATCAGGACTGCTAACTTCAGATTCAACACCCTTGTATCCAAGGATATTAAACTTAAGCGCTCTAGCCTTATCTAAAACAAGAGAAAGATCAAGAACAAAATTAAACAAATTTGCATCGTTATTTAGCACTTTATGGAAGGTGGCAGAAAACTCCTCGATTTTCCTGTCCAATGCATCACCATCAACAGATATGTCATGGACTATCATTGCCTCTTTGCCCAGAAGCAGTACAAATTCATGAATCTGGACAAGAGAAGCTGCCATTTCTTTGTTTGATGTCTGATCAGCTCCATTAGCTGGCTTGGCATCTCCCATCCAATCAAGATCTTCAGGACAAGTTTTCCTATTGGACAATGCATCAGAATACTGCTTCTCATCAGAAATGCAAGACACGGAGTGTTGATGAAGTGTATCATGTGCATCCTGCAAAACTTGTTTGATATCCTTCAAAATTTTGTCCACGTCATCCTCATTTGATCTAGTGTCAAAAATTGAAGAGATTCTCGATTGCAGCTTCATGAATGTCATCTTCATGCCAGATTCAGGACTTGCTGATAATGCTTCAACAACAGAACATGCCGCAGTGGGAGATGAATCCGAATCTTTGCCCCTAGTAGTTTCTCCTGGGGCACTGTTGCAAGGAGTGTCAGGTCCCTTAATAGCTGAACCATCCGAAACGGAAATGGATCGGTCTGAATTATTAGCCAACTTCTCCATTTCAAGGAAGTCATCCATAAGCTCCAAGTCACTCGCATTGTCAGCTTTAACTGGTTTCTCAACGTTCTCTCCTTTCTTAAATTGAGAGAGCTCAGAGATTAGTGCAGTTGCCCAGGACTCAGCACAACTTCTTTCATCTTCGTTTCCATCTTCAGACATTGAGGTCAAGCTAGGGGGGTTGCTGGCATTATGACTGAAAGAAGCATCAGCAGGAATTTGAGCAATCGATTTTAGTGAACTTCTGTCTTGATTGCTGATCTGCAATTGCGCTTCTAGAATTTGAAGTTTACTAGCAGTCTTGGCACACATGTTCCTTGACACCTGCAATTCACTATTGCGTTTTGCTAAAGCTTCTTTCAGCATCTTTGTCTCTTCTTCCGTTGCCAACAAACGTTCTGTAAGGAACTCATTTTCCTTGTGGAATCTCTGCACATTCTCAAGAGAAAATTCTGGCATAGGAGAAAGGTAAGGGCTAGGAGGCCTGACCGGGGACCTCTTCAGGCGAGAATCTCCACAATCTCGACCTAAACTCTCGACCTCCATCTTCATTTGGGCGAGTGCTGCAGGACCAGGCAATTTCTTTCGCACTAAACCACGCAATCTTTGACATTCTGCCTCTAGCTTTGCTATTTTCTTGACACCCTCCATATGTTGTTTGTTGGCTGCTTCTGCAGACCTCACACTCATGTTCTTCTCTTCATTGCGTATTTCAAGTTCTTTAGAAACAACATGAAGTTCGTATTTAAGGGAATTAATCTCCTTTTCACATGATTCAATATCGCTCTTTAACAGCTCAATGTCTGCCTCAGCCTTTGATTTTTCTTCACTGATCTTAATTAGCATGTTAGAACGCTCTTGAAGCGACCTCGAAAGTGCAGCATTGTCAGCTGCAGAACGAAGCAATTCTTGGTCCATACTGACAATCTTGGCTTCAAATTCATGCTTTATTTTTTCCCACTGCTTGGTTTTGGAGAGAACAACTTCTTGTAAATTCTTTTCATGTTCTTCCTTCAGATTCCGTATCTGCCTCATGCACTCCTTAAGAGCGCCATCCAGATGGGATGCACGATCTTCGGCAGTGAGCTTCTCAAGAGTTACAGACTCTAGATGACTTTTCAATGCCAAAGCTTCTGCCTCAGCCTTTTCCCAACCTGTCAATGATTCAGCTAGAAAGGTCAATAAAACAAGTGCATTCTGCTCTCCCAGTACATCTCATGTAACTTGAATAGCTTGGCAGTATACCTGAGACGGCTTCTTCAGCAACTTTCATGTGCTGTTTCACTAGGTTCTCCTTTGTTGTTATCTCTGAATTGGAGGTAGATAGGTTTTCATCTAATTCTTTAATATGTTCCTCAAGTGTTTGAACTTGCTCCTCGTATGTCTTTACTTGATCCTCTAAACTGGTGAGATGTGAATAGGACTCCACAGAAATTTGAACATAATTTGGTTTCTTGTAGTTATCCTGTGAACAGCGAAGGGAGAATATCATGTAAGGACATAAGCAAGCAAAATGAACTTGCATAGAAGAAAACACCAAATCTCACCTAAGTTTAGCCCACGGGTTATTGAAGAAACAAAAAAATAGACACGGGAATAAATTCAAATGGGACCTTTCAGCGAGGGGAACAGATAAATATGGGGGATCTAATAGTGAATGTGATATTTTGCAGCACCTAGAAAGATAGCACTAGCGATTTTGATCAGCAAATTACACGGAAAGAAAAGAACCTTGAAGAAGATCAGTGCATGGACAGGGAGTCAATTTACTAAGGAGGGAAAGGCAGAAGGCAAAATTTCATCTGGGGCATCTACAATTGTTCACATGTACATGGCATATTGATGGTTTTGGCAATTCATCTAAACCAACAGTTAATAAGATTTTACCAGAGTACAAGTAGGAAGTTCACGCGGAAACTGGGTCAAGAATATATAAACAGGAAATACCAGATATTGCATTCAACTAACTGGAGAAATTAATACCTAATTCTGCTTACGAGCTTCTCCATTGTCAGGAGTAAACATTCTGATAGACATTCAACAAATGCAAAAAACAGTTGTAGTCTTCACTGGTTTGGCAGACTCGGAAGACGGATTAAAAATGGAAATTCCAGGTACTCAGAAGAAAAAGGCATGACCCGATCTTTAGCTACTATATCTATCAGCAAACGAACCTGATCAACTTGGGTCTTTCCCTGTGTTAAGGTAGCACTGGCAGAGTCCAATATAGCTGCTGCTTTCTCGGCAGAAGACTTGTCCGACGATTTTCTCTTCCATGGCCAACTTCGACGCTCCATGCCCAACAATTACTTAGCCCTACAGCGAAGTTAAATTCAACACTAAAGTGAACATCTGGTTGCACACACTTCCCAGTATTAATCCAACAATAACAGAGCAATACCTGTGAGATATATCTTCCAAGCCTGATGATATCCTAAGCATGCAGATTCCTGTACAACATTTGATATGATCAGAGCGCGCCAGGGAAGGAGAGACATTTGAGTGGAATTGATTGCATATTAACACATATGATAGGAAATGATACACAGGCAAGACCACATGCTAAAGATTTGGTAATTCAAGCGACAATTGGATCGCATAGGTATTCCGAATCTTCAGATTCTTTTGAAACGAAACTCCTATATTGTTCATAGCTCTGCAATACCGTTCATACATGAATTTAATTTCGTCCATGATAAAATAAGCTCCTAAATGTAATCCAATCGACAATCATGATGAAAACTGACACAACATATTCCAAACCGGAGAGATTCCTACCTGTTGAAATAGAATACTGTATCCTAGTTGCTATTCTCTTTTTAAGCCAAAATTCCAGTTCGTATTCAAGAGAATCTAAAAAACATGTACCAGCTTCTTCAAACTAACTCAAACATCGCTCATATCTTTTTGTGTGTACAGCAATATCAGAGCAAAATATTTTACTTGGACCGAAAATCTAAAGGAAGAGAAACTGTTCAAGGGAAGAATGAAAACTGAACTCGAAATACCGGAACGAAAAAGAAGAAATGTTGTCACCAGGCACATTGTCTCAATAGATCCCACAGACCAAAAGAAGTGTTTTCCATAACGTACAGAAGATGAGAAATTAAAGCTTGGAGAAATAAATTTTAAGGACATGAGAAACAATAGGCTCCCAATTGGACTATTTGATGAAGGAGACCTCAAACACATTACAACTGCGACTCCTACTTGGTCTTTTAACATCAAAGATCAGAACACAACTTGAATTTTGCAGTCTTCTGTTCGACGTACCAGCCCAGTTGTAATGTAACGGAAGCTCAGATCAGACAACTGAGACACGTTATCACTTTGTTTAAGCGACATAGTCAATGACTAGGGATGCTAAAATCTCCATTGCTTGTTTCCCCTACAATCTCTCTACAGATCATGTCTGCTCTCACTTGCATTTCCCCAAAAAATTCAGGATGTCGATCTCACAGTAGGCATAAATTTAAGTTGGCATCTCTATATACCCTTGTTTCACATAGGTCTCAAAATTGATTAGTCAAACAAAAAAAGGAAAGAAAACAAAAGAAAAGAAGACATGGGTATGACGCTAAGTCCGGAGTTCCAGAGACAAATGAGTAAACATCACATGCATCGTTGGGGACGAAGATGGGCACCGTCAATTCGTAATGCAGCTCTTGAATCAAACAGCCAGGACATCATCGCAAGCAAATTCAACTTGGAAGAACAAGCACTCAGAAGATAGATGTGAGCGAAGACAGACTCCAAAAAAAGAAAAAATGTGATCGAAAAACTTTTAGCAGTAAAGGATCTGACACTCACTTGAAAAGGAAAACTAGAAATGGGAGCAGGAATTGAGGACGCGATTATAGATGATAGCGAAAGACGATGAACTCGAAAAGTGGAAGAAAAAAAAAAGAACAAGAAGGTGGCTCCCGCTGAGGAGAATTTTCCGCGGCGAAAACTGAGAGACAGGTCAAACACATGCACAAATCGGGTTAGAACAACAGCGAACGAGCACCGAAGCGACAAAATCCAGTGACCGGGGACCGGAACTCAACGGCGACGTATCAGGCGTTTACGGCCAAATTCAGCCATCGCCGGGACCATTCGCACGATACTCGGTTACAAAAGTGGACCTCGAAACGGAAAGAATCCAGCGCAGAACGCCCTTCACCGCCAGCGACGGGAAGAAGAGCAACGCAAGCACCTCGAGCTAAAACCGAAAGAGCCTTTTCCGCTGGAATGATCAGCGTCAGCGACATCATAATCAGGAACGCGAAAAGCATCGGAAAGCTTTCCGTCCCCGTTTCCCCGGCGAGTTCTATCCTAGACGGCGCGGAGACAAACACAGAGAACCAATGTAAGAGCGGAAGCCGCCGAGTTCGCAATAGGAATCGGACTCACCGGAGTGAATGCAGCTCCAGGAGAGAGAGGTTCGAGCTCGAGCTCGAGCTCGAACGCAGAGAGTCCGCGGAAGCCGAACTAGAGATCTCCCAACTCAAGGCGTTGTCAGTCGCTTCGGCATTAACCGTCTAGCTAGCTCTTCTCGAGCCTAGAGAGAGAGAGAGAGAGAGAAGGATGAGGAGGAAGACTGACGCCGGCGGTGGTGGTTACGACGGTGGTGGTCGTGGTGGGTGAATTGCAATGAGAGGTGGGTTTGGAGTTCGGACTCAAAGTGTCACTTAAAAGGCAAGACGTTGGAAAAGCTCCAAAACATATCACTAAAGCAACAAACAGTGCAAAAAAAAATATAAAGAAAATAAAAAAAGAATAATAATGGCTCATTTTCAGGAGAAGGAAAAAATTAATAAAATTAATAAATGTTTCGTCTCTCTAAACCTGATTAAATTAAATCGATGTTTGATTAAGCGTGTTTTAGTTTTAATCTAGAAGCAGGATCCCGGAGCAGAGCATGTGTGGTGGGGGGGTGGAAGGACGGATTTGCCCCTCGCAGAAGCAAAGCCGCAGCTGAGCTGGATCCGATTTTGTGGGCGCACTTCCCCCTGCTCGGGGACGACTCTGGACCACTCCGTCGCTGTCTCTCCACCGCCAGCTCATTCGCCCAATGATCATTTCGGGATTTTTTCTATTTTATTCGAATTCGCACCAAAGTAATTCCCCCACGGATTTTCCCAATCCAGCCGTATGCGATTCATACGTATGACCTAATTGGAGAGGCGAAATCGTGCTCGCTAATCTCCACATGACCCCTTTTTCCGTATATGAACAAATCAAAGAAGCGAATCTGATTCGAGGCGCAAAACTTGCCACTACACCGCATGAGAGGTTTTACGGGACCGGTACACTGGTTTTCTACTTAATCTCAATTCACGCCAAAGCAATCACCTACCAACTCTCCGATCCCGCCTTCAATGATATTTATACATGGCATGGTCTAATTAGAGGAGTGTGACTCATGTGGTACACAAGTTACATCCGTCATTATGAAATTATTTTTTTCTTGGGGGTCTAGGCATTATGAATTGGCTTCATTTCTTTTCGCTTGTTTTCCTTCCGTGACAGAGTTGTGTTTTGGTTTTAACTTGGGGGATTTCGAAGGATTGGCACTCATGACAACACTTATGCTCTATAAATCTATTTTTGATGTAGAAATTGATTTTTTTACTTCTGCTTCGGGCATAAGTTGATTTTTTTACTTCTAGAAAAGATTTTTTTTATTTCTTCAATTGGCTTCAAAACTACTTTCGGAGAAAAAAAATTTCAGAAATAAAAAAATTAACTTTCGTAATCAAACGGATTTCTATTTCATAAGTTACATTATTAAATGTATTTATATTCTAAAAATGCTTTTTGGAGTAAAAAGTCTACTCTAAAAATGTTGTCATGTGCGGACGTAAATGGGGGAATTTTCTTTTTCTTTTTTTCGGGTCGAAAGTGTAAAAAGGGAGAGTTCGCAGGTTTAATTAATGAGCTGCGCCTTGTTGGTGGCGTTTGCGTTGCCTTGGCATCGCTCGGGCAAAGGGCAAAAAAGAGAAGATCGTCTCGGTGTCGTGGTGTGGGCCCGCTGGAGAAGATCTTTGTTGGAGATCAACGGTGATCCGCGAAACCATGCTCAATGCTGCCTAATTTTGGGGCCAACATAACCTCCGAGCCGTAATTCGTAGACCCCGAGGAAAAAACCTGCCTGATTTTTTTTCACCTGTTTCCATTTTTTTTTGTGGTCAAACACTTTTTCCAAAAAAAATTATTGATCGGAACACTTATTCCAAATTAAACAGCCATAATTCCCTACAAGTGGTAATTTTTTTTTTTGGACATTTAGTAGATTTTTATTGTCGTTGAGTATTTACATGCTTATTTTCTCGAATATAGGCACGTCACTAAAAAACCGACTTCAAAAGGTACAAATCGTTCGCCCCGACAATAAACGTATAGTCTCTTATTACGATGCGATACAAAAGAGCGACATGAGACTTTCAAAATATGCATAAATCTCTAGTGATCGTGGTTTGATCATGCCGGAGAACTTACCTTCTTTCAAGTCATTATTCGATGGTTTCGACGAGTGGAGGAGAGATTTTTTTTATTTATTTATGTTTCGCCTCAAATCGAACAACAACTACTAATCGAAATTGCCATGACGGCATGATCGATTCACGGCAAGAAAATCACGTCGGACTTAGAAAAACTTTTGATTCCTGCAACAATCCATCCGAAGTCACATGGCATATGAAAGGCAATCCAAAAATTCATGTCGGTGGCGCCGGCTCAAACACACAATCGTTTGCACCGAACGGGTGTTGAAAATCGAACCTACCACGCTTGGTTCTGACGCATTAAATCGTTCATTCAATAAATAATCTGCTTAACATCAATGCTTAGTATTCCCGACCAATGCTTGACGAATCAATAGAGAACGTTTTTTTTTTTTTTAATCCCATTTCAGTTCACCAGTCACGACGGTGTCGGACGATCTACTGTTGAATCCTTTTTCTCCAGCGTAAATGGGATTTACTCAGATGGTTGGACGTTTCTAGTTGGCTCTGAGAGCTTTCAAATGCCTGCATGCATGAGGCAGAGGCGGGGGCAGTGGCAGAGGCTGTGGCAGGGCAGAGGCGCCACAGCAGAACCAGACATGACCCTGTTTTGACGAGAATGACATACACTGATACACACGGATAATACATATTTTATTGAAAGTACATAGATATTGTGGCCGTGACAAACTTCGTAGTCACGGAACAACTACTAAGATTCTTTCTTCTGTCGAAAAGGGGGGAAAAGGAAAAGTCAAAGTCCTGCCATGTGGGCCCTCATCGACCTCGGGATGAGCGCGGATTCAAAGTAGAATCGGAAATGGGATATAAAATAAGCTTGTGTCCTCGCGATCGCACGGCATTTCATTGCAGCTCATGTTGAGTATGTAATATGAAATCATTAGCTCGAGCTTCTATTTTCGGCCCTAGCCACGATCGAGATTTTTACTTTGTCAATATTTCATATTTTTCGCGTGTCCGAATATAAACTCGTGATTAGTGAATTGTAGCTACAAATGCTTTTTATTGGAGGTGACGACAACGCACGTTCAATTAAAAATACACGTGAAATTTAGGTAAACCCGAAACCTATTACATGGTAATCTGCTAGGCGGGTTTCACGTTCTAGATGGAATCTGAATTGACTTTGAAACTATTCATCCCTAAGTCATCAATTTTTAGTCTTTTTTTTTTAAAAAAAAATTTCGCTTCAATATCGGACGGCTGAGATAAGTTGGGGCATCGGTGGCTGTCGTGGGTGCGAATGTATGACGTGGTTGTGTGGGATTATTCTTTTCTTTTGTTTATTGGAAAAGCCCTTGTCGAATGAGCTGTACAGCCATGCAAGCAGACTTTGACAGCCTCCAATAAGACTCTCCTCGAAGAAAATTCTTTATATATCTGTACATATAATATCATGTGTGTGTGTGTATTGAATCCGATGTTGTTAGATCCTTCACGAAATTCAGCCCATGATAAAATGTAATGACCGGGTCAAAATTATTTAAATGGCAAAATTAGTTCAAATGATAGCACCTTCTAAACTTACGAATGCAAACGAGAAGTCATTGTCCATTAAGTCGCATTGATCCTTCCCTTCTTCTTTAGATATTCGGATCGAGGTCGACTGTTCTCTAGCAACGTTGGGCCGGAACGAACACACCGAGACGAGCAATGCCGGTTGTTATCGAACGTCATGGTCCATCGTGTGACATACCGAATCGTGTTTGCGTAAATCCGTGATCACGTGTCGTCCCGTGCTTGCGGCGTCTGATCGACGGAGAGCCCGCTTGATTACTACAAAACCCTTTGATCACCTCGGTAGAAAGAGTGCGAAACACTCGCCGGAATCATATGTACTTATGAGAGCAGCGTAAGTTGAGCTAACGACGACGTCACGAGCTCAACCAACTTCCATCATTTTAATCCATCCATTCTCCCTAGAAGCCACCTTCCCCTTGACACTATGGTGCGTCAATTATGAAATCGCAAGTTAATGACGCCCGAAGAAGGCATGTAATAGAGTCATTTCATGCTAAATATGGAAGTTTACCTAATTTATGACGATGATATGGTCTTGTCGTATTGTTGACATGTATTGTGGAGATTGTTCACTCAATGAATGGACATTCCATCTAGCTTTCTCTTTCAGGGAAATTAGTGGCATCACATCGGGGTAGGCTTTAAAAAAGAGGTCATAATCATAATCATAATCATAATCATCATAACCATGATCATAATGCAAATTAGTTCTCGATTAATTAGAAAAATTAGAGATTCGGCCACGATCCGGTCCGATATGTTCTCGTAAATTTTTTTTTAGCATGATCGGGATGTTCTAAGTGCAAGATCTACTTCGAACGATAATGTGCACCACCGACAGAGACAATGGTTTTTTTTTTTTTTTTGGGTCATAATTTAGAGAAAAAAAGAGAGAAATTATTGATAGAGGGGTTTCGTTTTGTGGGGTTGCGAATTGGGGATGAATTTATTTCTTGTCCGAATTATATAAATAGGTCCAATCGTCGAATCGGGGGCCAAAAAAAAACACTGTTTGTATTTGTTGAGAGTACCCACGACGATAGACAGTCTCATCATGCACATCACACCAAAGAAGTGCAAATCCTACGGACATTGTGCGCTGATGTGTCTAAAATTATAATTGGGATAATCATGATTCATAGATCGATAATCCAGGAAAGGTTAACGACGCCTATTTTGAGGCTTATCGAAAGTCGTTGGCATAGTAAAATCTACGTCGTATTCGCATTGTAAGATGGATTATTGTACTTTAAATAGGGCGGATCTCATTCGCCTAAACGAATAATTCGCATTGTAAGATGGATGGTTTTGAGAGGCATAAGCATTTATAATAACGATCCTAAGGTAATGTAGTTCGCCAATTGCACTGTGGAATTTACGAAAATTATGTGTTTTAAGTCCAACCCTGTTCGACTTTTTACGTCGTTACGTGCGTCCGGCACGGGCCGACGAACGACTAATCGCTGGTCCGTACATGGCGATACTCGCATCGTAAACCTCGAATAATTACCGGAACACGCGGGTACGTGGTCGCCGCTTTTGGCCTCAGCCGGAGGACGAAGGAGAGGGGGCCCAAAGAAAGGCGAAGCCGTGGTCCCCACCCACCCTCAGAATTCTATGCTGGTTAGGCTTTCATGGCGTCGGTACCGACGGCACGGACACGTGTCGGGGGAATATGCCACGTTTCTCGATAACCCCCGGTTTGCTTTACTTAGGCCCACCGGGGTCATCGATACAGACAGCGTCGGCAGAGGGGAACGCTGTCGTTTCGATCCCCTCAAAAAGAGGAGAGGAGGACAAGACAACACAACATTAATCTTCGCGACATAATTAACTCATTGATTCTGCTTATCATTGACTTATCGAAAAACAGACAAAAAAGAAGAAGGAAAAAACACGACTTAGTACGAAACGCGCGTCGTAAAACCGCCTTCATTTTTGTTTTCGTTTTTCAATTGTTATTTTACTTCCTTCTCTTTGAAAGGCCAAAAATGGACTGCACAGCTCCAAGAACACCTCCCGAGTTCCTTGGCCTTTTAACCCATTCCCCGCTAAACGACGGGCCGTTTTGATTCACTCTGTCGGCACCCGATTTCCGGGGTTCCCAAGCCACGCCAAAGCAAAGAAAGCATCTTTTAATTTTAGTGATTACTAAGGATGAGCATGATTTGGGAATTAGAATCCGAAACCGCAGAGCCCGAACTGTGAGAACAAGTCAAATTGGTTGTCTCTATCAATCTAAAAATCGCCCACAAATGCATTTATCATCCATCAATTTATGGAAAGTGTCGTGAGTCACCTCTCGATTAACAAAACGTCGCGAGAGATAAGACGTTCGGCCTAGATTTATTTGAGGATCGATTTATATTCACGGATGGAACTAGGGTGCCGACGCCAGACCCGGAAGATGGACCCCGAAACAAAGGGCTCCATCCAGGGAAAAAAAGAAGAGAAAGAAAGCCAGTATAATCGGGCTTTCAGAGAGCCGCGACGCGACATCTCCATGGAATAGAGAAAGTACAGCTACCTGAGAAGATAAGAAAGAGACTAATGAAAACGATGAACGTGTAAATTAACTTTATAATTGCGAAAATAAAGATTAAACTTTATACTTGTTAATGGACTTTACAATAAATCTGAAATAAACATGGAGACATGGATCAATCACCTCGTGTCCCCGTGCCAATTGCCGAAGGAGACCCACATCTCTAAATGCCCAATTTGGCAGCGGGTCATTTTCTCGAGATTCCGACCAAAAAAAAAAAAAAGAGTTTTCTCGTGATAATGCACTATTTGAAGTATTTCCTCTAATTGCTAAAAATTCTAATAGTAATGATAGTCTTAACAGACTTAACTAATATTATCTCTTAGTTCTAGATACTTAACTCTGTTAAGTATCCGTTTTAGTCTTAAACTCTTTTTCAAAAAAGAATTTTAAGGACAAAACCATGTCCTTGGACGAATGACACTGTATAAATATAGTTCCAAAAATGCTAACCAGGTCGCTGATTGATAAGCTAGGGCCATATGCATAAATTCTCTCAGTTCTAGTTGGTTCTCTAGTCCTCCTCGTTTGCTTTGGGTTTTATTGTGTCATGAGTGCGTAAACCCTAGTATCTCGCGTTCAAGTCTTTGATGAAAGAAGTTTGCTTATGACAAAAAAATAAAAATAAGTAGAACTGAATTATGCTTTTTGATGAAGACTCGAGACTTAAGTATACAGGTCGAAAGAGTGAGGATTCGATTGCATTTTTTTTTTTCCCCGTTTTGGATTGGACACGAGACACGAAGCGGCAAGACTACCGGGGGCGAGAACCTTGCAACCCGGTAACAATTTTCACTAGCTATTTGGAGATAGATTCTTATTTGTAGAGATTCGGAGAATCTTGACGGGGTGCTTCGTGAACACAGTGTATCCCCGGTAGATGAATAATTAGGGAATTTGTCCATATCAAGGTAGAACATAATGACAAACGCATCTCGATATTAATATAATGTGGCCAGAAGTTGTGATAATATGTTATCTTAGCCGACTAATAGGATAATTAATATAAGTAGGTAGATGAAGAAGATTCAATCGAGCCAATTGTCTAGAGCATTAGAAAAAAACGAGAGTAGAACCCTCGTGTCAATTTAGTAAGGACAATGCTCCGTGGATTGAGCGATTGACTGTTGCATTTTTTTTTAAATTTTATTTGCTGTCGTTCGCAGCTTATCTAATCTAAAACTTTAATTATAAATCCTCAAAGAGAAAAAAATTAATTAATTAATTGATTGATTGATTAATGAATTATATATATTCCCAAGTTTCGATCGCCAGCTAATAGATGATGCCCCGTCTGCGAATCGAATACCCACTTTTAGCGACCACGACGTCGTGCCATTGGAGGGGTGGTCGGTTCGTGACGATTTTATTAATTAAATCGAACTTTAGGTGGGTTTGATATTACAACACTTTGCTAGTGCATGCATGTTTGGAGAGAGAGAGCGAGAGACAATGCAATTATAAATCGATTAATTCTTGTCCCTATTGAACTTCGGTATTAACACATCCTTTCCACTGTTCTCAAAAGCATTCCTTTTTCCGTCCGGATCGGTGTTTGGCATTTCGTAACAGGACAAGCGCGCTGAAAAGTCCCGATTTGTCATGAAAGTGCAGTTGAGTTCGAAAACCTTCAAAAATTGCAATCAAGTCTTTAAAATTTGTCACGAAAAGGTTAATTGAATCCTAAAGTACAATCATCAAACTTGTCAAATTTGTGTGATCAAGATTTTCCATTAACTTTGTCTAACTTGACAAAAGGACAACGTTAATAATTTTAGGACTTGATTACACGAATTTGACAAATTTAAGGGTTTGATTGCACCAACTTGTCAAGTTTTAGAATTCGATTATGCTTTTTGAAAATTTTTAGGACTCGATTGTACTTTGAAGACGGGTTTTGAGATTTGATTGTATCTGTTTTTAAAATTTTTGTTGTAGTTGTGGAAGGAAGATCATTTGACCAAGTCCATTGGTCAAAGAACACAAAGGGCCGATCATTATGAGCTTGTTGTCACTGGCTTTAAGGTAATTTAGGTAGAAAGTCTTGTGCACTTAAATAAATTATCTTAGCTTGTTAGGTGATTGGGCAAGCAATTATTTATCCGGAGGCGACCTCCATCCACCACAAGTATTTGATTAGTTTCTTAATTAGGGCGTTGCTCGAAAACAATGATGCTTCCATGCAATTAGCGGATAAGGATTAAGGGCGTGTTTAGGCCAACTAATGTCGACAGTTTGCATGTCACTTCGGAACGAATGACGTGTGTTTGGTGTTTCGTCTTTGTTAATTGACCGATTGTCGTCGTTAAAAATAGATAATGAGAGATTAATGAGATGATGGTCATGATAGTGATTTTCTCTCCCGATCTGTGTGGAGAGTTTGTGTGTGTGAATAAATTTTGGTAGCTAGTTTTGTGTGAATGTGTAGACTAGTTCGGCCATCTGTTTGATTGATTGCCGCCGAGGAGAATGTTCGAGACGTGGCTCTACAACCTCTCCACATTTAGGCCTCTTTCCTTTCCGGATCTAGATTTAGGTCAAGATCCGAGAGTTTTATTCTCCCGAACTAAATCTAGATATAAATCCGAGAGTTCCTTACATGTATTTCATATATGTTCTTTCAACATACCGATGTTGGTATCTCTACACGACAATAGTGATGGGGACGTTGAACTTAAACGCACACCGCAAATCGTTGCAAATGGAGCGAGAGATTTCGACATTTGCTCATTGCTGAATCTTGTAATCGGCCGCCGATAGTTTATGGTGACATATTTATTCTTGAAGGATGAGAGTGTGTTTCTATTTGCAAACGGTGCTTTGCTATTTGTTTTCTAGCATTTGATTTGTTCCGCAATTATTTGAGATCCGATGGTCTTGAAAGCCTTATGTATACCCATTAAGTATTATTTTGATTAATAAATGCAAACTTTCTTTCGAGAAAAAAGGAATACCTTCAAGAGCGGACTTCCTTCTCTATGAGTTTCCCGAGTGCCAAGCTCCTCTTTCTTAGGTTAAGATTTACGGCCATTGTTAGAATCTGCATAATTTGTCGGATCTGGATGATCCGGAAGTATGTACGATTCGTGTTACTCGATTAAAGTTGGCCAATTTGACGAGCGATCGTTGAATTTTAGCGAGTTTCCACTCGTACCCATCACGCCGAATCCGGCTAGAGAATTCAACGAGATCCAGTCAAAGTGTATTATCGATTTCAAAGAAATGAAGCGAAGCTCTACTCGGCGATTGAAATTTAACTTCATAATCATCGCGCCGCGTCACCAAAGTCAAGTGATAGAAAATTTACCGGTTCAAGTTTAGTATAGAGGCCTCAAGGGCTTTTGAGCTATAATGAGCACATACGCACACTAGTGTTGAACAAAGTGAGAGCATGTGAAGGGGAACGAGGGAATTTCTCCTTTCTTCTTTTTTCCCAGGTCAAGGCCTTCAAGTTCACGGATTGATGATGTCCTCTTCTTTTGAAGGGCATCGTTCTTTACCATGATGTCCATCAACAAAATGGAACAAAGAAAGAAGAACAAAGTGAAAGCTGCAGCAGCCACCAAAGCTATGATGCTGCTCCACTTTTGAGCAAACGCTCGCTCGCTTTCACAGCGGATAGGAGTATGGTAGAGCTGGCGATCCATCGTATTCGTATCCATCATTGGTATTTTTATTTTATTTTATACAAAAAAAAATTTCGTTTTGGCGATAAATTGCTCCCTCTAAATTGGGGAACGAAACGGAATACAAAAACCCCGTGTCGAGTATGACTTGATTATGTCGAGTTCGAGCCGTCCCGAGAAAATCGTCACCTTCTTTCTCGTCTTTCCGACAATTTAGAGGGCACGGGGCATAGAGAGTAGCGAATTACCCCTAGCCGTCCCATGCAGCCAACACACCGCTGAATTTGTGGAATTTTGACAAATGAACCCCGGATTTCCAGGCAAAAAAAACATCTCTACGCAATCGATAAGATACGAGAGTTACATGTCAAGTGTGCATCTTGCTCAGACCCAAGTCATCAATTAAATGTACGAACGAAATTATTATGCATAGTAAAAAGATCGCAATCGTATAGTTTTCTAATTTGTTCGTTTGCGGACAGAGGGGGTACATAACGCAATTTCAGAGCAAATACCCGATGGATGCGGTGGTGATCGGGTCGGCACTGAAATGATTGCAAAGTATGGAGTTCCAATGAATACATTAGGCCAAGAAGAAAAGGTTTTACCTTTGCTTTGTTGGTACGAAAGAATTTCATTGATGGGTCCGACAGACAGCAGACTATACATTAAAAACAAAAACACATGATAGAACAAAAAAAGAAAAAACAGTACCCTTTCGGACCCCACTCCTCCCTAAAAAAAAAAAAAAAAAAGGGAGAATTTTTACCTCGGATTCTATTTTTTTATTTAATGTTTTTTTTAATAAGCCGTGTCCAACTGTCTTTTGCTACTTTCCATTGCGATTATGGTCATAATTCCTGTCGACCTTCTTTTTTGTTTTTTTTTTTGGCTTTATCTTGGTCTTCTTTAGTACGATTGAATCATGCATGATATTTCCACATTTTCCAAAAAAAACTGTTTAGCGAGCTAATCGAGCGTTTAATCAAGACAATGAACGAACCCGCATGTCCTTTCCAATCATCCCAACATCCCAAAGTCAAATCAGCGATCAAAATAGCTACGAATTTTCTACTCCCACTTCTTATTGTGAAAAAATTCCGAACAAGGATTTGAAATGTCTTGATTCTTTTAAATATGTATTTAAAATAGATATTATTTTAAATAAGGACTTAAAATGTTTTCATTATTTCAAAGTGGGTATAACCAAAGTCATTTTCGTTATTTTTTTTTTAATTTTCTCCCTTTTCTTTTGGCCGGTGGCCGACCATACCGATCACCAGGGAGGTCCGGGCAAGTTGCCCCGGCTGGCCGCAACAAAGAGGGAAAAAAAAAGAAACGGAAAAATAAAAAAATAAATGACGAGAATATCCTTTAGTCATGTCCCCTTTTTTTTAAATAATGATGACATTTGAAACCCTTATTTGAAATTTTCCATCCTATTCTTGTCTTCCGATTTTCTATACCAATTTGAAAATAGAAAAAAGACAAGACGGGTTATAGTTATCCTACGCGGTCGATGTTTATGTGGATATGAAATGTCTTAGATATTGAGTGCTAACTAAAAATGAAATCACGAGAGTCTCGATATTAACGAAAACGAAAGTGTTAAAAGTCGAAATTACTTCAAAACGAGTAAGAAAAATCATCGTACCTAAACAATTAGGCCGAATAAATCATATTCCAATAAAGCTGTGAGAGAGATTGATGTACGAACTTGGAAAAAGGGAGAAATCGAAATAAAACAGAATTAAATTTAAAAAAAAAAAGAAATTGCCGTGGAGGGTGGGGACACATGCATCAAGTGAAGAATGCCAGATCATACATCTGACTTTTGCAGAAGAAGTTATTTTAAAAATTTTTTTTTTAAGTCGTGTCCAATTTCAACGCAAAGGAAAAAAAAAAAAAAAAGAGAGGACGAAATGGTTGATGGGAATGGCTTCATCCATTCTTCACCAATGATGTGACCCGAACCGCACACTATGCAACGCAACACGGGGCCCTGTTCAGGCCCGTCCATTGTGACGTCATATCTCCTTTCCTTTTGCTTATTTTTCATTTTCTTTCCTTCGCATTGAACGTAAGAAAAAAAAAATAAATTTCAGTTAAATACCGAAAAATATTATCATCGTTTTAAAAATAAATTTCTGAAAAAATATTTTCTAGAAATATCGCGCTTTTTGTCTTGGTTCTTGAGTATGAGGTTTGCTTTGGTTAGAAAGAACATCAAAGACGTAACTATCGTACTCTCGGAATCTTTGTATTTTTCTAAGTCGGTATGTGCCAGTTAGGGGTATTTTACCCTGAAAATTTCAGGTAAAAACCGCCTACCCCTACTTTTGGTGGTCAATACACATCGGGCGTGATGACATTGTGCCATCAACGCTGCAATCACCACTTGCAAATCTCGGAATGAATCCCCCGAAAATAGACTTCATCGTTGTCACGGGTCGGTCGATCGATCGACCGAGCGCGGGTAACAATTGTCGTTACCTAATCTTTATCATGATGGTCTTTTCAATCATCTGTGGTTATCTCTTTCGTTTGACAATTCCAAGCTTTGTTCGGAGATCGTAGACGCCGAGAGTGAAACGACAAGTCGCGAAAGGAAAGGGAAATTCAATGATGCGTCACGTAGTGACAAAGGGAAGGATCATGATTGCCCATCGGCTTTGCGTTTCATTGGAGCTTCGTTTGGGTTGAATTTTTGGGGGAGGGGAAGAAGTTAACCCTTTTTTTTCCCCGATCTCTCTTTTGGAGGGTAAGAACAGGGGAAAGCCAGCTGATGTTTTACTAATTCAATGCGTTATTCATCTAACCTAACCTCGTTTGACCCCCACCAAACCACTAGAATTTACGTTAAATTAATAAACCTAGGTCGTAGCTGAGTTGGCATGTCTTGCTTTGGTCAACCGCTCTTGTTTACCACCGTCCGATGACACACTTGTCGCCAATAGATGGGCTCTCATCGTCGGTGGATTGCGACAAAGCTTGAGTAGGCCCTTTGAATGGATTTTCGGTTGGGTCAAAAATGATCCGATCTAAATTGACAAATTTAATCCATCCTGGCCCAATTCCAAACAATAAAAATCTCTTGATCCGTACTTGACCCAATCTATATTGCTAATTACAGAAAACTCATATCCAAATTGAGATGAAAGTGCGGAGCGAGCACGAGATCGAGTAAGGACGAGAAAGAGTCATAGAGATAGACTGGGTCTAAGTAAAATGCGAACTCATTTAATACTCGTGTTATTGTGAGCTTTATTACCTTAAACCTATTTATGATCCATTCGGTAAAAATGACTAGCTAATATAACGACTCAACCTAGCCCATCGAATATGGGTCCACAACCCATTTCGACAGGTTTAGGAGCGAGGTAGGATCTCGAGCAGCCAAAGTCGCGGTTTTAGGAGACGATTATGATTTTAATCCCGATGGAGAGATTGCTTCTTGCAATTTCCACGCCTCGGAGGAACTTCATTTTAGGCCTCGCACGAACCCTAGGGATGGTGTTGGGTAATCCGTTACTTCACAAATGAGGAAGACGGACATGGGACCCTAGAGCTCTTTTTACTTTCTTTTCTCGGACACGACAACGAACCGAAGCGTGTCCTGCTCGAATTGCAGGTCCACGTGCGCTGTTCACGTGACTGGCACTACTTCTTCTTTTGTTCTTCTTCTTTTTGTGAGGGTTCACAAGACTCGCGAGCTGAAATGCTTCCATTGACTGTACCTTTTAGCATGGGAAAAATTACTAAAAAAGTTTTAAATTTTTTTTAATTGAATCGAATCGGTCCTGAACATTTTTTTTATCAATTGAGTCATAAATATTTTGCATTTGTATCAATTCAATCTATTCGATCAATTTTGACCAGTAATCGTTGATATGGACACCGGCATTTTTACGTGGCATTGTGACGTAGATAATTGTTAATAATAATTTTCAAATTATTTATTTATTTTTACTTTTCTTTTCTTTTTTTTTTCTTTTCTTGTCTTCGTCCCACCTCTATACCTTGGTGACTGGCTAGAAGCGAGGGGGCCGAGCGCTAGCGAGGTCGACCTTGCCCTCACCTCGCACTAGCGAGGGCGAGCCTCGCCCAGACTTTGGTCTTAGCGCTATCTATGTGTGCATGTCAACTTGACCTTTTGGAAAGCATTTTCTAAACCCCGATAAAGCCAATTAGATTTTATTTGAATAATTGATAAACCATATGTATGGAAATAATGGTCTCGTTTCCGGTGCTCTTAAAATTTTCAATTAAATTTCCCTACCAGTACTCTTAAACCCTAAACCCTAACAAGTTAAAAGTTCAATTATACAATCAAAACGGCTCGCTGCTTTCTCCCGGATGACTGGACACCAAACTTTGGTAAATTCAATTCACAGGGCAAAAGAAAAGGAGTTCGGAAGAGGGAGAGAGTATACATTTTCGATTCCACAGCAAAAAGGAGGGGAAGACGTGACGAAAACTAGGCCCACTAACGTTTGGGCTTTGAAGTCTTTTGAAGGAATAGACTGGATTTCTGCAAGATGTTCACGTAATATTACCGCAAGAGCCCTGAGGTTCATCCTTAGAGCGCGAATGATAACTATTTTGTTCTTCTGTTTCCATCCCAAACTTATTTTTGAATAAAAATCAATTTGGTAACGCGATTTTATTTTTCTATTTCTAGAACAAAAATGAGAAATAAGAATTGTTCTATCGCTCATTCCCTCTCTTTCACGTTCTCACGCCGGCCTGTCCACGGTTGCCAGTCCGTTGTCCTCTTGTCGTCGGTTCGCCATTTGTCGATCGTCGGTCTGTCCCACGGTTGGCCGTTCCACTGGCTCACCGTCTGTGGGTAGCAAGCCGTCCGTTGGCTCCTAGTTAGAGATGGCCATTTGGAACCGTGGCCCCGGAACCGACCCGTTGACTGGGCCCACGGTTTCATAATTATGGGAACCGGCTCGGAACTGCCGGTTCCGATCCGTTATAAATAAATAAAAAAAAAATTAGGCTGGTGGGGCAGAGAGCCGTTGGACTCTCTGCCCCATCGCCCTCCCCCCCAAAGAGCCGTTGCACATGCAACTAAAAAAAATGAATTATTTTTAATTCTTGCCTATAAATATCTATCCTCCCCTTTCATTTTTCTCACAAATCCTCTCAACAATTCTCTCAAATCCTCTCAATTCGCTCAAATTCTCTCAATTCGCTCAATTCTCTCAATCCCCCCTTCATTCTCTCAATCGGATTTCCGATTAATTCTCAAAAATGGCAAGTGGAAGCAGAAATGCTGAAAATGGCAAGATGATTATGGGAGATTTCGAGTATCCCATTCCCGAATATGATCCTTGTGAGTATGCATGTTGGAAAGACAACGATAATAATATCAACTATGTCTCGACTCCAAACGTCGAGCACATCCCAACACAAGAAAGTCTTCATCCTCCCACCGGTGTCGAAGAAACGTCAACGACAAATAAGCCGAAACGGAAGGACCGAGATAATACATCCGACTTGTAGCTATACTTCGATAATGTACGCGATGAAGGAGAATGTAAGTATAATATAAAATATAAATATTGTTCGCAAACATATAAATTTTCGAAAGGAGACGGCTACGGAACATTCCGTCGGCATCTGACGAAAAAACATCAAACGCAAGTGGAAACGAACAATACGCAACAACAAATTTCCGGATACGCCATTTCTAATCATCATCCTTTATTCCGTTACCCTGATGCACTTTATAAACAAACATTAGCTGAATATGTTGCCCTTGATCATGCCCGCTTATTACAAAATTTTATTTGAAATATTTGATAAATCTCGTTGGTTCCAAGCACCAACTATTCCAAAAATACTCTTAAATGCGAAATTTTTCATCTTTATAAAAAGGAAAAATCTTTAGCAAAATTTTTTGCGGACGTGGCATATAGGTAGCGATATTTGGAGTGATCATTGGCAAATTCATTCTTATATGAATGTTACGTGTCATTGGATAAATGATGATTGGACTATTCAAAAAAGACTTATTGCATTTCGAGTTTTTGATGAAAGACATTCGGCTCATAATATTTATAGAATAATTAGGCAAGTTTTAGAAGAATATAATTTGATAAATAAAGTATTTTCAATTGGTTTTGATAATGTCGCCGCAAATACCGCTTCTATTCCCGAATTAGAAAATATTTACAAACCCACTTTTGGCGGACAATTTTTTCACATTAGATGTGTTTGCCATGTTTTAAATTTATGTGTACAAGATGGTTTACGAACTCTTGACACTTCTCTCGCCCCAATAAAGGGTGCAATTAAATTTTTATGGAGTCGTCCCCATTTTATGAAATTATGGGGAAAATTTTGTAAACAACATGAGAGAAGGGCAAGAAGATTTCCAAAAGATATTCCGACTCGTTGGAATTCTACCTATGAGTTGTTTCGGCAAACTTTTGATTACAAAGATTTATTATGTATGTTTATTTCACAAAATATTCTTGAAATTACTTTACTTCCGCAACATTGGGACATTTGCAAAAAAAATTTAGATTTTTTGAAAATTTTTAATGATGCTACTAAGACTTTATCCGGTATTTATTATCCTACTACCCATTTATTTTTAATAGAGTGTGTTAATATTGATAGTGTTTTTAGTGAATATGAAAATGATACTGAATTAGCTCGAACTATTTTAGTAATGCGAGAAAAATGGTTACATTATTATTTACAAATTCCTCTTGTCTATTTAGTTGGTATTGTTTTTTATCCACGTATTAAATTAGATGGTTTACTAGATTATTTGAATGTGTATTATCATGATTATTTACATTTGGAAGATTTAATAGATATTTCAAATATACAAGGAGATGTTAAAGAATCTATAGTAGTATTATATGGAGAATTTTGTAGTAGATACGGTTTAAGTGATTCTAGATCTTTACAATCCACTGCCTCACATAGCGAAGGTGGTAGTTTACTTAGTAGAGAGTATAATATACTTAAGAGTAGGCAAAAAAAACAAAAAAGGGCAATAGGTAGTATTTCCGAATTAGAAAAATATTTAACCACTCAATTTGAGTTTGTGATGCAGAACATAGTACAGATTTCGAAATGCTAAAGTGATGGAAGAGTCACCAAATCGATTACCCAGCTCTCGCCCTCATCGCTCGCAAGATATTAGCAACCCCTTATTCAACAATTGCGGTTGAACAAACATTTAGCGTTGGAGGATTAGTTTTAAACTCTCACCGTTCAAGATTAAGCTCGGAACCTGTGGAAGCTCAAGCTTGTGTCGACGATGGGACGAATGCGAAATTTCGACACCAAGAGCCGGATTGAGCACGAATTTTTTAGCGAGGATTGTGGAGATACCACCGCCACGGATACCACAACGGGTAGCGATGATTGACGATGAAGTAAGTTGGGGTTATCAAAGGTAAAAGAACTATATAAGCTTTGATTCTTCTATCCCCAAGAAGATATGTAGACGTTTAATGATAATTCATTAAGTTCAAGCCCATTTCTCCTCTTTTTTTTTTCCCACATTTTATTACAATGTACAATATGATTATATTTTATAATTTATAATTTAGTATGTTTATTTTATTATTTATTATTTTAAAAATTAAAATTAAAAAATGGAATAGGCCCGAGAACCGGCCTAGAAACGCCGGTTCCGAACCGGAACCGAAACCGGCCCGGAACCGCTTGTTCCGGTTTGGAACCAGAACGGTATTTTCAAGGGCCGGTTCCCGAACCGAAACCGGCCACCTCTACCCCTAGTTGCCGATCGCTAGTCCCAAACGCCGATCGCCAGTCGCCAACCACCCTAGAAAATTTTTGCTGTTCTTAAAAAAATTTTTTTTTTCGAAAAAAAAAATTATGTCATTATGAAGCACATTAATTTGCTCAGAAATTCGTCCATAAATTATTTATAAAAAAATCTATATTTGGCCTAAAAATTGATTCCAGAAACAGAATATTTGTCTTTCACGCCTTTAAAGTGCGAATGACTTTCGGAGCAATTAAGTCCTATGATGTTTGGTAAAATGTTATCCAAAGTTCCTTGGGTAAATTTGTAGCGTATTTCTACATTTGGAAGTCTCACGTATTTCTTCCAAATTTAATTGATGAAATTAAGATAACCCGATTTGATATTTTGTAAAAGCATGTTTTCCTTTTGGAAACACCTTAAAGCCTTTCGTGAATTCAGATGTGACGAAAAACAAGGCGTGTCTCTTATAAATTTTCTTTTATTCCTCTCCAAGTATTTTCCAAACCGCGTTCAAAATGGCGGTGGTCCCCAAAGGTCATGGAGCCCATAGGTCAACTTGATGTTAAGAATGCCTTCTTGCAGAGGAAGTTTATATGCACCAACCTCCCGGTTCCTCTCAAACTAAGTTCCCGAATCACGTGCGCTTTCTCCGAAAAGCCATCCGTGGTTCATACGGGGCTTTTTATGTAATTATGTTTCATCCCTTCCCTTATTGTAATCAATCGCCTCCTATGAATGCATATCATGTAATTCTAATAGTAGTTGAGTCACCACCGTACATACTTTGTCGTTATTTTCTCTCTAACTCTAAATTTCAACAATATTATTCCATGTTTCAACGTGTTTCAACAAACGCATCAAGACCGTCAATTAATCAATGAACACCAATTATTCATCTTTACTTCATGTGAATCTTTATATTTCGGTATTCTTTTATATGGCTGGACACGATTGTCTTCAGTTTTCATACTTTTTATGTCAAAGAATCAGCAAAAAGGAATCTCGACATAATCGAGCACGGGACCATACTTTTTGGATTGACCCAAAAGAAAACTACGTTACGGCAATTTGAGCCTAAATTCATTCGCCGCGCCAACGATGCATCGAAAGTAGAAACGACTCTTACTCCATAGCACCATGTAGCCAAAATCAATGTGGACTGTGGCCTTCTCCTAACTAGTTGAAGTTCAATGACATGAGGTGAACATGGCTCGCTGCTTTCTCGTGGATGACTTGACATCAAACTTGCGTTAATCGAATTCACCAAGACATTCGGAAAAAGAAGAGAGTCCCACATTTTCAATTCCATGGCAAGATGTTGGAGAAGACAAGATGCATACTAGGCCCACTAGGCCCACTACTATATGGGCCTTGCGGCCCGTATATGGGATGGATTGGCTTCTGCTAGACATTCCCATGAAATACCAGGAAAATCAGATAAGAAAAAGAAAGAACCACTACTTCGGATAATTACAGCAAGAGTCCTCAAATCCATCCCTAAAGTGCAAATGACTCTTGGAGCAATTATGTCCTATCCTATGATGTTAAGCACAATATTATTCAAGTTCCTTGGGTAAATCTTTGATGAATTCGACATTTGGTGGTAACGCACACTTCTTCATAGTCGATTGATGAAATTAAAAGGACCCGACCGAAATATTTTGTAAAAGTCTAGTGTCTGTTTGGAAAGACTTCAAAGCCTTTCATAATTCCAGATGTGACCAAAAGCAACTTTGAGTGTGTTATGCAGATTATCTTTTATTCCTCTCCAAGTATTTCCCAGGCAGCCCTCGAATTGGCGAGGGTCCCGGAAAGGTCATGGAGCGATCCATGTGTTAAAAAAGTGCCTCTTCAACACCTTTTGATAGAGTAGGTTTTTAACTTGGTGAATAATCATGATTAACTTTCATAATCAGAAAAGGAAAATGATCATATAATAGTTTTTGAGTGACTGTTATGTTAACAGACTGCTTTAGGCCACCAATAATTAATTGAAAATTATTGTGAAGTTTACTCTTTTAAGAATTTGTAGCTCACGACATACTGTTATTCTCACAGTCAACCAAAAATTATTACGCTAGGAAAGTCCATCAGAAAACTGCACACAATCACACCCTTCCTTATCTCGAGCAAAGAGGCCCAATTTGTGAAGCACTTGTTTTAATATTACTATAGTTGCAAGACAATGATTGTACATCACACGAGCAATCAGTGCATTGAAAACAATTTAAGTGCCTGCTTTGCCAATTTTCTGAAGGACACTCATACTCTCCTAGTTGTTCACATAATCAACTGATCACTCATCCTCGGAGCAAAGAGAGCTAGCAAGAAAATCGATTTCTTGACTCTCGCAGCGAGTACGAAAGAGAGTTCCGAGAGAGTAACCTCGTCCCTGCAAAGTAAAGATATACCTGATTACCTTGCTGATGATTCTGCAGAAGCTCCTAAATGAACAGCTCTGATCACATTTATGCCTGCTTGCCCTGATTCTACTTTCCCCATCCGCAACTTCATCGGGCAAACCACAGACTTGAAATTGGGCGTCGTTACTGCAATTTAGTCACAGAGGCAAGGACATCTCATCCCAAAAAGGGCAAAAAGAAAAAAACCATAGAGCCTTCCAAGGAGAAATATGAATCACAGCACGAAGACAAATTTAACAGAAGTAGTATGTCAACTGGAGTTGGTAAAGTATCTGGATCGGTTAGAAAGAAACTGGCATTATAAGGATGTGCTGTAAGTTTCCAATGTCAGCTCAAAGCAAAGTTTTATCTAACCCAAGCTCCATGCTACATGAATTTGATAGCGAGATACATTGCTTATGACATTCTCAACGAAACATATATACACATGGTCACAAACAATGCAATATATTTGCCTAAAGCTAATAGCAATCTGTGTGTTTCAAGCAATCCATTGTTGGCAAATCCACATAGCAGGTACCCACAAAGGGAGTCTAGTAAATAGGCCAATAAGCAACGACAGGCTACAGCGAGAGTAATCTAACTTCCATGCCAAAACAAAGTAAAAAAATTACAATTGCCTGCTTGCAGCATCAACAAGGAGCTAATGTTTATCATCTAGTAGCTCACTGGGCCAAGGAAACTAATGCTTCTCAGGAAATACAGAATCACATACAGCAACATGTATGTTACAGGACCGATTACAATGTCCACTACTGATTTGCAGCAGTACACCGGTACAATTGACACGTATTATTCCATGTTTTAACAGATTCCAATACCACATCAAGGGCAACAAATTGGTGTGTGAATAAATTAAGCTAGCTAGCAGTTGTCTTCTTACCTCCTGCAATACACTCGTAAAAGCACCTAGGGGGCTATGCCCTCAATGGTTTCTGCAAAACCGCAGACAAGTATACTTCTGATTTGCCTGACCCAGATGGATCCGCCTTCTCTCCCACGACCCATTTTAGCTTCTTGTACCCGAACCGCTCGATCAATCGGGTCACAGTCTTCTTCTTCTCCTCGGTGGCACAATAGAAATTGTCCACCCACAGCAATCCTCCAGCCCTCAAGATCCGGTCTACATCAAACATCAAGAACTCCAACTTCTCCGGCTTCCCCACGACATCCAATCCACTCGATGCCCGAATTATGTCAAACACATTGTCATAGAAGGGGAACCTGTGATCCAAGCTTAAGAACAAAGGGAAAAGACCCCTTGCCGCGATGAACTCGTTAAACGGCGCATCGATGTTTAACGTGCTTGTGATCACAGTCACATTCTTCTCAGCCATCCTCGCAGCAAACGTACCCGACCCACCTCCAATGTCAAACCCGATCCTAATTCCACCACCACCCAAAGCCAACACGTCATCAAGGACGAAATCATTCTTGCCTCTAGCCTTCACAAACTTCTGATTCTCATTCCCACTAGCCAAATCAAGACAACCAGCACATTCCCTAGAGGACTTCTTAGTATTCACGCACTCAAAGCTCTTGCAACCAAGGCCACTCCAACTCACGACCTTGTCACTAATCGGCTTCCAAAGAGAGACAGGGAAAGGGTAAAGACCCACCTTGGGAACAGACTTAGCGAAGCACCTTCTCCGAGGCAGAGGCTCGCACCCCCGCAGAATCAGCTTCTGGGCAAGACTCCAATCGTCGGGACAGGGCCCCGAGACCTTGTAGCTCATATACTGGGTCAACAAGTCGACGGATTTCTCACAAGAATGACCGACGGATGCCACCATTTCGGTGATCCCGGTCCTCGAATCTTTGCCCAGAGGGAGCGAGTGCGGCCGCAGGAACATCTTGAGCTCGCTCGCGATGTTGGGCCGCGAAAGATCGATGCTTTCGTAGCCCAGGAGCTCCTTCTCCATCTTGGCGAGCTTCTTCTGGGAGGAGGCGATCTCGCGGAGGATGAGGGTGACTTGCTCGGAGATGAGGGAGATATTCTTGTGTTGGAGGAGATGGTGGGACTGGTAGCCGGGGTTGGGGTTCGTGAAGGCGTAGAGAGCGAAGATGTTGGTGGCGACGACGGAGAGGAGCATGAGGATGTTGAGGGCGGAGGAGCAGATCGTGGCCCGCTTGAATCTGGCGGTGCCGTCGCCTATCTTCAGCGAGACCGACCCCATTGGAGCTCCCGCGAGCCGCGACCGATACGAAGAGAGGGAGGGAGACGAATGTGGACAGCTGCGAAGCGTGGAGCGAGTGAGATTTCAGGGAGTGAAGCAAGTGGGAAGTGGGGAAAGGGAAGGGAGCAAACGGAGATTCGTGGATTCCGGGGGTGATTATGAAATTTAGGACATGGCGACTTCAACTTGTCGAAGAAACAGAGTCGTCTTGTCGGTGCCCGGTTTGGAGTCCACTGTGGAGGGTGTGTGGACTGGCTATGTAGCACCGACACGACACGGGACACGAGATACGACACGACACGACACGCCGACACGTTGATTCTCAAAAAATAAAGAATTCCGACACGTTGGGACACGTTTTATATTAAATCTATATTTAAATTTTATTTATATGATTATTTCAATTAAATTGATTTGATTCGGATTCATAAACTAATAAATAACAAAAAAGCTTAAAATAAATTTACATTAAAAATGGGATAAATGGTAGCCTCGTTCAAGTAAGATAAGAGATCGTGTTAAAAAAAAAAATTTTTTTAAGATAAGAGATCCGATTAAAAAAAGTAATATAAGAGACCCTACTAAAGCTCTAACCAAAAAAAAAAAAGGACAGATAAGAGCGAAAAAAAATAAAAGTAGAGTAAATAAATATTTCCCTCTTCTGCTGCTTGGTGCCTTGCAGCTCATGTGAGAGGACTGTCTTGGAGTTTGCAGCCTTTTAACTTTTAGCCACATTGACCAAACAAAAAAAAAAAAATATTTAAGCCACAATGCTATGAGAAAATATCGTCTCCCTCACTTTTTCTCTATCATCTCCATCATCTCTCTCCCCCCAAGCGCACACACATTTTCAGAGGTAGATCTCAGTCGACGTTTCCGATTGAAGACTGAGCCAATACGATCACCAAAACCAAATCCCAGGTAACAATCGAACCCATCCTCCAGCCCATTTCCATTTCGATCCTCTCCATCGAATTTCGCCGATTTTATCTTGGCAAAATCACTTTTTTTCACGCGGCGGGATCTGGCCTCGCTCTGGCGTCACCGACCTCGCAACCTACCTCGCCTCCTCCGACCTTACGTGCCGCCTCTCCCCCACCTCCCTCGCCAACGTCCTCCACTACCATGTGCTCCTTCACTTCGTCTCCTCCGATCTCCTCCAAATCCCCCTCCGGACACGCGTGTCGCCGGCGTTGACTGAATGTCAAAATTCGGACACGCGTTGACCGCGTGTCCGGCGGTGTCCGGGCGTGTCCGGCGCGTGTCCGACACCGTCACGTGTCCGACACGCAAAAATCCTCCCGGGAGGAGTGTCCGTGCTACATAGTGGACTGGTTGGACTTTGGCGTCAGATTTCACGGGCATTCATTGCTCAATGAAGATCGACCCGGTCGATCAACATTTATAAAAAATTTGAATAGATATTTCTATCTTTATTCTTTGAACAAGGAGATATGTGATTGACAGGGACAAAATATTTCTACTCCCGAGAGATGACACAGTCTGAAATGAACAAAAGAAATCAAAAGGAAGATAAAAGAGAATCTAATTTGGATATTTTATATATAGATACTGAAAATTTATTTAAAAATATAAAAATTTGTATGATTGCTACATTCCTCAATTCCAAAAAAAAACCAATTTTTGCGACTTAAAAAAGGAGCGAGCGATAAAAAAATTCTTATTTCTATTTTTGTTACGGAAATAAAAAAATAGAAAATTTGTATTTCTCATTTTTGTTCTAAATCAATTTCCGGACTCAAAATTTTATGAAATTGTGCTACTAAATAGATTTTTGTTCCAAACCTATTCTCGGGAACAGAAAAAGAAAAAAAAATAAGACATAGAATGTTTATTATGTGTGCCCTTATTATTCTTTACTTTTGTAAAAATTATGTTGAGGATGGGTGTTAGGAAAAAGAAAATCCTAAATTAAGGGCTTGAAATACCTTTATTTTCTCAAATAAAAAAGAGAAGTGGATCTTATTTCATTGAGAGCCTTAGGCCCTTATTTATTTCAAATAAGGGCATGACCAGGGGCATTTTGATCATTTAAATTTTTTTTTTTTTAAAAATTTCCTTTCTTCTTTTCTTTTTTCCTTACTTCTGTTGACGAACGCCACAACAAAGTTGCAAAAGATACAACCTGATCTCAGAGATGGGTTCTTTCCATTTCCATTTCCATTTCCACAACATGGCCAATGATCAAACGCACTGCTGCTCTAAACTATACAATCTCCAAGAGTTAATGGGTTTTATCCATTTTCATTTATTCCACGACAGGGTCAAGAAATCAGAAAAAGCCAGAATCGACGAAAAAGGACAAACCCCTTTTGATGTTCTTTGGTTCTTTTCAAGCCTTCTTCTCCTTGGGGTTTCTGGATTTGGGAAGAAGAGCTCGAACATCCACCCGGCGAAGGCCGCAATCACAAAAGGGAAAATTCAAGTACGCGTAGAACTGGTCCCACGTGTTGTTCCGGTCGTTCACGTACGCCCACCCGAATGCTTTCACCCGGTTCATCGCTGACCCCGGTGGAGCGCGACCCGACCACTACCGAGCCTCACCATCCCCATCGCCAGCAGCCACACTTTCACCGACAAGCTCCTCAGCCCCTTCACGAATGTCACTAGGACGGCGAGGCTGATGACGAAGGTCAGCGTGCCCTTGGCGACGGCGCCCTTGTGTAGGTCCACCTTCAGCGACGGGCTCCTCAGCATGTATTTGTACCTAGCTGGTGGCCAATTGTCGCTTGAGATTAGCCATTGGCGAGAAAAGGGAAAAAAAAAGTAAAAAGGAAAAAAAATTCAGAAAATATAAATGATCAAAACACCCCCTGATCGAGCTCTTATTCGAAATAATGAAAGCACTTCGGATCTTTATTTAATAATGATAATAACTTCAATCCTTTATTTGAAATTTTCTCATTAAAAAATTGAAAATTTGACCACAAAGTGTTGTGATTTTAAGACATGGTTACTACATTTTATGACAGAGGTATAGCACAACACAGCCATAGTTCCATAGTAACCAGGCCGTATACATCATACGATAATTCATGAGAATGGCGCCATTTATACATTGAATTTGATCGTTGAGTATACTTTTGTTATTCCTAAATACAATTAGATTAACCAAAGGATGGATTCCTAAATACAATTAGATTAACTAAAGGATGGGCATCGTGTTGATGGAGAAAAAGATCAAAGAGTGTTTAGAGAATCCTCGGTGAGACGACGGACGGGATAATATTTACCGAAAATAATGCGATGAAGTACATCCAAATAATATTTACATGATTATGACATCATAGATTGGCTTCGGGGAAAAAATTAATTTTTTGTTTTCTATCTAAAATTTTGATAATAGAAAATATCCGAAAGGCTCGACGTGTTTAGCAATAAAAAGAAGTTAAATTTTCAGCCTTTCATAAAAAATGAAAAGATAATCTCTATTTATTTCGTGAAAAATAAATAATTTAAAAATATTTTTCTAAAAAATATCTCTTATATCACTTACGAAAATAAATAAATGAAAAATTTCTAGTAGTCCACAAAAATGTTTAGGTATAAATAATTGTAGATAATAAAAATAGTTTTTATTTGCTAATTATTTCAAACAATTTTGCAAATCATTCACTTTTCGCAAAATAAACGGAGCTCGAGAGTTGTTGTCCTTAATTTTTATAAAAAAAAAAACCCTACTCGAAATGTAAGAACCAAATTAATAAAAAAAACCACTAAAATCTGCAAATTGGTAAAACCTATTGGCCCTGATCCGACCCGTTTATCTGTGGGAAAAGCATGCATCCGAATCATTCGACCCGATTAAGAATTAATTTTCCGTTCATCTGAGTTGTCTTGTCTCTTTTTTTCTTTGGTTTTTTGTTTCCTTTTTCACCGCTCCCGCGAAAATCGGAACGAAACGACACTGTTCCGCCGTATTGCTGTTCCACGTTCCACCATCTATGTCGGTTCGGCACGATTGATCATCGACGACGAAGACGACGGCGGCGGCTGCGACCTCCATTTTCCTACGCATCTTCGATAAGAAGAAAGCTTTATACACTCGTAATCCCCACCCGTTCCCCTTCGAAGTTTTCTCTCCCTCTTTCTAAGAAAGAGTGGATAATGGGAGCGTCGTCCTCGTCGGATCAGAAAGTCTCGCCGGAACAGCGGGAGGTGGAGTCTCTCGCCGCCTCCGCTGGCGCTCTTCCGATGCTTCGCAAGGCTTTCTCCGACCTCGCCGATACCCAAACAAGCACCGTTCCGGTCACCTCTCTTCAGGTACTCCGATCGGCACGGACATGCTTTCGATTCATGTTGGTGTGCTTTTAGTTGATTTAGGTTGCTAATTTAGTCGCGTGAAACTTATGTGTGCTCAATTGACTCAGCGCTGTTTGAGCTTATGCTTTGATGGACCGATTAGCTCGGCGACTAGAGTGCCGGACTCGTTTTCCGGGTTGCTGGGAAAAATAGGGCCTTCTGTAGTCGACTTGTTCTTCGTGGCTGAGAAGGGTGGATTGAGTTGGGTGGAGTTTGTGAAAGGCTATGTTAAGTGCTGCGGGAGGATGGCCTCATCGATGGTGATTACTAATCTGCTGAGAGTTTTCGCTCTGGCGGGGAATAAGGCGGGGCATCAGGTGGATTTACAGTTTGAGTATGATGAAGCTGATTGTACAGTAGGAGGACATCTTACACCTACGGATGTGCTGATGCTTCTTTGGATGTGTTGGACTATGTTGTGGAGTAGTAAGGTTCGTGAGTTGCCCAAAGGGAAGGCGGCCTTGTTTCTGCCAGATATTGGTTGTCTGGTTTTGTCGGCGGTGGTGTCATGTGTTGACAATGGCAGTAGTTTGGATTTGTGGAATTTTGACATTTTTGGCTTGGAAGTTCAGCTTCCTGCCAGGAAGTTTGTTGCATGGGCTCTAGCAACAGTGCCAACTCTCCCAGATTGCTATTCACAGTTTGTCCATGAGCATCTTGGAAACTGTTCCTTTTCACAGGTACTTTGGTAATCTTTCAGCAGTTTTTTTGTTCCCAAAATTTATTTTCAGAAGGAAGGTGTTACCTTTGATATGCAGCACTTGCATTTTATGTACATGTTTCTGATTGGCACCGCAAACTACAGGATATTGCAAAATTTCTTTTCATCTGCTACCTGTGAATCTGTCCAACGCATATAACTGTAAACAATACCATGATTCGGGTCTTCTGGATCATATGACTTACTTATTTTAATAAGGTGATGCATCCGTTGCTAAGGTTAATTAGTTGCAAAGGTACCTGCATATATCTGTACTGAAAATGACAGATCGGTTGCCTCTGAATGCTTAATTTGTTCTAGTAGAAATTTTCCCTATAAAAGAGTACAGTTACTATTCGAAAAATACAGGCTAGTTCTGGATGCTGTGACGGGCATCGATATTAAATGTCTTTTCTCTCACTTACTTGTTCTCTTCTTTCTATCTCTCTGGCTTGTTACTGGGGAGATGCTAATAACTTCCTTGTAAATTGAAGTGCATCATATCTACTGGCTTTTGGCCTCTGACTGTGCAATGTGCTTAATCCTCTTTACAACCTTACCTCTTAAGGTCATGTTTTGATCTCATTGTACATTCTCAAGAACTCAGGAATGTCAGCTGTTCAATGCAACAAATAATCCTTTTAGATGTTTCTTTCAACTTCTTAAGGGCAATGTGAAAAGTCATCTGATTATCTGCTCTGTAAATCTGCTCTAAGTTTTCCTGATGTCACTTCCCATGACTTGATGTAGGTGTTCTTATCTGTTCAAGTATCTGTATCCCTATGATTCCTGCTTCATGTGAATTAGTAGAGTCTAAAAAGTAGAGCCATTTTCTTATGGGACCAAGCAATGTGGCATGGATAATTCAAGTAGGTTGGTGAAGCATTAACTCTGTTCTGCAATTCTCTCATGCATCTAATTAACTCTCAGAAAATTTTTTGCACATCACGAAGCATTCTTGAAGATTTGTAGTTCATCAATGGTCAGAACTGAACTTCAATGCAATTGCCATCTATATACGGAGGGATCTGTAGTTTACTCTCTTTTGAAAAAATAGCAGGATGAACTGGAGCCTTCAAATTCATCATCAGGGGACATCACTTCAGTAGAGGCATCTGGTGCTTATCTGCTTACCCCGGGAAGGGCGTGGGCTATCTCCCTTACAGTCAGAAATGCATTGAGGGAAGAGATATTAAGACATTGCTTTTTCAGCAACTGTGACGAGATAGAAGAAAGCCTTCTATATAGGTTGGCTATTTCTCCTTTTGTTCGTATTTTACTATTCACAAAGACTTAGTGGAAGGTTTTATAATGCTGTTAAAGGCCTCGAATATTGTCATCTTGCAGCATAAAAAAACCCTGCAAGCTTTTAGTGGACAATTGCTGGGAATTAATTTTGTGAGCCTATTATCTGTGAGGGCAGGTGGAAATTTTGCATCTATTAACCAGTGATGCTCAATTAATTTTGCGAGTCTATTGTCTGCAAGGGCAGATGGAAATTTTGCGTCTATTAACTGGTGATGCTCAAATCCCCATTACCTTCACATATATTTGCCTTGCTGAAACTCTACTGGTTAAGTAATGTTACTCCTATAAAGTTCGTGGCTTTAGTATCCCTGCACTTCTCACAATCCGGACTGCCAAATTCTTTGTCCCCCTTGATGGTTGCTGTGTCATTTGACTCCACTCCTCACATGCCGCAATGTTTTCGATATGGTATGTCAGCCAGCAAAGTATTGCACCAGCCATTAGCTGTTACATGTATATTGATGTCCAAAGGCAGTAGATACTTGAATATAATGTGAGTTTTTCTCAATTTTTACCTGAACATGCTTTTGTATCAAGCATAACAAGAACAATTGACTGTTGTGTACTGTGATGCATTTCAAATATGCTCCCTAGTTTTTTGCTGGAACCATTGGACAGCAATTTTTCATTGGTGATCCTAATGATGAGCTACTCATGACTGCATTAACTTCTTTTTAACATCTTTGATTGACTCTTTGTAGGTCATCTCTTCATGGGAAAGGCTTGAACAGATTCTGGTCAAATACTGAAGGTTATCTTGGTCCATTGCTTATGTTTGTTTCTGGTTATTCTGGAGATTCTCATGAGGCTGATACTAGAGACAAGAAATGGGTCATCAGTGTACTGCTACAGCAGGGCCTTGAAAGTAGGGATCATTTCTATGGAAGCCCAGGAAATCTCTATGCTGTTGATCCGCTTTTCCATGCATATTTATCCTCTGGTATAGGAGATAGAAGGACTGACAATTGATAACATTTTTTTCTTGAATTATACTGGTGATGGAGTTAATTCTGATCCCAGTTATCGTGATCAGGTAAGGAGAAGAATTTTGTATATTCCCACTTGCATCCCTCTGCAAGAGTATATGAGCCGCATCCAAAACCTGTGGGACTTGGGTTTGGAGGAACCATGGGCAATGAGAGGATATTTCTTGACGAAGATTTTGCTAGAATCACTCTGCGCCATCATGCTGTGGACAAAACTTATCAATCAGGGCCCCTCTTCCCAAATCAGGTAGGTACTTTTTTTCACAAGTTATGATTCAACAAATGGTTTGAGAGGACTTTATATGCATTATATCGAGGAGGCTTCTCCATTGAAGTTGTTTTGCACAAGTTTAGGATGGTGGACTGTTGATCCCTTTTCTTTACGTAAATCTTTCTATTTAGATGAGAGGTACATACTTATGCATGTAGAACTTTTCCTCCTAAGTGGATCGGGGATGTTGTAGGGATTTCTTCCTGTGGATGCTTTTATATCAGAAGTTGAAGTTTGGGGATTAGGGGGTACAAAAGCCAAGGAGGTGCAACTTTCATTTAAGAAAAGGGAACTACTTTTCACTGAGCAGAGGCGCAAGGTAAGGCTACAATAACCTTATCTAATGTCGCAAGAATTTTGCATGCCAGAGTTACACATACTAGGTGACAGGCTGACGAGTCAACACTATAATGCATCCTGCTCAGGTTGACTTGAAGACATTTGCCAGCTGGGAAGATTCGCCTGAGAAGATGATGATGGACATGATGAACAATCCGAACCAAGTTCAGCGGGAAGACCGGTAACTAAAATCTCGGAGATGAAGTTCATCCAGTTGAATTTAGTGGCTTGCCGTTGGTTTAGAGGTTGAAGGTCGGTCAGGATTATGCCAATGCCCTCTTTTCCACGTGGCTAAACTTCAAAGCAGAACCGGTTAGGCCTTCAATGTCAGTGCTGACATCTGAGACGCATGTACATACCGGATACTTGTGCATACATCCTTGCCTAGTTGGTCAGTTGCATGTTTATAACCACCCAGTTGTGTTGGTTTCTGTACGTTTAATGATGTAAGTGACCATGAAAATTTCCTCTAGCATCTTTGCTGGACGGAAACCGAGCACTTTCTGTTCTAGTCCAGGTTATTCCAAAGGCTTCTCCACTGATTTCGATTTTGAATTATCCAGAAAGGCAGAAACAGAATGAAGCAACGGTACTCAGTAGGAGGTGTCTTATAAATGTAGTTTTGGAGTTAAAATGCCCAGTTCTTCGGACTCTTTCCATGTGTTGTTCGAGAGTACATTATAGGGAAAAAAAACAGCTTTGGCTATACTTTGTGGACAATTAGCTCAGTCATGATGGATCAGACAAAGGATGGATCCATCCGCCAGCTACTGGTCCTCTTCTTTTATCTGCACGTCATTCGACTGACGAGTGACTCGCATAACAGTGCATCTAATTTCTCCATTTGCACGTTCTGAGGGGCAATAGAAGTTCATGCGCATGACATTTTTTTCATTCACGCCAAGTTCATCCTCTGGACGAAGGATGAACTAGAGTTTCCAAGGCAACAAACATGACCTCCGATGCTCATTCAGGCAGACCACCCCACCACCGAATTGTTTGGATTTTGAGGGGAGAAATTGCTATCCACGGCAACCAACCTGGACTAGTTTCTCGCCACCATGAAAAGATAAAAGCAATACAAAAGAAAGCGCAGATGGGATTTTTTTTTCTTCTTCTTAGGCATCTTGAACGAGAAGTACTCAAATTACTGAAACCTTAAACGAAGCAAGTGTTCGAAACAATCTTCAGCCTAGTTTTCTACATAGTCATCCCCGTCTTGGCAGCACATCAGGTCCAGTCACATTGTTTCAGCTGATGGCTCTCGCTGTTCATCCACGTTCACAGATAAGAGGAGCCGCAGCGCCTGCTGCTGCTACTCTGCCTTCCTTGGCTGTAGAACGAAACATAAGAATACAATAACTCCACACAGATTACATATAAAAGATAGACAGACAACATGGTTGCAAGACATGTAATGTTCCATTGCATAGAGGTTTGAATAGAAATCGATGGCTAGAGCACTCTACAGGGCTGACACTCACAATGAGAGTCGAAAGCTATTAAAATGGTCGAAAAAAACCTCACATACACAAGTACAGATAGGATCGACTTAAAAGAGCCAACCATACTGCAAGGTCCAATAATATCTATATGTAATTTACTGTAACTTGTTTCTTTTTCCATTTTTAGGCAGGGGATATCGACTCAGGCTTGGAGACAAGAATCGCACATGAAAATGCTCAACAAAAGTTTTCAGTAACCATGCCTTTTGTACGAGTATGAGATGCATCCCTGCGCTCACTGGACAATGCTAAAGAAGCTAGAACACATCTCTGCCGCCTACATATTCTCCTCAGATCCTCAAAACATTCTAATGCCAATAACTAAGCAAAACCAAAGGACAGTGCTAGACATGATGCTCACAACAAACAAAGAGCCACGAAAGATGCTAAGGCGAGACAAAAAAACTAATGGAAATATCCCCAACTTCGGCATTACCTGTGGACGGCTAACAGTATGCCCTTCCTAACACGATTTGAGATGTGAAACCTATCAACCAATACGTTCTAAAACGGAGATTAGCTAACGAATTCAAGAAATCAAATCAAGCAATTCCAAAAAACAGACGCCATTGTTCGGAATGCAATCTTTTTCCCCCTCAAAACTCGTACGCAGAGACTCATGAAAGGTCTTGCCTTTGACAAAACAGACGCCATTAGGATACCGCTAGGTCATCCGCAATCGAGGACATCAGAAATTATAAATCGACCGAGCATAGATCCCCCGCACACCAATTGTTCGACGCAATGCAACAGCCAGAGAACGCCTAAGAACCAAAGCAGAAATGAGATTCTTCACTGACCTTAGTGCCAGGCGCGTGCTGGTGCAGCTCCTCTTCGGGGATAACGACGGGCCAAGCCTCGCCGGCCTCGCGGAACATCTGCTCCGTCTCCAGGAGCTGACCCTTCTCGAGGATCATGCTCCTTATGCTCTGAGCGGTGGTGGTGGTGCCGTCGAACACCTCCTCGACGCCGTTGACGAAGGTGACGGCGATCTGAGGGGGGTGGTCGTCGGTGCGCCGCTTGACCACAACCTGGCACGCCGGGTTCGACTCCTTGGCCTTCCGGGCGTTGCACTGGGCCAAGAACTCCATGCACGAGGCTATACGCGGGTCCAGCGCATTGAACTCGATCCTCACCTTCGACAGAAACTTCAGCATCTTCCGTCACCCCTCTCTCTCTCTCTCTCTCTCTCTACGTCCAGGCACAACCCGGGACTGTACTGAGAAACAACTCTTCTGCCGAGAGGGAGAGAGAGAACCCGAAGTGAAAATGAGAAAGGTTGGACCTTGAATGTTGTCGTAGCCCGTCCAAAGACTCTGCTTTTCTGGGCCCAGCCCGGTGACGTTTCAGACAAACCAGAATAGTAACGAAAACTAAAAGAGTTGTAGAGACTGCAATGATCTCTTCAGACGTTATGGGAAACAAATCAGTTCTAATTGAGAAGAACCGTTCGACCAATTTTTTTTTTTTTTTTTTTGAGAAGAACCAGAAACAACGTCATCTGGCTTTTGCTGACGTATAACATTAGTTTTTCTCAGTAATGTGAAAAACTAATGTGATAAGACGTTGAAGAGATCATTGCAGTTGGCTCAAGCCAATGTGTCTTTTTATACACATCCGCTGTATTAGCTATGTCATGTATCACATTAGTTTTCATGGACGGAAAATTTAACGGTGAATATCTTTGTTCTCGAGATAAAAAAGTTTACTAATCTTTTTGATAATTTGAAAAGTCGTGGAGTCAATAAAAATATATATATATATATATATAGATATATATATTTGGGGGAAATTGTGCCCGATATCTCTTGCACTTTGGTGATTCGATGAAAAAATCCTATGTACTTTTATGATTTTATTAAGATCCCCTTCACCTAACTGGTATAGTTCCTTATGTTTTTACGAAAAGTATTATTGATAAGTGTAATAGTGAGTAAAATATCGTTCATTAGTAATCATATTATCGTAACTATACATTGAATTCTCCAATTTTGGATTTAAAAGAAGAAGAAATTGCGATATATAACTTCCCCAAGAATATTTGTTTTTCCAAGATAGTTTTTGAAGGTATAATGGAGGATAACTTTGTAAACATGACCTTCATCAATTGACCAAATGATTTTTTTTTTTAAATTGTCCTACTTCTAACTCTCCTCACTCTGACTTTTACTCTGCCATCTTACAAGACAAAAGAAGTCGAAACCCACACTAATGATACTAGCGTCCCTACTCATCAATCTTTTTATCAGTAGAGCCACATGCCTATTAGCAATGGACCGAATGGTTGGCGCACAGAGGATTGAGCTTTACCTTGGCAACGGAAGAGAATAGACAGGGCAATAGAGAGAGCAACCTTCGAATGTCAAGAAGCGAGAGGAGGAATGCAACGTGCTGGGTGTGCCTTTTTAAGAAGGTTAACAATTAAGATTTCGACGTAAACTCATAGCAGATTCTTGTTGTACTGTATGTCCACACTCTCCTAAGACTATTATTCATGTACTTAGGGATTGTAAGTACGCAAAAGCAATCTAGGAAAAGTTTCTACCAGCAAGTTTTCAGAGTGATTTCTTTACTCAAGATTTGCACCCATGGTTGACGTCAAACCTATTTAGTTCTTCAATTAGTGTCCAAGAGGATTGGTAACTTATTTTTGCGATTGCTTGTTAGCATTTCTCGAACTAGAGGAATAAACGATTATTTGAGAATGATTTTTGTCTTATCGGAGAACCCTTGTGCCTGATTCTAAATCATGTTAAAGATATTTTATTAGCTTGAGTGGCAGAACGTAGATTATCTCTCCAGAGGGAGAAAAGAGATAAGATTGTGGATTGGATTGGGCCTTCAATCGGATGGGTCAAGCTCAATTCTGATAGGGCCTCCAAAGGCAACTCAGGCCCTACTTCAGTAGGTGAGCTTCTGTGTATTGAGTCGGGCAACTAGCTCTCAAGATTTGCTCAGACTGTGGAAGTGTGCTCTTCGCTCAAAGCAGAACTATGAGGCATTTTCTTGGATCTTAAATTGGCTATTTCTTTGGGCATCCCTAAACTCATTGTAGAGGTGGACTCTCAAGCTACTATTTCACCGCTCAAGAAATCTACACCCTCTCTCAATTTTGATGACACACTCATTTTTCATATTCAGAAGCTTATATTGTATTTCCAGCATGTCAAATCTTTGCACTTATATGCTGATTGGTTAGCAAATTAGGTCATTCACTCTTGTGATGTGAGTGATACCTTAATTTTAAATAGGTCATCAAAAGGCTTGATTCCTTTATTATTAGGAGATTAGATTGAATCAAGTTTCGTTAAGCGAGTTCCGATATAACTTTTGAGCTTCGCCCATTTCATTAGCAGAAAAAAAAAAATTAAGATGTCAATCCAATCCTTAGGACTATAATTAGTTGTGTGCATTGAAAAACACAATTCTGCTGTATATACTTAACTTGAAATTCCTTTCAACTGAAGTAATTTATACATATCCAGATATTAGATGGTCAATTCCACCAAAAGGTTGTAAGCAAGAAAATTTCTGGAGAAGAACAAGAGGGGAGGAAGTAAAAGAAAAAGCAAAGAGCAAAGAGCAAATTTCCCACACAAGCTTTTCGAAGCCGAATCCGATTGTATTGGAAATATCAAAAATTGCTGGAGACAAACTATTTTGCCTCGAAAGGCAAGCAACATTAAGCAGAAACTGGGGCCACAATTGGCCCTGCCATCAGGAAAAATGTACATGCAGCAACATTTCTGCACTAAGCATGTTCTTCTCTTAGGTACCTGTGATCTCCCTGTCAAGTTTCATTCTTTTGCCATTTTGCGTCTCCGCCATGCCACTGCTCCGTGGCGGGAGCGATGTATCGTGCTGATACGCGCAATTGGCTCCATTTCTACACCCTCTCGAACTATTGAAATATATACAAGGCTTCATTATTTTACCCTTTGAGTCTCTCAATTTAGGATTATTGGCGGGTTCCTGAATTGTCAACGGTTGGTTGCCGAAAGGGCTACCATACTGTTGGAGAGTCTCTCGTCTTTCTCCTCCATGTTGCTGGATCAAGCTCTTGTAATAATTAAGATCTTTCGCTGGTGTTGCTGGCCTGATGGCAGAGGAAGAAGCAGCTTGCATGACCATTTGAGGAGGAAGCGGCACAGTCGGTGGTGGTCCCATTCCGACACTGGTATGATGAGAGTATGACGGACCACTTGTGTGAGAGTATGAGAGCCCGCTTGAAGAAGTAGCCACTGAAGGCATTCCTGTTTCTACACTACTGACAAAGCTACGAGGATTTGAGAGACCTACTGAACCTCCCCGTGTGTTTGGTGGGATCTGTGCTTCAGTGATGGTCCCGTAATCTTTGACCAACTTTTCGATCATTTTGGGGTCGCTCAGTATCTGAATCAGCAACTCCTGGTCAATCATGTTCCCGTGCTCGTTGCTCTTCATTAGTGCAGTGAAGGCAGCTGATGCAGCTGCCGCCACATCAGGTTCTACACCGTGCAATGTACTAGCGATAAGGTTCTGATTGGTGGCAGTGTTTGCAACAACAGGCCCTGTGGTCTGAAGTGGATGAGAAACTCCAGAAGCCAGTAATGATGGATGTGATGTGACAGGAACACCAAGTTGGGGAACAAAGTCGGATGATGCGTCTCCCGGTATCTCTTCATCCTCAATGGGAGTAATTGGCACCATCGGAATTTGTGATTCATTCTGATCAAAATCTTGCAGGTCTGATGAAGCCACGGGACTGCATTTGCAAAGGGCCAAAGATAAGTATGTGGAAGAGCAACATTACAGGTAAATATAGCCCAAAAAAATTTGAAAAAAGAAAAGAAAAAGATAGGTTTCCAACTTTTGAGGAATGGCAGATGGACGAGGATAAACTGCTTCTAGCACTCTCATCTCCCTCTGATTTTGAACATCAACCTCTTCGCTTTCCTCCCCAGCAACCACTTGCCATTCATGAGTAAGCAAGAACTGCACCCATTAAAAAGAGCAAATAAAGGTTCAGACATTAAAGAAAAAAGGCTGGAACAGCAAGGTTTACAAGATAACCCGTGGCAACTTACTCGTGGAGGACACTTCCATTTGCTTAGAGGGATTTCAGACACCTTAATCTGTAGCTTATTGGAAGGATGTGCTGCTTCAAAACCAGGTGGTAGAGCATCATCAGAGCTGATGCCAGTTGAATGTAAAAGCCACGAGGTCTTGGCCTGAAGGTGATCTTGAGCACCAAACCCGACTTGCACAGGAGCTTCATCTGATAGGAACAGCCTCACCTGTTTCGGTAGATCATGTAAGCAAGTAGAATTTAAGTTGACCAATTAAGAAAAGGGTGCCAGTATCACCCCTCCTATGCAAATAAAACAGCCTCAGAGCATGAAGATCATTGAGGTACCAAGAAAAGTTTAAGCAAGTATGCTTACAAATCTACTTCCGGACACCTTTAAACAAGCATTCAGAAGTGAAGTACTATAGTTATCACAAACAGGGTTTGGGAACAAATTTCACACTGGCAAGCAGCACTAAGGAATCTCACCAAGTAATTTTCTGTCCCATAAGTGGGATATTTTGTTCTTAGTAAATACACATAGACTTCACAAGGCTAATGCTCATATTCAATAACGCATGCTCTAGTAAACACAAGCATGATTTTAGAATCTTTTACAGTTCGGATGCATACAGGGATCAATGCATATGTTGCTAGAAGATGCCTGTCAAAACTGAACATAAGACGGACAACAACTACTCTAGAGAGGACATAAGACTGAAGTACAGGTTGAAGTGATGAGAGATGTGCCACATACAGGAGGAAAATTGTTTGAGCCCACTGACACAAATTCAACTTGACACTTGGTTTGGCATTTGGTTTAGACATATAACGTCACCTTGCAACTTTTTTTCACACTTAACAGCCCACGTCTGTAGACACATGAGTATAATAGAGTTATAAATCACTCAAAAGTGTTAACACTCGGTTAAATTCAACTATTTCTTCTTCTTTTTTTGGGAAATTCACCATGGCTTATTGCATATAGCTCTAAGAGCCCATCAAATGCACCAAGTTTTTACTCACCATAACTGTCTGAGAAAATTTACGGCAATAAGGTAATAGACTGCTCATTCTACTAGAGGAGAAAAAACCTAAATGGTGCCTAAATTCCTTTCTGCAAAAGTTCTGCCAGTGCCACAAACAATCTTACATATTCCCGGTACCAGTGACTAAGCTCTAACATAGAGAAACAGAGCTTCAACTAAACTTAAAATCCTCTTGATCACGAAAAAGGACGAATGAAATAAACCATCTAGGCCAATCACTTTGTTCTTACAATGAGGGCAACTCACAAACCAAAACAGCAGATACAGAGTCATAAGAATCTGCACAGCAGTGGAAAAAGGTATCCTAGAATCTATAGAGTTTGAAGCTTTTCTACCAATAAAAAAGACAAGCTTTTCTGCACCAATAGAGTCATCAAGAAACAAGGTAATGGAAAAATCACACAACAAATGATAAAGCTGTTTGCCAAGCCAGCTGGTCTAACTTTCTTCAAACGACTCAGCAATGACCTGTGGACAACTTTTATCAAATCAAGCAGAAGTTACGTGATGCCGGCACTGGGCTCATCAAGAAGAGTAATGTAGAAGCAATTGTCCACAACATGACAAATAAGCAAAGATTAGAAAGCATAAAAGGAAAAGAGATTAAAAGAAAAGGGAACGATTATTGAATAGGAATCATAGTTAGACAACCTATCAACATAATATTACACCCAGCTTAGACACAATTGAACCCTACAACAAGGACTTCTACCTTCGAAAAGTCCGTGCGTAAAATACTGAGAATGTTTCGCTCATCTTTAGAATCAGTAAATTAAGAATGGTTTTTCTCTTAAAACGTGAGGGGGATAGAACTCAGCAACCACTAAGATAACTATCTCATTTAACCATCTCAAGAATTGCTGTGCATGCATGAGAGTCGGGTTTGCACAGAACTATCACGTCAAGGATTTCGTTCACATGTGCCCCAGAGGCACTCATTAGGATGTAATACACTATAGCTCTTGAAATGAAAAGAAAAAAGTGATGTGTGAAATTCAGTAAGCTATAACTAGGGACCCTGGGGTACCCCTATGCAGAAGCATGCACAGAGAGAGAGAGAGAGAGAGAGAGAGAGAGAGAGAGAGAGAGAGATCTCCCAACGGTAGAGACAAAAGTAATGTCATCAGAAATGCCTCAAATTCAGCAACCTAGCATGAATCTCACAGGCATAGTCAACAAAGCACGGTAGCACAAAAAAAACACAACCACTTAATAATACTCCATCGTAAAATAATATTAAAAATGAGTAAAGCCAAAACTTCTAAAGGTACTTGAGTTGATCCTGACAAATCAATCAAGAAAAACGTAATGTTGCAAGTGCAAGACCTAATGCCTACAGATCCATTGCAATCAAGCAGACATCCTGAGAATATTCAAGAACCAGATTATTGAGCTTATTGGGGTAAAAACAACCATAACTTGTTATCAACAGTTGATGCAATTGGAAGGCAAATGCTAAATCACCACGATAGGAAGAGAGAGCCTTGCAATCAATCAAGGAATTGAAAACAAACAACTCAAAAACAGCTATCCATGGAATTTATCTCAAGAAACCAAAACTTTAGTATGGTCTAAGAAACTTGTGTATAATCAGTTATGAATATTAGATAAGAAAAAATCACCCACTAAGCAGTCAGTACAATTTTGAGTTTTTATACAAATTAAAATTGCATATTAAGAGTTAAACACGCATCATAGGAAGAAGGTCTGGATTGAAAAGAAGCTTTGCATAAACAGAGATAATATGAAGAATCATAAAATATATATATATATATATATATATATATATATATATATATATATATATATATCTATATATTCTACATGCCATTTATGAGTGAAAGAAAAGGCAAGCAATATTTGCACAAAAATTTTGTAGCAATTAAAAATGTGAGCTACTATACTCCAAAACATTTATCTCTCACGAGTCACAACACTTCCCTATTCGAAGAATGCAGTAGAGACAAACTATCTCTTGTATGATGTAGTCGACATTTGCATTTCACCCAGTTTCTCGTATTAAATCTTCCTGTGTAGATTCAAAACTCTTAAGTCAATGTAAATACACATCGTCCAACCAATGATTGTTCTATCTACAACAACCTCATTTCTCAGAAACAGTTTGAGGCATTGAAGGATTTTGGTGCCATGTCAAACAGTGTGGAGCCACTTAAAATCTCTGCGACCCAGAAGTTATCTTTATTCTTGTATGGAGTAATTTTAATGCTAATAAGCTGTATTGAAGGGCATATTTACAGATCATCCAAAACATATCATCTTGATTCATAAAGCTATTTAATCTCCTTTAACCTGCATTCTTCACCAGCATTTCGAAATCTTCCACTTCATCCTGTGTTATATGTCAACATTCCTTGTGCCGGAAGCAACTATATTTGGATAAATTTATTCCAAGTCTGCGTTTTACAGTTAAAGGTCCCTTGCTCTGCTGTCGTGCAGTTCTCAGGTTCCAATAAAAAAAGTCAGGGTGTTTCTTTAGCTGAATGTCCTCATTTCAGCTTGAAGTAATTGTTGGGAAGGAACAATGCAACAATTGAGACTTGGCCGCTTAAGCATTGTCAATAACTTTCCATTCAGTTTCAGCGGGAACTATTTTAATTTCCTATCTTTTGCTCCCTCAGGAGAGCTTGCAATAGAAAATGCCAATGATTCAAGATAAATCTCCTCCAATGGTCTGAGTGCCAGCACCAGAGCCTCATTACAATTAAAAAAAGATGCTCAATTCATATCACCTGTTGTCAGCTATTTGTAAATAGATTTTAGGAACTACTGAAGCATTTTCTTCCACAAAAGGAATTACTCATCCCTGTTTCTGGGAAACCACACTTTGTCATTCTACTTGTTTTCACTCTAGTCAACATTACAACTTTGCATAAGGAAAAATTCAGTAAACGTCAGGTCATTAATTACCAGTAAATTTCTCATTAACTTAACTGAGTGAACAAGTTGTGTACCAACGCACAGATGCTAGAGAGCACCAAACTAACTAAAGTTTCCTAACATGAATACTCAACCCAATACATGCTTCCACTTAAAACAAGCCTCATCTTTCCAAATAAATCCGACTTCAATTATGTGCTTTCAAAAGTGTTCTGCTCTCCAAAACTTTCAGGAGAGAATGCAAGCAGCAAAATCCAGCTAAATGCTTCAGCGTGAAGACCCAAAGGAAAAATCTCTGCTATCAGAACTGAAACTGGTAACTCAAAGACAACCTCAAGAAAAAACACTCTGGCCAGCACACATCCCCTAAAAAGACATGCGCAATGTAATGGTAAAAGCATCACATAACAATGCATAAATTCCAAAACTACGACTCGTATTGCCTCAAATCCCATTGAATCCGCAGTCTTATAGCTAAGTTTCATTGGCCATGCCCCCATAAAGAAACTTTCACCAACAACAACTCGCATTATTACCTGACAAAGATTAACGTCCGTAGCCCAAGTAACCCTTTTCCATTTGTGCGATCCCCGCATGTTACCAAATTTCTCTTAAAAAAAACTCCTTTTCCCTGCTCCGATTCTCGGCTCGCGTACACGATTGAAGTAATCGCTACGGGGAAAATCAATCGATCGATTAGTTTTTTCGATCTCAATCGGAGACAAGTCCGAAATTCAGACTCTCACGTTTCCTCCCTCCGAAATCAAAGCCCTAATGGACGAAACCATCAACGCAATCGGCGAAGTGGGAAACTGATCGTGATCGGTGATGGGATGGACGTCTAGGTGACATGTCAGAGAGATCCAAGGAAACCCTAGATCCTCTGGTTCTTTCTTCTCTGCTTCGCCGCTTCTACGCATATGACATTTTTCAGCCGTCTCTGTTTTTCATCGTGACGTGCTTTCAGTGTCTACACACGCGCGCGCGTATTTATATATAAAGTGTACCGGACAGAAGATACTATTGGGTCTTTCGATGACGTGGACGGTTTTTTTTTTTTTTTTAAGGGGTGTTGGTTTGTGTAGTTACATAACAAATTTACCTCTACATTATTTTTTTACAACAAAAGCTTCAAATTGATATACATTTAACAAATTTATCCCGAACTATTTTTTTTACCATAAAAAACTCCATACCAATGCATCTGTGATAAATTTATCACAAATTGATACATTTATGATAAATTTACCATCCGTAAGTTTTTCGTTATATTTTTGCCATCAAATTATTGAGCTGAGTGAGACGTAACAGTTGACGGGTATATTAATTTGGGATTTTTATCCTTTATCTGTCATAGATGAATCGGTTTAGGGTCTTTCGTGATGTTAACTCGATTTAAGGGGTACTAACGATGGGTAAATTTATCAAATGTATAGCATTTTGGGGTTTTTGATGATCAAAAAATTTATTTTGAAAAATATTTGTTACATATGTACCAGTTTGAAATTTTTTGTGGGGAAAAATAGCTTAGAGTGTGTGCCAGTTTGGAATTTTTGTGGTCAAAAAAATAATTTTTTGTAAATTTGTCACAAGTGTATTAGTTTATGATTTTTTGTGGGCAAAAAATAATTTGGGGTAAAATTTACAATAAATATACCGGTTTAAGATTTTTTGTGGTATTAACTCATTATTTTTATAGTATGTAAATTAACAGCTTTTGCAGTAATTTAAAAAGGAGGAGCTATAATTTCATTTTTTGATTGAAGGGCAAATGGACACTAGGAGTATCAATATTTGTATATAACGCTCACTTTAGTGCCAATATTTTTTCTTGGATCACTTCAATGCCAATTTTTTTGAAAAATAAATTGTTCTTTCAGTGCTAACTCCGGTAAACTTCGCCAGAAATCATACATGGCTCTTGCGTGGCTCGCCGGAGCATCCTAGTCAACAAACAAAAATTAAAAATTAATACAAAAAATCCACGTAATATTAAAAAACTAAAAAATAAGCTAAAAAAAAAACGCATTTGCAGCAGCGAGAGCCGGGCCTTAGCTGCCTCCCACCATCGCCCGGCGGCGATGGGTGAGGGAGTGAGAGGTCACCGAGCCCCGGCGACCCCCACCGAGGCCTCGCCGTGGGTCGGCGAGGGTCACGGCCGGCCACGACTAGGCCTCGGCGACCCCCGGTGGGGTCACCGGGCCCCCCCCTCTCGGGGGCACTCCCCCACCCATCACCGGTCGGCGATGGTGGGCAAGAGCAACAGCGAGGGTCGTGTGAGCCCTCGTCGCTGCAATTGCAAGATTGCTTTCTTTCTTTTTATTTTTTAAGTTATTTTTCTATTTACCTTTAATTTTTTTAAAAAAATTAACATAAATTTTAGTTTAAAAGTCCACGTGGATTGAATTTTAAAAGAAAATTTGCCATGTGGACATACTTTTTTTAAAAAATTCCACATAATATTAAGTAATTAATAAAAAATGTCACGTGTACTATTTTGCCAGAATTGGCACTTAAGTAATCTTTTTTTGCCGGAATTGACACTTAAGTGATTGTTTTTTCTCCGATTGGGCATTTAAGTGATCTAAGAAAAAATATTGGCATTAAAGTGAGCGTTGTACACCAATATTGGCACTCCAAGTGTCCTTTTGCCTTTTTTTTTTTTTAAGATATTGGATTTTAAATTATCTAAGAGGAGGTGGTTGGATTCAATGATTTGGAATTTCCATTTGAAAATTCAAGAAATGTTGTTCAAGACATTCAAAGAATGTTTCATTATTAATAATCACATTTCTTATAGGGTGGTTGGATTTTATGATTTTTTAATTTTAACTTTGAGCTTTTTTATTTTTGTAATCTAATTTAGTTTGTACTTCTTTTTAATTTTCATATATATTTCCAACGTGACGCTCGGTGGACGCCACATCGTCACCACGTGTCTTGTGAAAATAATAAAATAAGGCACATCACGATTATTTGTTAGTTTAGCTGAACAAAGTTGATGAAAGGACTGCATTTTTTTAAAGGTTTGTGACTCAATTGTATTTTCGCCGCAGATTTTAAGACTTCACTTGTCCCAATCTAAAACATCTTTCCATTTAGCCAAAGTTTATCATATAGGCCGTGTTTAGCGGTCCGGATTTGAGTCCAAATAGGATAATTTGTTGTCCTATCCGGTGTTTGGAAACGACCTCCGGACCGGACAATGCTGAAAACGTCCGAATAAAACACCGGATAAAAAACTCAGGGGAAGGGATGGGATATACCCAGATTAGATAAGAAATTTTTTCTTGAAAAAAAAAAAACTTAACGAAAGGGGAAGAGATCGTAGGCATCTACGGCAAACAGATCCAACTGGTCGGAAGTTTTGCATCACTTGGGTCTTTGATATGCCTTCTGATCATTCCAAAGAAAGTTCTCTTGCTCATCTTCTTTTGTTGAACCAATGGAAGCAATGCTTGCACCGCTCAAACATTGGTGGCTGGAACTGTGGCTCCGCCTGAACCACCTCATTGACATAACGGTCAATATCGTTGCGGACGAAACCAGGACTCTACCAGGACTCTACCACGACGCTATAATCCTCGTGGAGGCACTGAAGGTCTGAATGGAAGAGGGGGAAGTTGGTGATGAAGAGCCAGTAAATCTTTGATATCGCCAACATTCAAGATCTCGATCAATCTGAGGCGAAGCAAGGACAATTCTGGTGGTCGCCTGAAATTCCACCCCCCCCCCCAATTCTCTCTGTCACGGTCTCAAATTTATCGATATCGCGTCGCTGCTACACGGTGGTATTGTTGGTCTAGGGTTTTTCCTTAGTTTTCAATTGATTGAATCTTTTAGTTTTTATTGTTTAATTTAATTGGATACTTTTTAATTTATAATGTTATCTTGAAGTGTACCAAAAACTTGATAGAATTAGATATGTCCACATTCATTATCCAGACGATTTGGTATCTCACTTTGTCCTATCATATCCCAATCAAAGTCCCAACGATCAAACGCAACCATAAGATATCGTGTTTATTTATTGTAATCCAAAGTAGGCATAACATTCTCAACTACAACCGCCTTTCTGAACAAAATTGTCTCTCTACAATCACACTTTTGATAAGCATTTTTGTAAAAAAAAAATTGATGTTGGGGGGGCTACCTGTGGCCTAAAAACCACCTCACTGGAATTTCGTTCTTAGTTGGTTGTCAGAATTGGCAAGTGGTGTTGGATTAGAGCTTTTGATTGAGATGACAACTCATACTATGGTTTTTTTAAGGAGTAAAGGAGAAGCATGAGTGTTTCTGCAAAGATTACAGATCTTCCTATGGGGATGACGGTTCCTTGGTGAATGTAATGGCCAAGGAACCTGGTTTTTGTTCGGAAAGGAAGTTGTTGACTAGTTTAATCATCGAGGACCTATTTAGAATTGGGAAAAAAGAATTAGGATTGCATCATGTATTTGCTTTTCTTTTAGGGAAAAAAGTCGCCGAAAACTTAAAATTATAAAACTGTAACACATCTACTCTAAATTTTTTTTTGTGACACCAAACATTCCAAAATTATATTTATGCGACACATTTACCTTCCGTCCATGAGCACAGTTAAAAACATGCCTATATGAATGTCGAAAAGCAAACAATGTTTGACCCGGCGCCCACGTGACTTAGGTGAAATGAGGAAAAAAGAAAAGAACGGCATTGTTTGTTGCTGAAAAAACATATTACGGAGAGTAAATGTGTCATATAGACATAAGTTCTAAGGTTTTTTATGTCACGAGAAAAAAAATTTAAGGTAAATCTATCACGGTGGCTATAGTTTGGATTTTTTGATGTCATAAAAATGAATTTTTAGGTAAATCGTCGCACTTAAACTTTATGAAACAGCTAAAATGTAACCCAGATAAGTAAATTACAGGCGAGATTGCTTAAAAGGTCGAACTTACGGCGCCTGTCCAACTCACAGACACGTCGATCCCCACCGATTAAAGCCCAGCCACAATGGATTTTTAGGCATCTTGCCCTTTGGCGGCTCTCTTCTATTTCCTCTTCACGTCATTGTTCTAAAGCTTTCCGTTCACTCTCTCTCTTCCGATTCCCAATCAGTGGAAATTGTCTTTCGCCTCCTGCAAATCCTCAGCACTTTCTTCCATCCAATCCATAATGGAACTTCATTTTGGAAGGGAAAGTACTACCTGGATTCAAATCAAGTTTCCGTTGGTCGCCGATTGTGAGGACGCGATCATCGTCGATGGACTCGACTTCGGACAAGTGTTTTCTTCCGTGGAGGGATTAGTAGAACCCAATTCCAATCCTTTTTTTTTTTTTTTCAGTATTAACTTTTGACCTCCAAGTAGGGACACGAGTTCGGACAATTGTTTCGCCAGAATCCTCGTACGGCTTTAAAAGTAACCGTGTCCTTCGCAATCAAACGATCGTTTGCTGTACTTGGAAACGATTCTTCGCGATACAGTAAGAGAAGATCCCATGATCATGAGCGGTTGCCTGTCGAATCAAGGTACAGATCGAAACCGCAGCAACATTTGTCATCCGGGCAGTACATCGGTTCTTTAACCTTTTTTTTTTTTTTTTTGGCCTCCCCTCTACTCTAACCGGGGAAACGGAAAGAACAAAACCGCCACGAAAGCTCTCGAAGTCTGCAGCCCTGAACAAAGAGTCGCTTGTGCTCTTGAGGCACAAGGTCACCTCCAAATCATCGACCATCTGCCGTAACTCCTTTACTCAAACTGATCACTTTGCAGAAAACGCAAGTTAATGATCTTACATCCACTTTGCAATGATGCTCAAGAACACGAAACGAACATGAGACTTTAAACATCGGATTCACATCGCACACAGATTAATGTTTTTAGATACAAGCGCACATCCCTGGTGAAGTCGTCGCAGAAAATTAACAAACATCAGCGGAAAGGTACCAAAGGAAAATGAAAATCCCCTCCAGTTCTATATATTCTTCTCTCTTCCAGGCAAACCTTGAAACCAAACATCAAAAGCATATGAAGCAAGCATGAAGCTACGCGATCAATACGTGTTGTTCTCCGGACGGCATCTATAACTGGTTAGCCACTGCAAGCTGATAAGGACTGAGCTCTTCACCTGAGCCATTTTCTCTCTGCAAAATATTATAGAGTAGCAAGTGATCAAGGCACGTCTAATAGCCCCTGTGGTGCTAAGCAAATTGCTTAAAAAGAAGAGGATGTCGATCCGGATGTCCAATTAATTACAGAACTAATGCAAAAGGGCAGAACAATGTGAAGATCAAAAGCTTTATCAGGATTCAGGACGCATAAACACTGAAATATCACGACCAGTTCACTGATGAATCAAAGGCCAAACTGAAGCTGGACATTGGATACAGCTTGCTCTACAGTTGTGGAAAGGCAATCCCATTGCCATGTGATGTTGTTTCACGAGTAACCAACGATACTAAAAGAATCAAACTTCCTTTGGGTACCAATAACGCGTCTTCACTCTTTAGAGCTTAATTTCCATAAATCCTGAAAGAAATCCTTGACTTACAGATATAGATAAGTTTTAAAGGGAGTTGCTACCCCCAAGGTTTGTAAAGAGGGCAAATACAACACATAAAAACTCCATAAATACTTCAATATGATACGCTGCTAAAAGCGGTACTAAATGAAGCTGGAATATCTAGTGATACAATTTACCAAAGAACAAGAAGCCCTCAGTTTAATCACCCGTTTAATATCAAAAGTAAATCTACTCGCTTCTCTCCAATAAATGATGCTTGTTCTAGAAAAAGAAACTTGTCGATGCTAGGTTAAAAAAGGTTAAAAAGGAAGAGTTCATGCAGAAATTTCAGTGCATAGTCTATTACCAAAGAAGAGTCTTTCCAGAAACGTGAAAGGAGAATTTGAATAGTACCTTGTGTTTTTTTTTTTTTTTGGGTCAGAGAATAGTACCTTGTGTTTGAGTACCATTAGCTTTTGAATCCTGTTGCGTATGAGACACTGACCGCTGAATTCGTGGGGAGCCCTGCCTGCCGTTCGCGCCCGGTAAAGAGTGCCTCTTTTTAATGTAGATCTCTTTATCATGTATGTCAGGACTCGACCTCGGAGAGTTGTTCGAATTCACCTTAGCCCTAGCAGATTCTGTGGCTTGCATGAAATGAGGGAGAGAATTACTGCTGCTACTGTCTCGTGGTTCTTGCACATTATCGGGTCTCCCTGATCCAAAAGAACTGCGCCTTTTCCCATTTTTCTGATCTTTAGGCAATTGTTTTGGAGTGCCCGTACCAGAGTCCTGATACGTGTTTGATGGTGATCTCTTGGTTGCTGACAAGGATTTGCGCTTGTTCGAGGACCTGGTTTTATCTGTTCTACTCCCTTTAGTGTTCACAGAGACCAGACTAGCTGGTGTTCCTTGTGACTCGGGAATGGTCATATGGCTCCTGGGAGACACTTCTGGTGACGACCTGCAAGCTTGTTGGATTGTTTTGGAATCAATTTCTCCCGGTACATCCGATGTGCTTCTATCAAGGTTCAGCTGATCCTGTTCGGGTTCCATGGCCACAATTGAAGCAACAGGTTCACTGATAACATCTTCACCCTTCTCTGGATGATCAGAGACAGAATCAGACAATGTCGACAGCTGGACAGCAGTTGATTCCTTAACTTCGCATATTTCATTTTTCACATTGTCGGGACCACAAGCTCTTTCCTCAGTAACTTTGGATTGATTCACCGAGTCTACATTTCCATCATCGTATCTGTCTGGAGAATCAAGAGTGGAAGTAATTGAAAGCTCTGTGTCACATTCAGACCCACCAACTTGACCTCTCACCTGATTTAGAGCCACATTGTCTTCCAGGCCAAATGCATTCTCGCCAATCGTAGCACCTCCTGATGAAACCGGCACTCCATTTGAATCGGCTTTGACATCTCCGTTAGATGAATTTATTGATCCACTCGAGTCGACAGTTGAAGTTAATTCTTCAAATTTGCACTGAGCGGCAATAAAAGATGGATTACTAGCCTTTCTAGATTCAAATGCCGGTTTCTTCCCCAAAGTCTCGAGCTGATCTGGGGTACACCTCTTCCCTGAATGTTTTGGCTGTTCGATTTCCACTTCAATCTTATTGGAAGGAGAGTCGGGCTCCGTTTTAGAGTTATCACAAATCAGAGGCGGAGCAGATTCTCTCTCTGTTGAGCTCTCGTTTGCATCAAACGTTTGAAATTTCTCAGGCTCAGACTGCTCCATGTGCTCCTCCCCTGCAGAAGATATCACATTGCATTCCACGATTTTAGATTTGTCTTCCTCGGGAAGGATCAGATTATCTTCATTTTCAGCTGGTGCCGATATTTCCTTACAGGCCGGTACAGAATCTGTTGATCTACAAAGAACTTCAGATGAATTCTCCGAATTTTCTTGTCTCAGTTTCTCATTCTTCTCATTTTCCTGCTCCTCAGTCATCAACCCAACCATCGGTGATGGTTCTGCTGATGAAGCTGACATCCACCTCTCCAGCCATATCCATGCGGAATCAGATTTGGAAATGTCACACTTAATTTTGATAGGCTTCTCTTTCGGTGTCGAGTCCAAGAGCTTCAATTTAACATAAAACCATCAGAATCTTTGGAGCATTCATAGGAGAGATGCACAAAAAATCCCACACTAGTCAAGGAAGGGGGACTTTGGGGGGCAGGGGGAGGGGGAGAGAGAGAGCGCACCTGTCTGGCAAACCTATTGCTTAGCAGCTTCTCGATGGAAACATAAGCTACTCCTGGTTTATTTGCATTCTCCATCTCCTGAATCAAGGAAATTGTTTAACAAAAATAAAAGAAGGAAACAATCCGGGTTAGCATAGACACTATCCTCGAGAACTTCCATAAGAAGCATCAGAGAATCAGTTGGCTTTACAATGCATGGAAGTAATGATAAATCACACAGCCAATAGGAGTCGGCATGTTCGATGGCAACAGCAGTTAATATTAGGATGTTATCATAAGAGTTCGACTTTTTGTGTATCCTTAATCTCATTACTCAATAATTGGTCCTTAACCATCAATCATAGGGATAATTAGCACTTTTATGTGTGACAACCGATTTCTCAACCTTCTTTCAAGTATTTTCTCCGGTCAGTATGTACAACAGGAAAAGGGTCCAGAAACGTACTACTACTGCTACTAGTAATTTGTCTGAATGCTGCTGGAAATGGATAATCAGAAACAAAATGGAACAATCTCCAAGCCTTTAGTGTCCTAAAATATACACAGTTTTGTGTAGATGATTCACGTTCGAAGCTAGAAGACGAGTTTGAGGAACTTTCAGTAGTCAGTTGACAATTATGCCTTTAGAGGATCATTGAATGCTGCAGGAAATGTATAATCAGAATATAAAACTTCTGCAATGCCCCGGGCATAACAGAATTCTTTAGTGTCCTCAAACATGCATAGTTTTGTGTAGATGATTCACATTTGAAGCAGGAAGATGAGTTTGATGAACTTTCGGTAGTCAGTCGACGGTTAAGGCTTTAGAGGATCATTGTCCAGAAAATTCCTCTTCTTTCCGCTTAAAGAAAAGGAAGCAAAGCATTTAGCATCTACATCTTCAGTTCAGTTACATAGTACTGCCAGTGCCAGTCTTCCAGGCTCATATTTAACATATTCCTAATTCCAAGAGGTAAAAAAGAAATCCCAAAATTCACAATTACAACTATAATATGCCAATATATTGCCATAATAATTGGTAAGCCAGTACATGCTCGTGCTCCAATAAAGTAATCAGCAATCAAGATACAGCATGCATGTATCTAAAAGATGACAAAAATTATAATCAAGATAACAAAAGGTGAAAATTATGTCCACAAATATATTAAAAGAACTGAGTTAGTAGTAACATTACCAAGGCCTTTAAATTGATGCCATCCCTCTTATGCTTCACATCTGCATTCTTATCTGCAAAAGTTCCTTCTGCTAGTTTCCGAACACGGCGAGCACGAACCAGAGCTTGCATTTTGACAATGGCCTGGACGCATCGCAGAGTTCCCACAGCATGGCTCCTGACCAGGTATCCACGCGCAGCAGATTGCAACTTGATAACACTCTTCAGCTTTAAGAGTGCTTTGTGAGCCTGCCAAGCAAATAACAATAGAGAAGTTAGAATAAACTTTACTTTATTTCTTTGTTATGAATAAGCATACCATATGAACAGAAATCGGTACCAGGAAACCCCTTATAGTGGCTTGGATGAAAATAACGGTCGCTTCATCCACACTGAATGCGTCAACAGTTTCCGGCTCGGCTGCAACAACAGCTTCTGATACTTGTGCATCCACAGGAGCTGATAGCTGTGGCTTCTCATCAGCGCACTGAATCGCCAAGACTTTATGGGGAACATCGGAATCAGTTCCTGTTTTGAAGTTAACATCCGCAGATTCAGGGATCTCTTTAGTTGCAGGAGCTGAAGTTTCAGATATCGCACTGTTGCTCAGCACTCTATGACGGGCAGATCTTTTCCGGAAACTCCAGCCCTTTTTGTCGCCCTTTATCTGAAATGCAATTACTAAGCATCATTCACGAATGATTGTAACCTCGGAATTACGCGAGATATGGTCCCGGAAAAAAAGTCACAACAGATCGGACAACGATCCTAGCGTTCGACGGACCTCAACCAATCTATCTTTTAAACCTTGCATTCTTAAACTTGTTTGAATATGAATTGACTTCTAAATTCTAATCCAACTCAAATGTCAAGCGCGCTGCATTAATCAAGGCAATCTTAAAGAGGCTACAAGCCAAGAACCTCAAGGGCCCACAATTTCTGACAAGAATTAAACACGTTTATACACCATTGTATGGAAAACCCAAAAGTGATACAAATTGGCACGAATTTATTATACATCAGCTCTATAGCATAGTGAACAAAAGTATAGTGTGTCCCAACAGACCGACTTGACACGATTACAAAACCCGATTATGACACAGTGAACACGAATTGCCAACCCTTACCAACGGCCAGTGCACAAATTTACCGCACATTCTACATCATTCATAACAGATTTACTAATTCCTAACAAACAGACAAAAGCCCCCCAAAAAAGCAAACATCTCAGACAGATCTTGCATTTCCTGTTTTATTCTCAGAACAGAAGCCTGACATAAATATCACGCGCCCGACGATATCACTGATCATTGATCAGGAAACTTTCAACCTCAATCAGATCTCGGCGACTTGAATCAATGAGCTCCAATATTCGGATTCCATTCAGTCTCCAGAATCTCATCAATCGCCAACCCGGGGCACAAGCACAAGCACAAGCAGTGATATAACTCAACTCAACAGAGCATGCAAGAAACATCACACAAAACCCAAAAAACAACAAGAAAACAATCCAATTCGAAGTCATCAAACGCAAAGACCAACTCCAGGAGCTGAATCGATAACAATGCTGAAATCCAAAACCAAAATTCAAGAAAACGAGCCACGAATCAGCCAAATACCGATACCTCGGAAGCTTCGAGATCATCCTTGTCAGCTGAATCGCTCCCGCAGGTAATGATTTTGAAACAAGATGCGGATCTTCCCATTTTATCGTTCTCGCTTCTCACTTATCCGATGTTTCTCTAAATCCCACTCGACCTCACTCCCACCCCCGCGCCCCCCTCCCTCTCTCCCCTCTCCAGCGGAGACAAAACCACCAATGGCAGGTGAGGGTGAGTTTGTTGGAACTTGAAACGAGGAGAGAGAGAGACAAGAGAGATGTTAGAAAAATGCGGACCTCAACGCCACTTCCTTAAATCGAGCTAAGTTTCCATGTTGGAATCCGCCCTCCTTTCCTAACGCACGACGCATTTTTTTCACCTTCATGCTGGTTTTGCGTAAAAGCTGGGGGGGGTTTTTATTTATTTTTTAGTCCCTGTCTTTTTCATTCTGCGTATGTTTTTACAGATCGAGGAAAGTTTAATAAAATATCAAAAGAGTCTGAAAACAAATGTCTTTATCCTCCCGTTTGGTCATGAGAAAATACTAAAATTGCTCTTCTTGTCGGTTTCGGTCATAACTCCTCCTTTCTTTCTTTTTTGTAATTGAGTCCGGATTTTTTTTTTCTTCTTCTTCTTTTCTTTTTCGGATTTTCTAATCAGAATAACTTGCAAACCAATACATGGCTCGAACGGTAATTTGATTTGTTTTTAGGTTCAAGTCGTCACGCTCTCACATTTTGCTAGGACTAATCACAAAAGCAAAGAGGTAGGAGATTGCAATACGAAACGACGACCGTGTTGATCACACAAGTAGCCATTGGCCTTGACAACATAAATTTCTACTACCTTTTCCCATTATGTAAGGAATGATTCGGGATAAATTCCAAATGTGGCCGCCGAAGTGATTTCACAATCGGGTCACCAGACTTTGATTTCAATGAGCCAATGCCCTAACGTTTTTTTTTTTAATTGATATACTTTGATCACAATTTATCTTTTTACTCGATGAGCACGACATTAGCTCTTCAAATGGCACGTCACGCCACTACCACATGCCCACCGAGTCATGACTATGTCCGAAAAATTGGTTGGATTTCGATCAAAACGCATCAATTGCCAAAGCAAAATTCAGCATGTACGCTAGGTGATTGAGATCACAATTTAGTGACTCGATCGTGAAATCTAACCAAATTCAGTGACCTTTGAAGGAGTTCCCTCGAAGAAAGGTCATACCACGGGGTTAGTACTCGTCCAATAATCCACCGAACAAGTCGTATGGCAAACAGTCGTCTTCGAAATAAAAGTCCAAAGGACGATGCTTAGCCGAGCACCGTTGATTATCGCGCTAAAGTTTCCTCCTTTTTCTTCCCTTCGATCATAAATTCAAATGCAAATTGTAGGAATTTGTACGTCAAATCCTGTAAAAGTCAATACGTGATGATAATGGTAGGTGTACTTACAAACATTACTTAGACCACGAATTTTCCAACCAAATATTTATAAAAAAAAAATCCACAAACTCAGCCCCGACTAGACGTGCCAAAATTGGCTATAGACCCGCCTTTAACATGTAGGTTAGTCAAATTCAGTAAACGGGTCTAGAATGGTGAACTCTAAAATAATATGAGTGTTAAATAGGTTTGCGATTTATTTACACTCAACCCGCCTTTAACATGTTAAATGGGTGTTGAATAGGTACATAGTTTCATATTATCATCAATTAAATTGGGATGGATGTTGTTTTCATTTTATGTGGGAGAAAACATGTTCTGATTATTTACGGAAGCTGCATTTTTTAACATGGCACTTGCCTTGCTACATTTTATTTAACGGGAATGTAGTAAAAGGATGGCACTGGTCCTTAAAAATAATACCCTTTTTTTTTCAAGTTCTACACTGTCAATGGAATTTGTAAAGTTTTCACGAAAGTTAAAAATCTAAACTATTAAATGGAGGGACACCATAAGTATAAAAGAATGTTCTAATCATCCATTAAGATCAAGATTATACTTAACAAGGCATTTCGCATCATAAAAATAAAAAATCTCTCATCGTGAAAGGGCTGCATTCTCATTGAACCAAGGTGTAAAACAACAAAATAAAATGAAAGTCATTCTAAACTCGAGCGTCAGAATTTGCACCAATTGACCTCGTGCATTTAGATAAATCATCCAAAAAAGATCCTTTGAAATGTCTAATCTGAAGAAAAAAAAATGCGAATACAAAAATTCGAGATATTTCCATTTTTTTAAGCCAATGTTTTACTTTTTATTTTTGATTTTAGCACTAGAAATATGGGAATAAAAAATAAAAGCAATTATCAACTTTTTTTTTATAAGGGAATTAGCATTTAAAAAAAAAAAAAAAGTCATTCTAGCTGTCGTGGCATCCATCCCAAGTGAGCTCGCGCTTACGATAGAATCATCCGGAAAAACGTTGTGTTGTCATATCTAGTATCTCTAAAAAACACCAACCCAATTAAAATCTTAATTATTATCCTTTTTTTTTTCTCCGTATTTTTGATGTTACCAACGAGAACGCCTCTTCTGGGTTTGAAGACCCTTTTGTAGCCACCCACTTGTCTCTTTCTTTGCAAGCAATTATCATTTAGAAAAAGTTTAAAATAAAAAAAAAAGAAAAAAAAAAAAATTGTTGCAGAGATTTAGCTGTCCATGGCTTCCACCCCATGTCGAGATTAGCGAGGTTGCGGACCGGTCGTGCGTTTATTTCATCAAAACTATGAATTAATTTAAAATTTAGTATATTTTTAACATATGATCGCAACCCGTATAAATTACAAAATTGAATGTATAAAAATTGTGTTTATTGTCCGTACTTTCAGAACATATTAATTGCGCCATCTTTTCAGTTTGATGCACCTTTTTTTTTATCGCAACAGCCACGTGTCAAAATCGTTCATGTTTTGCTCGACACGTAAACAGGGTTTAATGTGTCGGCCTATCTAATCGGTAGATTTGGCAATCCGGAAGAGATCCGATTGTTGTATATATATATTGTCAAAAGAAAATTTTCAACCCCGTGCTAAAAAAAAATTAGAGAGGTACATGCGGTTCATAGGTCAGTGAGTTTATTTAAAGAAACCGAATGCTAATTAACTAAAAAAAATCTATAAAATTTTAAAGATGATCGTCGCATGTATAAATTCGATTCATAAAATGAATGTATTAAACAAAATAAATGTGTTTATTGGGTCACACTAAAATCATCATTAATAATGAGCGATCATTTCAAATTGATGCTTCAATACTACGGCTTTTCTAGTTTGTTTATAGAAAAGGTTCGATTTTCTCAGCAAAATCGCCATATGTATTCTACCAAAACAAATTAAACAGAGTTTAATGTGTTCGTAATATCTAATCGTTAGATTTGGCCTAATCCACAAGAGATCCCGTATGTGTGTATATATATATTGTCAAAAGAAAATTTTATTCGGTGCTAAAAAAAGAAATATGAGAAGTACATAGACTTCCATAGGAAAGTAAATTAAAGTAGAGTAAAGCCCAGAATGCTAACAAACAAAGAAAAATCTAGAAAATAAAGAGGATCAGCGATGCGTCAGCATGGTTAAGCACGCACTCGATTCATGAGAACGAATCTATTAAACAAAATAAATGGCGGCCGATTATTGGGTCACATAGCATCATCATTCATAATGAGCACATGTCATAAATTCTTTCTTCAATAACTACGGCTTTTCTAGTTGGGGATGTGCGCTTAGGTTCGATTTTCTCTGCAAGATCGCCATATGGAATCAACCAAAACAAATTAAACCAACACTCATACAACATTTAGAAGAGAAAAGCTTTACGGTTTAACGAGACGCCAGAACTCTCGCAATCACTGTTGAAACTACAGGGCGAAACTCGTGTACGGACAGAGCACATGAATACCGAGTCTCCGAAAACATGTTATTAAACTCTCAAAGCTAAATCGAGAGAGGATAGCTACTAGATCTAGAACTAGATCGAGAGGGTTCAAACCAGACACGGCCGGTTCGGTGGAACCGCTGGTTCCGGTTCAAGAACCGGCCGTGTATAATTCCGGTTCCGGTTCCGAACCGGAACCGGCGATTCCGGGCCGGTTCGGAACCGCCGGTTCATTCCGATTCCTTTTTAATAATAATTTTTAAAATAATAAATAAAATAAAATAAAATAATAAATTATAAAATACAATTAAATTGTACATTGTAATAAAATATGGGCAAAAAAAAAAAAAAAGAAGGAATGTGCTTGAACTTAATGAATTATCATTAAGCGCCTACATATCTTCTTGGGGATAGAAGAATCAAAGCCAATGTAGTTCTTTTACCTTTGAGAACCCCAACTTACCTCATCGTGAATCGTCGCTACCCGTTGTGGTACCCGTGGCGGTGGTATCTCCAACATCATCGCTAAAAAATTCGTGTTCACGATCTAACTCTTGGTGTCGATATTTCGCCCTCGTCCAATCGCCGACACAAGCTTGAGCTTCCACAGAGTCCGGGCTTAATCTTGAACGGCGAGCGTCCAAAATTAATCCTTCAGCACTAAATGTTTGTTCAACTGCAACCATTGAAGAAGGAGTTGCTAATATTTGACGAGCGATGAGGGCGAGAACTGGATACTCGATTTGGTGACTCTTCCACCACTTCGGGATTTCGAAATCAGTACTATGTTCTGCATCACGAAACTCAAATTGAGTGGTTAAATATTTTTCTAATTTAGAAATACTATCTCTTGCCTCTTTTTGTTTTTTTTGCCTACTCTTAAGCATATTATACCCTCTACTAAGTGAACTACCACATTCGCTACGTGAGGCGGTGGATTGTAAAGATCCAGAATCACTTAAACAAAATAAATGGCGGCCGATTATTGGGTCACATAGCATCATTCATAATGAGCACACGTCAGAAATTCTTTCTTCAATAACTACGGCTTTTCTAGCTAGAGATATGCACTTAGGTTCGATTTTCTCTGTAGGATCACCATACGGAATCAACCGAAACAAATTAAACCAACACGCATACAATATTTGGAAGAGAAAAACTTTACGGTTTAACGAGACGTCAGAACTCTCGCAATCACCGTTGAAACTACAAGCGGGCGACTCGTGTACAAACAGAGCGTAAAAGTATCGAGTCCCCGAAAACATATTATTAAACTCTCGAATATAAATCGAGAGAGGATAGCTACTAGATCTAGAACTAGATCGAGAGGGTTCAAACGACGGATCTAGAACTGCACCGAGAGAAGAGAGCTCAACCAAAGAACAAGAAAACTCAAATGAAACCAACAAGAGATGGAGGGGGGAATGTGAGACTAGCTCAAACGCTCCCCATGGCTGAAAGTTGAAAAGGACATGGGGAGAGAGAACAGAGAGGGAAAGGAAAAAAGACTTTTCGGCTGCCGTAAGAAACGACACTCCAAATTATGTATTAGATCCCATTGATTGAAAGGAATGATTTTTTTGTCAGAAAAAGGCATGACGGTCAATAGGAGTTAATACGAGAATTACAGAGAATGTCCCGACAAAAGAAAAATCGATGCTTCGGGGTCGGACCAAGCAGATCTGCTCCGACGGTTCGACCGCTTTTATTGTTGGTGCGACGTCGTTTCCATATTTTGGTCTTAATCACTCGACAAATCATTGTTGATTCCCCTAATTAGAGAGAGAGAGAGAGAGAGAGAGAGAGAGAGGGTGGTGGGTGCGTCATGGTGCGATCCCTCTGCCGCGAGTTTTCCATTGCTGGTAAATTGCTAGATATGTGCATCAGACGTCTTATCGGTAAAATGTACTTTAAAGGAAAGATGTGCCGTCGTACTCGCCTATGATCTCATTTTCGCTTTTGAACGGCGCATCTAATGAAGGGAATTCGTTCACGAACTGACACACCAAATCGAGGAACTAGAAAATGGAAAATACTTCATAGCACCAAAGCTTAAAAGACTTCTCTAGAAACGACATTATCTCTTTCGCGTCCAGTTGTTTTTAAGTTCCATTTTTATAAGCGGAAACGACAATCTAAATTGAATCGAAGCCGAATGATCAAAATTAAAGTGAAAAAGAAGGAAATCTATTAACTGTCACGTGTCATCCAACTCGAAAATTTGAAGGTAAAATTTAACGAAAATCAATATAGGGTAAATTTCTCACAGATTGAGGCTTTTGATGGTAAAAAAAAAAAAAAAACTCATGATAAATTCATCACAAATATATCAGTTCGGGATTTTTAATGGTATTAATTCTTAGTATTATTGTTATTCCCTCTCTAAGTACGTTGGGTGGAAAAGGTGGATTTGGTTGTGTGGTCTGCTTCCATCTTTCTTTCTTTTTTGTGGTTATGTCAATTGTGGGATGACAGCTCAATAAATTGAAAGCGCGAGGTCACGATCGAATTGGCCAAGTTTTGGTTGGGGGCGATGACTCCTTTTACTTCCCGCTGGATGGAGAATCATTTCGGCAAATCTAGGTGAACCTTCAGCACCTTTTTGGTTCAATTCTTTATTAGGGTTTGGAGCGGGAGATTGGTAGGGACCTTTCCCACATGGGAAGTCTCCCTAAATGATTAAGAAAGCAATAAAACCTGTCTTTTATTTAGGGTTCCAATGGAGACTTGCCCATATTGGGGGGGGGCTGCTTTGAGGTGGTTTTTTTTTTGGGGGGGATTAATTAAGTCCCTCCGGCTCGAGGTTAGGATAATTAGAGTCGACCTTTTCCGGTGAAGCCGACAAGAATTCTGAGGTGGAAAAATCGATTTTTTCGAATTTGAAAATTGTCATCGTATCGTCGGACTTTTTCGATCTCGTGCATTACTCGACAGTCTGCGGGGAGAAGAAAGATTTTCCATGTTAAGCTCTTGTTGGCTCCCGCCTCACATGTAAGCTCCGATGAAATCGATTTGGAGTCGGGAGTACTTAATCTTAAATTACGCGAATTTAAGGATATGATCAGACAGATTAAAAGCCGAAAGATCTGATTGGAGAAGTTACCGCAAGTTTAGTGACAAAAAAGGGAAAATAAAGCGGAGTCCTACCTTTGTTCTTTCATCTAGAAAATCAATAATTGAGGGCCCTTTTGAGCCGAGCTTATTCCAAGACTCGGACAAATGATTGGCAAGCTCAGATTTAGAGCTTTTTTTCTGCTGGAGCTTGGTTGGGGACCATTGTAAAAGCGCAAAGCACTGACATGGCTCACATGTAATACTGAGATCGAAGGGAAGATCTGTGAACAAGCGAGTGCGTAAGGTTACCTTGGATTCTAGTCAAGCGTGCACTGGCCAAGCATTACTAGAGAGAGAGAGAAGCTTTAGCCTCATTTGGATGGCAGCAGGCGAGAATAGCGCTTTAGGAGGCGAGCACGCTATGCCCGTTATCACTCTTACACGCGCCCCAGAGAATGAAGCAAGAGGAATCATCGCTACATTTCGAGGCGGTGTATAAGTGAATTACGAGGGCGATTCGCGATCTATGAAAAACGATCTGATAAACTTGCAGAATCAGTCGACCTCGTGTGACTATTAGAGGTCGGGAATGGACCTGCGGAGGCTGTTGAGAATTTCCCTGGTACGATTCTTAACGTGTGATCTGACCTTGATCGGAAACGGTCCGTAATTTGTGTTCGACGAGTTCAAATATGACGGTGGGCACCGTATGTCCTCCATTGCCTTCGCGAACTGTTTTCGCGAGGAGCGACGGTTGCTGAATTGATGGGTCACGTCAGCCTTTTTCACAGGGCGCCTTCCACCTTTTAAGAATAATTGGAAAAGAAGAAAAAAAAAAAAAAAAGGAAAGAGCTCGGTGGTAGCGAAGTCATTAACGTGCTAAGGTCAGTGATGCGTTGCGCTCAGCTTTTTATTCTTGACTTTAGAAGCAACAAACAATGAGTGCAACTGTCCATGTAAGCAATCGGGGTTGGCCCGTTCAGGCTGCATTTAGTCGTCCGAATTTCTAGTCATGATAAGACTGTATAAGAAATTTTTAGATTTTTTCATATCTTATCTACTGTTTGGCGAATCAGGGATGCAAATCGGATATTATTTGATAGAAACCGAATATCAATATAAATGATATATAAGCTCCTACGTAGTGCCCAGAAAATAATATCGATCTTATCGTCATGAAAATATCACCTCAGCGAAACTAGACTAAGATGATCGATGGACCGCCGGCTTAGGAGGAAGAAGAAGCAGTTTTCATACGAAGCGATGCGATGCGACGCTAACAAATCGAAGCGGGACACAAAGGGCTTATATCATGGGGCTTATGGACTCGAAGATGAAGATGTATAACCGAGGACAGAACAGAGATGCTCAAGCTCCTGGGAGGAAGACGTATAACCGCCAGAGCTTTTGGAATTCAAAGAGCGCCGCTGGAAATCGAAGAAACAGGCTGGAATGATAAAGGTTTTCGCGGATTGGAAGCTCGAAAGCCCCGCCGGAGATGGAGCTTGAATTCGTCGGATTAGAGTTACGGAGAATAATTCGTTTGGACCATCACTCCTTTCATGAATTGTTTTCATGAATTGTTTTCATGAAATTTCGATGCAAGAGGAGTCGCGTGTGTGAACGAACGAGAACGTAGGGTTTTTGAGAAAAAAAAAATAGTTGGATAAGAGAAATCTTATTCGGACTTATCTCACTCCCTTTTTTAGGGATTTTTTCTTTTATCCGAGCTACATCCGCTATATCTGACTTTATCCTACCCTGAATAGTTACCAAACACGATAGAATAAAATATGTCATGTCTCGTTTTCATCCAGCCGACCAAACGTAGCCTAGGAGCATAATATGGAGAAATAAAGGGAAAAGAAAATTGAAATGAGTCTGGTTGTCCTGGCCGCTAGTGCTAGTCGGGTCGTCTCCTTTTTCTGTCACCTCGGGCTGTGATCCATGGGCCTTGGCTTAGAAGCCTCAATTTCGGCCTTTTTTTTGTGTGCCTGTCACTCTATGCTAGACACAATCATGGGTCCGGCGGCCCAAGTGACCGCTCGAGCCGAATCGGCCCGATCCAAAACCGGTCCGTCCGAAGAATTTTGGATAAAACTTTTTAAGATGGGCAAATTTGGGTATTAATTTTAGGGTATAGATTAAGGCTTGGTGCCCCATGATCACCGCCACTTTTAAGATGGGGAAGTTTTGTGTTAAAATTCATGAGCAAATGCAAAGAAGACTCAAATCATTTTTTTCAAAGACGATCGATGGCAACTCTCGTTCTTGAATACCTAACAGCTAAATACTTTGTAATTTGCACACCAGAAAGGAGTCCCGACCGAAAAATCATTTAAGGCATCCTTAAAGCACATAAGTTAGAAACGCACGAACGATTTGCCATTACCATCAGGGGACTTCCCGATCACCAAGTAAACGGCTTGATGTTTCGAGCTCCGGCCGGGACTTGAATCCAAGCACAGCTCGGTTTCACTTCCTTGATGAACTCCGACCGTTTCCGCGGCAAGTCGTCGAGGAAAGTGTGGAACTTGTTCGTCGCGAACGAGTAGAACATGCCGTGGCCGCCCCTCGATTTCGGAAGATAGATCTTGTTGCCGGTCCCCCTAACGACGGCATCAACCACCAAGCACGACCCTTGGCTTATGAACATCATCTTGTTCTCCAGTCTGTCCACTTTTCTCCAGGTCTTCGCCCCCACGTCGAGGCCGAAAACGCTCACCCGGGTCTCGTCGTAGCCCAAGAAAACCGCCAACAGCTCGCCCCCGTCCTCCGCCAGGAAACACTGGTCGATCCGCCCGCGCCGCCACTTGCGGAGCGGCTCCGGCCGGTCCGCGTACATGTCGTGGTAATAACAATCATCGTCCCCAAGGTCTTCCCACTCCTTGTAGTCGAACCCCACGGTGTCGCCACGGCTGCGCAGCATGTAGCAACGGTCACCGAGCATCACCGGCGCGCAGTTTGCAGCGTAGGACCGTTTGTGCTCGAACTCGTGGTACGTCCACGCCGCCTCGCCTCGCCTGAGGGAGTAGATTTCCCGCAGGGAGTGCGTCGCGGCGATCACGGTGCAGCCCGGCGTGTCCGGCGGGCCCGAGAAGCACACCACGTCGATGGCGAACATGTCGAGGTCGGGAAGCGGCACCGTGACCCGCTCGGACACGTTGAAGAAGAACACCCCCTGCTTGCCCCGGGTCAGCAGCAGCCAGTCCCCCGCGCCCGCCACGCGGAGCCGCGTCCCGGCGAGCTCGGGGAAGTCGGCCCGGAGGGCCGCGTTGTGGATGGGGTCGAAGAAACTGCAGAAGTCGTCGTGCACGGTGGCCAAGATCGGCGTGCCGCGGCGGAAGAAGTCGGCCGAGGGAGGCAGGAGGCGGAGTACGGGGTTCGTGATGGACCGCCACGACGTGCACACCCGCCGGAAGGAGGAAAAGTCCGGGGCCGAGAGGTGCAAGGACACCAAATCGAGGAGTTCGGGGAGGAGATCAGGCCATGGAGTCTTTTCCTCCTCCACCTCCGCCTCCTCTTCTTCTCGCACGGTGTCGGGAATGTGCTCTTCCATGTCGGCGTCGGAATCGATGGCGACTCTTGTTGCGAAGGACATAATAGTACGTGACCTCGCTAGGCTAGGGCTTTTTAAAGCGACAGGTGGACTACGAAATTGATGAATTCATTAATCCTACTTAGACTAGGAGTCCGTAGCTTCCTCGGATTGAAATCGAAATCTGTCGATTTGAATGGACACAGATGGAAAATTCACTTTCTTCTTTTAAAACCACAAAATTCAGATCTTAACATTAGGACTCGGATTTTCCTAAGACGACGAAATTGGACAGAACTCCCACTCCAGTGCTTCACCGTAATGTCAACCCGCTACATCACGAGGCCCGGCCCGTTTAGGTGCTGGCGGCGAGGCCCGTCCGACCCGGAACACCCCATCTTCTGTCGCCCCACGTCTCGGGAGTCAGAACTGGCGAAAATCTAACAAGTCAACGGAAGGGATGCGATGACGCTCTCTAGTTTAGTTTTTTAACTCGCTGTCGCACAGAAGAAACACAAAATTGTCCACGCTGGCGATCCTCGATCCTCGTCTTCAACAATCCAACGGCTTATTAAACATCCTCGCGCCGGACGCCGTTGGATTCCGGAAGCCTTCGAGGCGGCGTTATCCTGCTTTCCGAATTGGCCGACCTTCTCTCTCCATATAAAGGCCTTTTTAGTTTAACCGTTTCCTGCGTTCATCATCTTGCGGGAGATTCGAAACCCTAATTCGGCGATCGCCTTTTCCCGATTCCTCTCGTTCCAGGCTTCCGAGGTATTGAATTCGTCCCTCGTTTTGCTCTCCATATCTAATCGGTTCGTCGAGTTTGTTAAGCTTTCCTTCGAAATTGTTTGTTCGTCATCCCGCAAATCGGGCTCGTCGCGGTTGCCTTGGTCGATACCGGATCTGATTGATGTTCTTTGGTTTGTTGATTTGATAGACTCGTTCTTGATTGAGCAAAGATGGCCCGTACTAAGCAGACTGCTCGCAAATCTACCGGTGGAAAAGCTCCCAGGAAGCAGCTCGCCACCAAGGTACCGTGTTCTTTCCTTTGGGGTTTCTTCCGATTCGGCGAGCCGTTCGGTTGTTGTAGATTTCTTTGTTTCCTTCGGTATTATCGTACGGGAAGTGTTTCGATTCGTGGTAAGATATGGTAGAATCGGGGCTTAGTTTTTCGCGTGGTGATTTTGGTGAAATTCATGAAAATCTCAGGCTGCGAGGAAGTCGGCCCCGACCACCGGTGGAGTGAAGAAGCCTCACCGTTACCGCCCAGGGACGGTGGCTCTCCGTGAAATCAGGAAGTATCAGAAGAGCACCGAGCTCCTGATCCGCAAGCTGCCCTTCCAACGCCTTGTTCGTGAAATCGCTCAGGACTTCAAGGTAATAACGGTAGCGATGGTAATTGAAGTTTCTGTTCGGATGCCTGTATCCAAGTTCTGACCTTTTTTTGCCTAATTTTCATTCGTGGTTAGACGGACTTGAGGTTCCAGAGTCACGCGGTCCTCGCTCTCCAGGAAGCTGCTGAGGCGTATCTGGTGGGTCTGTTCGAGGACACCAACTTGTGCGCCATCCACGCCAAGAGGGTCACCATCATGCCCAAGGATATCCAGCTCGCGAGGCGAATCCGGGGTGAACGTGCTTAGAGTTTCCGGTCACAACATTATGACTAGGCCCTTTGGTAATTCGTTTTGATTCCTGTGCATAGGTGTCGAGTGTTACCGGTTTGTCTTTTCGTAGTAGGTCTTTGACAATCGTGTTATAACCAGTGGACAATCGTCGCCATTTGTTGAAAGAACTTTATGGTTCGAGTAATATCAATTTCTGCAGTTGCTGTTTTCTTCTCTCTCTCTCTCTCTCTCTCTCTCTCTCTCTCTCTCTTTTCTGTGACGATGCAAGATCCCAGGGGACAATCGTCGCCATTTGTTGCTCAAGAACATAATCAGTGGATTTTGAACTTTTGGGAAGTTTCTCAACTTCTATAGAAGCATGGACTGACTTCTACTATTTGTTGGACAATGTCTGACTAATGGAAATCTATAAGATAGAAATAAGCAACAAAAGATTAGATTTTTATTTTTTAGCATGATTACGATTGTGATTGATGTAGCATCCGTTATAATCCTTCGTCCTCTCTAAAGGATGAGTATTTACATGGGGATGAAGTTGATTGCAATAAAAAATCGTGCTCAATTGGGGAAACAAAATCTTCGTTTCTGGGACGGGTCGTCGTACCTTTTCAGTACGATACATGAAAATTTCCTCGACTTGCAGAGTCACCATTTCGGGTAGGTATTACACGCGAGGTATTGGACCAGGCTCCACGATAGTCCAAATCGCTGAAGATTTAACTGAAAAATCCCAAGTACAGCATGGCGATCAATTTTTCCTTTCTAAGTCCGGGGATCCCTATCGCTTGGAGATCAATTCCTCTCCATCGGATTACGGTGGCCTTGGCCCAGCTTTTGTCATAGAAGATGAGAATGCAATTGGCTTTCATTCTGTCTACACAATAAAATTGGGGTTACCGGGTGAGAGGTGTTCAATGGAAACTCAAATGAGGGTTTAGCAAATCTTAAAATTTGGATAAGCAGGACGTCGATTGAAGGCACGGACCAATTGACGGTCGCGTAGCTCCAACAGGCCGTGGAAATTGTATCTATTCGTGGATGACGTGGGCTTGCAAATCGGAGGCATGAGATCTCGATGTGCTTTTTACGGATTATTAATTATTGTCCTTTCATTGTCCATTGAAGTTTTTCTTTTCTCGTCTTCTATTTTTAAGTACGCTGTTCATCTTCATTATAATGCCGACCGAGTTTCTATCACAAAATCGCCATAGAAGATCTAACCTTTTAGCTCATTTTCGGTGAAACGATTCCATTCGCTGAAGAAGTCTATGATACACTCCGGAGGATGTGTTAAACCGAACCTCTGGGTCCAGACGTTATACCTGTGCTTTTGTTGAAGCAGTATTGGAGTAGAGTCGGCCCTGGTGCTGATGAAGCTACTCAGCACTTCTCCGGGACCAAGTTTCATGCTAAAAGGATCCGGACTCCACCTTCGTTGCCCTCGGTCCCGGAAGTTCCCCAACCGCATCAAGCCACTATCACCCCATTGCCCTCTGCAATGTCCATCGTGATCCCATCTAAAAAGATTATTTACAGACAAAATATTCCTCCCTAGACTTGTCTCTCCTTGGCAATTAGCTTTCATAAGGGTTAGACAGATTACGCATTGTCGTGTAAGGCCAAGAAATCGCCTCCTACATGCCAAATTCCTAAGGAAAAACCCACTCTATGGCCATCAAACCTGAAATGGAGAAAGCTTTTGACTGAACTCTTTTTGAAAACTTTCTGCTCCACATCCTCTGGTGTTATGGGTTCGACACCCAAGTTATGCAAACCTCAATCGCCAGTGCATCTCCGTTGTCTGCTTTCTCTTTGCTCATTAACGGCAGGCCCTCTAGTTCTCCGCACCTTCCTGACTCCTTAGGCAAGGTGATCTGTTGCCCCCTTTCTATCGGTCGTATGCTCGGAGTTCCTCTCTCAGTGCTTTTCCGTGCGGAACAATCAGAAAACATTCACGGCGTCAATCCTGCCAGAATTTGTCCTCCTATCTCTCGCTCCTTCTCTATGCTGACGACTTGATCAATTATTGTAAAGCATCAAGAAGAAATGCTGAAGCTCCGATGAAATGTCATGATATCTGCTCCTTGGTCTGCCAAGGAATTCTACTTCCAGAAATCTAGCTTCTCCTCAGCGAAGGTGAATCTACTTCGCAACAAGCTTCATCTTCCCATCACAGCTACTTATCTTGGTAATCTACTATTCCATCATCAAAGGAAATGCCAGGTACTTAAGTTGCAGAAAAAATCACCAACTAGCTTGCTTTTTGGAAAGCTAGCACTCTTTCTTATGCAGGAGGGAAACCCTCACGATGGTTGTCCTGTGCTCTATTCCATATTACACCAGTCACTTCCAGTCTTTGATTCCATTGCTCTCAGATTCTGGTGGGGTTGCTACTTATTCAGGCAGCAAAGGTCTTTGTCTTAAATTTTGGGTACAATGTGTACTCCTACTGTTGAGCCACACTATAAGGATAAGATTGGGATCCCCATCTTCAAATCAGAATGTCCTCGGAGCCGCGACCTTCTTTCCTTCCCTCCTCTCAAGGTAGGACCCTGGGCTCGGAATGGTACTGTTGATTCTAGGGATCTCCTACGCGAAGTTGTCTGTTACCAAGTCGGTGATGGCCACGACATAAGGATCTGGGATGACCTACAGATTCCATCTCTACCATCCTATGACCCCATATGTGCTGCTCATTCGCCAGTTTCTCCCGGTGAACCATGGTTAGCGGCTTCCTTTTTCCAATCACTTGTAACTTGTCACACACACACAATCCCTCACCAGATTCTCTTATTTGGGTCAACTCTAGATCTGGCTCTTATTCCATCAAATCAGGATACCTGGCCCTTTTCAAACTTTGGAAAATCGTCAGGAAAAAAAATCCAAGCAAGACACAAACTTCTCTTTTGGAGAATAGCTTGGGATCGGTATGTCTTATCCACTTCCACTGGAGTTTCTGTCCTCAACCCCAGTTTGTCACAACTCTTTTGAATCGCTCCATCACATTCTCTTTGAGTGTTCCATAGCTCAAATTATGTGGAGAAACTCTAGTTGGCCACTTCAACGTGACCCTTTTCCTCCAGCTGGACATACAACACCGGCTCATTCGCATCCTTGATCCCCGTCTCCCCTCTTTAATGTTCCCCAGGACTCTCAAAATCTCTTGATCACGAACTGCACTGTTATTTGCGTAACTATCTGGATGAGCAGGAACTCTTTTCTCTATAACAACACCCCAGCCTCTTGCCAAGAACATACATGCTCGATTCAGAATACATACGCCGAACATATACATACTAAGTCTCAAAGACCCCCTCCAGAGAACCACCTGACCTATCGAATTCCCCAGTCCACCTGGTGCCTATCCCCCTCCAATCCCGAATACTAGTGTCGTTACAGCTTTAGGATGCTGCTTTCAGGAACTCTTACGCCGAGGAAGCCGCAGCTCTTTCACTCCAACCTGCTCTTCATTGGGCCATAGACTCTGGAGCCACTGATCTGATTCCTAAAGGAGACTGTCTCAATGTCGTCCAAGATGTCAACCGGAGCTCTTCTATTCCCAATTGGTTTCTAACATCGGACTCGGATTATCATTTTTCAATACTTGCATTGTAATGTCACTACCCGGACCCGTAAACACGCTAATGGGGTTGCTGCTTCTAGCCTCTCTAGTTCAGTTCCCCTCAATCCTCTCCTCAACTTGGCCTTTCTCTGGAACAATGGTCATCCTTTCCTAGATGCAATGAGTCCATCCATTCACCCTTCTCTTCGTGATCCTCACCTCCTATTCTTGTACCGTACCTAACTCATTTGCTAAATAACTTTCGAACCTAACCATTGAAGTTGATAGGAAGGAAAAGTATTCAAACCAAACATGTGCTAGGCACAGACAGTAGCTTGATTTATCACATGCATTCATCCTATGCAGTGACTATCAAATTTACATTTTGAGGTTACTTTCTTTTTGTTATCAATTTCTAATCTAATTGGCCTAATCCATCACCATCATCCACGGAAGAGCGATCTCGTTCTCGAGCAATCGTCGAGTTGAGGCTGAGCCACTCACGAGTAACTTGACTCGATTTCATCCTTAATGTCTTAATGATGTACGTCTTTTCATGGTCAAATTTGTCAAATGACGGGAGATTTCCACAACAAGGAAAAGAAACAGTTAGCTATGGTGGAGGCATGATTATATTAAATTTGGATAATGCATTTCTCTCTATCCTTTTTATCTTCTCGTACAAATGAAAATGCTTTTAGCTATGTTGACCAGTGGTGGAGGGTTTACTCTCAAATAGTCCGGGAGCCCTTTGGTCACGGGTTCGAATTCCTCGGTCTTAGGAAGCCTTAGTTCGCCTGCAGAGTAGGGTCGGCCGTGCCATGATATAGAACAGTCCCGGCTCTATTCTCACCGGCGCCGTGATGCGAGGATGGTGACAGGCTCACCAAAGATGAAAAGTAGTTGTGGCTCAAACCAAACGTCGATCACAATTGTGACCTCCTATAAAAATGGGAGCCATCGACACTGATGGCTCCTTCCCAGCCTCTGCTGATCAAAGAAAAGAGAGTGTCGTTTCTCCATTGCCAGCATCCATCATAGAAGGTTGTACAAAACTTCATATCTTGGCTGGCATTGATTTGCCCAATAATAATACAAATCATAAGATCGAACTTCTTGTATGATAATACTCAGCTCAAGATCTATACCGATTCACTTGATTTTTATCTTGAACTCATTAAAATGTTAATACTCAGCTCGACAAACTCGCGAGCTGGTCGAGCTTAGGCCACGTTCCACTAAAACATGTTAATTGCTATACGAATAGACGAATAAATGTTCCAAACTACAAATCGATTATCCATACAGGTCGAGCAGCTGGAAATTTGATATTGATCGAGCTCAAGTCGAGCACCAAGCGGGCGAGGAGAGCTCAAGTTTGATACCGGATCGACTCGGCTCGATCGATGACAATCCTTTGCACATCCGTTATCGTACTGTTGTTTCATTGTTGTTACAAACCATGCAGTATTGTCGGAGAGAAAGAAATGACTGAAGAGTGTTGGTTGCTCCATGACCCCTTTGACCTGAAGAAGATTCACTCAGCTGGTCAGGTCTCGCAAGAGTCCAAACATGGTTGTCTGGTCACATGAATTTTAGGTGCTAGTGGCAGGCTAGAAGAGTGAACAGCACGTGCGTAGGGCCGTGCCGGCTTGTGCCGTCCCACGATTCCGATCACGGGGCACCAGCTGAGATTTAGTATTGGGGGCGGTCTCCCTGATTCCTCGACTCAAAATCGAACCCTATAAGAACTCGGGATTCACGGGTCGGGTTTTGGAATCGATGACAGGTTTGGTTCAGGTGTCGACTTTCGATCGGGGATTAGGTTTGAGCATCAAAATTGATGGGAATGTTTCGGTGTCCACGTTTACGTGGATGCTAAGTCCCACTTTTTTCGGTCAGTGTCGATGCAGGTCGGTTGGATTCGATCCGGCAAGGATAGAGATCCACCTTCCCCGGCGTCCATTCCCCGGTCCATTTTTGGCTATGCGAATTGGGTTTGGACCGCGATAATATCAACTGGATCTGCGTTTTGGGGGTGGGACCGTATTCGCTTTGCTCGAAGACCTCTCTCGTTCACATCCCTAAGGTCTAAAGAGCCATCAAAGAGGGCAAACGGCCAACCAAAGCCCGTGAACTCTTTTGTAGCGCAGCTACCGCAACATCCCGTGACACCACTAGCCGCCACCCCTCCGCCCACAACATGCGCACAAATCCAAATCTCGAGTCAATCAGAAGTAATTAGCCCCTCGCACACCACCGGCGAGGCCAATAACTCCGGTTCTCCTAACATTGATTCCACGCGTGTTTCTCCGACATCGGATCGTCGATGAAATACCTTTTTACCATCATTCTTCGGCTTTTTTTAAGATCGAGACGAGTTCTGTGGCGATTTTGGACGGGATCTCGATAAATTACAAAGAACAGAATTGGTACAAAAGGACATTTAGCCGGACTTTAATCGACGTCAAATTGAAATGATAAATGGACACAATGCCGGGATTGAATCGACGTCGATGATCCGGAACTATGACTAATGTATGGGAATTGAGAGAAATTTAAATTGCAAAAAAGGTAAATTGCGCAAATGTAAAGATAAAGGTAAATTTGCATGGTTACAAACAGAGGTTACACGATTCAAATAGATAAATAACTTTCCATTCTCCTATTATCTTGCAACACTTGAGCCCGAAAATACCGATACCTCGTCAATGTTGATGTCGATGACTTCACCCAAATAACTGATATTTGTTTTCATTAATTGCACGTGGATGTTGATGTTGATGTCGATGACTTCATCCTCAAATAATTGATATTTACTCTCATCAGTTGTACGTTAATATCGTTGCCGATGACCTCATCTAAGATAACTTGATATCTAGCAACACTTATCTAAAAGAACCCGAAAATATTACTATTCATTAGTTGCACGTCGATATTGGTATCTGCGGCTCTTGCTGGTCACCAAACTCATCGACTAAATCTATTACTCGTCGTTCATGACACAACAAATATATATATCATTTTTGTGTGTCAACAATGTAATAACACAGAGACAATATACTTTTTCTTGATGGGTAGCTTAACGATGTAGTGCCGGAACACGGGTTCGATCATTCCGGGATTGATAGAGCCGCTGTTTTTGTGGGACCAGGAGGGGAATGTTGTGTCCCTCACGTGAAGAACATAGGGCAGCATCTGCACACATCCTTCCTCGAAAGCTTTGCTCGTGCCGCAGCGTCCACTTTAGCGCTGACCGATCAGCATTGATCGGATGGATTGAATTAATAAAAAAATATATATTTTGAATTGAATTGACGCAATTACAATATGTTTAAGGCTTTTTTTTTATTGATTTTCTCTATGCCAAGAAGATTCGAAACCCGACATGTCCTAATACCAAAAACAAGCATATCCATTGAATGTCTGATAATTGCTTTGTCGCTTCCATTTCGTTCGACCTCGTAGGAATGACCGTGCGATCCGAATGGACCGCACGGTCTCGGGCTGTCGATTCACGTGGGGAACCACGAATTCACATTGAATTTCTAACGATTCGAGGAAAGGGTCCGGCGTTCTCACGGCAAGTTGCGTGCGCGGGTCATTTTTCTCTCTGAGTGTCACGAATAAAGGCGAGGAAAGGGAACGAATGAAAACAAAATTAACATAGGGACCATACGAGATGACTAATAAGTCATAAATAAGCGATTAATCATGGTGTAATCAATTGAAAGAAGGCAAAAAAAAAAGGGTTTAGAGAGCAACGTGATTTTGGACATATAATAGCGCATTCATGGTAACATTTATGGAGGAGAAATCCATTTGATTGTATAACTTCATTTTTCTACTTTTGGAGTTTTTTTTTTCTAGAAGTAATTTTAGAGCTATTTGAAGTAGTAAAAAAATTATTTATCTCTAGAAATAGAAAAATTAGTTTTTGATTGGAAATAAAGGTAGAAAAATCTATTTCCGATGGGAAGTTGATTTATAAAGTAAGAGTATCGGCATGGGCTCTTTCTTTTGTTTTTTTTTATTTAATTGAGGGGGTGGGGGAGTGGGGTCACGGGCGCCCGACGTGTTGTGTGGATGAAAGCTGTCCCACGGCTTAGCTAGAATGATTCTTGATGGCGACCTTGTTGGCGAGAGAAGTTGGAAAGGAAAGCGACTCTGCTTGTCTCTTCCTTTTTTTGGATGCGGTCCCAAGAAAATCCGAATAGACAGCGGAAACTTCACATGATCTCGGCTCGAGCCATTACGTGCCCACGCGGATTCGAAACGAGTCCTCAACAAGTTGCTCCATGCAAAAACGAAGTTAACGCAAAAGACATCTCTCTCTCTCTCTCTCTCTCTCTCTCTAAATTTATTGATTGAGATGTGTCGTTTTCTCCATTTTGGGTTAATACTATGACAACATCTCATAGCATATTTGGAGCGTGTTTATTTGAGCGAAAGAATTATTCGCGGGTTAGTTTTCTGTGCATTTACGCACTTGATTTGCTGAAAATGAACGGTCAACAAAAGATCATTTATGGCGAGAGAAAATGTGTGTTTAAATTAAAGAGAAAGGAGAATTTCCAGAACTTAAAAGGGGGAGAAACGGTTTTTTTCGTTCGTCGTGAAGTTTTCACCGGAACTAGCTGCCCTTAACAATAAGAGCGAAGTGCGTCGCCCCACTGTAGCAAGTAGTAGCAATTATGCCGAATTACAAACCTGTCTATGGTTCTCTTCGAATTTGAGCTAAATTCTTGTTGTTGATGCATCCACACTGTATTACAGAAATTAGAGAAATGTAGCATAGATTGGGTATGTTGCTGTATAGGGAAAGGCTCGTTTGGTAATTTCAACCCGTCACACGATGCATATAAACCTATATACAGTTGTCCTCAAATTTTAGCTAAATTCTTGTTTTTTCCGCATCTACGGAATTATAGAAGTTTTATAAATGTAGTATAGATTAGGCACGTTGCTGTCTAGGGAAGGCTTTTTTGCAATTTCAACCCCCCAACCAAGTGATTTTGCCTCGTATTCATATAAGTACATTGGATCAAAGTTGGGGAACCAATGATTATATATATATATGTATGTATGTATGTATGTATGTATGTATGTATGTATGTATGTATGTATGTATTTGTACAAGTTTAGGTAGTTTCAGGCTTATAAAAAGTTGCGATCCCTGCAAGATTTATATTATGAAAAAAAAAAATAGAAAGTAAATGGTCATTCCACATAGGCAAGACTTGCAATTATTTGTGAATCGTAATTGGATTTTATCGAATTTTTGTTAACTCAAGCAGCTTTGTTGTTTTCTTTTTGGCTCGTCTTGAAGTTATGGCTCCATAATTTTTTGAAAAAAATTATAAAATATATATATATAAACCTATTGCGATTGTGCTAATTCAGTTCACTTTACCCGCCGACACCGACTTAAATAATTTTTAATACTATTTTAATATTTTTATTTTTTTTTTTTTTATTTTTCTTTCCTACTTGTACTATGGCCGACAAGGGCCACGAAGCCCTCATCGGCCATGGGTGAAGGTGACCTCGCCTGCGGCTCGGGAGGCCATGGCCGCCTTCGCGAACCCTAATCCTCGCGAGGCCGGCCTCACCACCGGGGCCACGCCTAGCCGCAGGCGAGGCCATGACCGCTTTCGCCGGTGGTCGCGCCTCACGAACCCTAACCCTTGCGAGGCTCGTCTCACCGGGGCCTCGTTGGCCGCGGGCAAAGGTGGCCATGGTGAGGTTGCTCTCGTCCAAATCCGGGCAAGGTGCCCTCGCCGGCGGCCACGATGGCCTTGCCCGGTGGCCGGCAAGCTACGAAGACCCTCATGACCACAGCAGAAGTAGGAAAGAAAAACATGAAAGAGAATAAAATAAAAATTTATTAAAAATTGTTCATGTCGAGATCGGCCGGCAAAATGGATTGGATTGGCACAATTACAAAAAATTTAGAACTCAACTGGCATAATTGCAAAAGATTTAGGACTCAACTAGCAAAAAAGAAAATTTTAGGACTGAATTGACATAATTATAATAAGTTTATGATTTTTTTGGTAGTTTTCCCTAGTTTTTCCATTTATTGGTTTACAATTTGTCACATTCTTCCTATTGCACTGTTGCTGCTTACATATTCCTTATATTATATTCAACCTACTTATAAAACAGACATACGAAAGTTAGCTAGCTGTTTTGTCATAATTTACTAGAAGATTCCGTGAGATGCCATATGTAGCCTCTGTTTAAGTTAGTTTGGCTAATCTCGTGGAAAATTCAAAATTGAAATCTAAAATGAGATTATTTTCTCGATAAAAAAGTATCAAGTGAACTTTTATCTAAATGAGGATCTAAATTGATCAGATTAGTCTCAAATAAAGGCTCTGAGCTAGCTGGCCAGCCAAATGTTGGCTAGCAGACATTTTTCCCTTGCACAAACGAGAACAATTATGTCACAAATGGAATTAAGATTGAGTTATTCCGTCAATTTTTCTCTTTTCTTCTTCCTCTCCCTCTCTCTCTCTTGAAGCAAATCGATGTGCGCTCGGTCCTTGCCGCTCCATGGTTGATGCCCGTTGCCCCTTGCCGGATTCAGTCCGTCGTTCGCCATCGTCTCTTCTTTGTTCCGGGCTCCGGTGCGGAGGAAGAGAAGGACCCACGAAGCGTGCCAATGCAATCCTTCTCACCCTGCTTCCGATGCCTTTAGTTTTTATAGTTTGTGTTCTCTCCTCCTTGTCCATGTACTGAACGAGTGTTTTTTTTTTTTTCCCGCTCATTTGGTTGTATTGGGAATATTCCTGTCCTTGTTAGCTGCTTCATTCTCCGCCGAACTTTTAACAGATTGGACATGCTCCGCACTCAATTGTTTGCAATATTACGAGGGAGCTTTTGATCGGAAGAACTCGTAGAACCCTAGCTTTCGGACAAAATTGCCCGTGTTTAAGGTGCCGAAAAATGTTTTCCGGTGAACATTGGGTCAGTCGATGAGCTCGGGCCTTATTTAAGCTGGATTGGCCACTTCATATCCTTATTTAGAATAAAATTCATTCTAAATCCTCTTTTTCTTTTCTTTTTTTTCAAGGAAATGATCCCACTTCAGACCATTTTCTGAAAATTTCCCCTCATCCTATAGTAACTTAAATCAAATTCTTTTGGTATAATAATTGGCTTTTGTCTTTTTCTTTTTTTTTTCGTTTTTAGTACCCATTTATCATTTTCTCAAAATGCATAACTATGATTAAATCTCTTAAATCCCCACATACTTCACACTTAGATTGGAATCTAAATCCTACAACGGTCTGTATTTATGAAATTCATCGACTCTCTCGAAAAATTGAAGTTCGAATTTAAGTTGCCCCCTCATCCTACAACTTAGATTAAGCTTTCGAAACAAATTTACATCTGCAAATCTCTTTCTTTCCAACATATTTGGACATGCATTTTCTTCCTATTTTTGATAGTTTCTGTTTTCAACAAAATTTGTTACCGAAACGGAAAAAAATTTACGAGATCGATCAACTTTTCTATCTGACATCGATCATAAGTTCGACTATGCTTCCATAATGTCTGGTACTGTTTTCTTTCTAATTTATAATTGAATTGTCCATGGTAAATTGACTCCCATATAGTAGTTTTTTTTTAACCAATTAAGTACTTTAAAGATTCGTCTAAAAAAGAAATCAAGTCTCGTACATTTATACGGTGTGACCTATGAAAATTATATAAATAGACGAAACAGGAACAAGACAGATCCATCGAAAAAGATAGTTCTCCTGCCATTTTTTCAAAAGAAAAGGATGATTCGACCTAATTCGATGAAAGGGAAGAGATCCGAGCGAATGGAAAGGAAAAAACCAAGGGATGTGATAATTGTTGAATGTTGGTGAAATCTTATACAAAAAAAAAAAAATAGAGAGAAAATTGCTAAAGTAAACTGACCAACCAAATTAACTTCCCCTTAAAATGTTTTCACGAGGAAGCCTAGAATTCACACACTTTATGACGTCATCCATTTTTATTTGGGAAGGGGAAAAAAATAAAAATAAAAAATAGGATTATTTACGCAGAAAGTGTTAAATCAAAGGAAAATCAACCTCCCGCTAATTACTGTATCTGGACCCAAATGCCCTCGCTCGGAACCCCTCGATGCACCGCGAATAGCATGTAATAACCCGCCGGAGCCAAATTACGCGAACCCGGAGCCACCGCCTCTGCCGCAAAAACCGAATTCCCGACATTGGCGACCTTACCGCTGCCAATCACCAGCAGGCGCTGGTTCATCGAGAACGAGTGCGTGTTGAACGGCGGCGCCACCATTGTCACCGCCACGGCGTCCAGGGAGACGTCCCCCGCCACTGTGAACCGGACCACGAAGCTCTGCGAGTACCCGATCTGGGCCTGAGAGCTCGGGTAGATTATCCGCGGGCGCGAGCCTGAATGCTCCGGGTCCAGGTACGGCGGCCGGAACGCCTCGAGCCGGAGCTCCGTTGGGAAGATCACTCCGGTGAAGTTGTAGTAGATGTGGGGGTTGCTGCCACCAACGAGCACCCGCCCGTCCCGCAGCAGCACTGCCGTGGAGTGGTACACCCGCGGGATCCCCGATGGGTCCTGGAGGGCGAAGCGCCCGCCTGCTGGTCCGTCGGGCGTGTAGATGACCGGGTTGAGGACTGGGTTTCGCCCGTGCTCCCACCCGGCAGTCCCTGCCGCCACGCCGTTGATGATCAGGACGTCGCCGTTCGGCAGCAGCACCATGTCGCCCATGGCCCGGGCCCCCGGCATCGTCTCCATGGCCCATTGCGGGTTCGGGTCGGTTATTCTGATCCGCCCGCAGGTGTTCAACGCTCCGAGGAATTTCCCACCCATCGCCTGCGCGAAAGCTCCTTTTGGAGCTCCGCCGCAGACCAACACTTCAGCTACTACATTCATCGTGGGTTGTGCGGTCGTCTTCAGCGGAAGCAACACGGAGGAGCCCGTGCTCGGGTAACATCTCGGGTCGCCGCCCGGCATTGTTGGGTACGTTCGGACCACCTTGTTGTTCACGTAATCAAACAATATAGCGCGGTTGTTCGCGAAAATGAATAGATTGCCGTCGACGTTGAGGTGGACGAACGGGTAGAGATTGTTCTCAATGCCGCGGTCGTTGGTCTGGACCAGAAACGGCAGGCTATAGACGTTCGAAGCTCCGGAGCTCTTCGGGTAGAACTCGTAGTTGAACTGCCTCCGGCCGCCGACGACGATCTGGCGGCCGTCGGGGAGGATCTGGTTGGTCGCGTACCAGCGGCGCGCCACCAGACCGTTCCCCATCTCCCGCCAGTCGCAGCGGCCGTCCGAGCACGGGGCGAAGATCCGGACCTGCCGCTCGCCGCCCCTGTAGCCGCCGGTCTGGATGAGGCTGCCGTCCAGCGTGGCGGAGCCGGAGGAACACCAGACGTCGGTCTGGACCATAAGGGGGCGGAAGGCGTTGGAGGCGACGTCGTACTCAACGGAGTGCGCGGTGCAGTCGTCGACCACGACGGTCTCCGTGGGCTCGTGGCGGCACTTGCCGTCCGGGAGGGAGAGGTTGGACTTGCCGAAGTCGGTGCGGTCGAAGATGACGACGCGGTCGTTGTGGAGGAGCTGCATGTGCATGGCCACGATGCCGATGTTGCTCTGCAGCAGCTCCCACCGAGCGGCGGCGGCAAGGGCCCTCGGTTGCTGCGGCTGAGTGGCCAAGAGCAGGAAGCAGCAGCACAATATCAAGCGAAGGCTCGAGGCGCGAGTCCGACAGACAGACGTCATCTTGGTTTGCATGGTCTGTTTTTACTTTAGTCTTAAGATTTGGAGGCCTCGTGAGAGCCGTTTATAAATCACTCGAGAGCGCGACATGGACTAAAATAGACGCCACTTAATTAGGAATTCCAACATCAATGCATTTTATTTCAACAGCTATCCGGCACCACGGTTTTTCGAAATCGAAAAACGGGTTCTCTCGATAAAATCACCATATAAAATCACTCCATCGAGCAAATATTGGATCTAACTTCAAATGGCGGCGAGCGGACGGTTAACTTGCTCGCATGTGAGAGAAAATGCTAGAATGAAAGAAGCAATTAAACCTAAGTACTTATGTTGGTGGATGCGTTTGGCCTTTCGAGCACATGGTATGGTATGGTTGGTGACGGGTCATGGTACGAATTTTCGGTCGAGAAATTTATCATTGGAGGATCCTTCTTCGGAATTGAACGGTCGCCGAGGAGGGCAACCGCCCAGATCATTAATGCCCTCGAACAATTCCCACGGCTTCTCGAGGAGAATCGATTTCGAGTTAGATACATTTGGTGCAAATCCAATTAGGACAAAAAGATGGGAGTGAGTCGTCTAACTTTTATTATCCGGGTGGATGCGCATCACTGAATTCGAGCGTGGGATTCGTTGAGAATTAAGACGTAGAAATTATTTGGCCTAACACCCAAAAAAAATCTCCAATTTTAGTATTTATGACAATTTTATTCGAAACTTTTTTGGTCTCGTAAAAATTCCTCGATTTTTACTTTTGTCCCGATTCTACCTGT